>NW_007360331.1:1632726-1811543 GCF_000271585.1 Trametes versicolor FP-101664 SS1 | reverse complement strand
TGGCGTTTCTCCGACAGCTTGCGAGGTCCGTATGTAAATGTAGCATAATAAATTTTATTCGCAAATATATTCGGGCGTGATCCATCGGCAGCGTGCACGACACTTTCGGCGAGTGTTTTAAACATGTCAATGCACTGTAGTTTACATTGATTTCGTCGGTTGGGAACACCTTGGACCGTCGTTCGGAACACCTCACCCAATAGTGTCCAAAACACCTATAAAAATTGTTATAGAAGCTGTTGTACACGCTGGGAGCAGGTGTGCAAAACACTGAAACATGCACACATGAGGTGTTCTGCACATTTATTCGCGACACCGCCCAAAAATGTCCGGAACACCTCTTTCGGTCGTTCCATCATAGCTGTGCCCAACACCTCTAATAAATGTGGATCCTTCCCACAGTGACGGGATAGGGCTAGCCTGGACTGATGAGCGAATTTGGGAGATGGTTGGTCGGTGATAGTGCTTTGTTGCATGATGTTGAGGAATGACACTGATGATACCGGAAAGAAAATATCTGCAGTCTTGCACGGTGACGGCGTGAGAGGCAGACGGGGGAGTGCGTAGCGGTTTCGATGGCGCCCATGGCTTCACGTAAACGACGGACTGAATTTTTATAACATGTGCCAGGCGCGCGTCTCACAATGCGAATGGTACGCGACCGACTCCTATCATGCAAAAGTGCCAGATTATCAAGTACCCATATCCCTGTTCGGGGAGCGGCTGAGTGACGATACACGGATGCTCGGTCTCGTTGTGCGACTGCCTAATCGCACTCGTCCTCCGTCGTCACAATATCCTCTTCCTCGTCATCCGCACTCTCGTCCGTGTCATCGTCCTCCAAGCTACCGCCCTTGATGAAATGCTCAGGAAGTTCGAGCGTCATGGCAGGATTCACGGTCTGGATGTGCTGCAGCGCCAGCTTTCCAATGCGGGTCCTCCATTTCTTGCGCTCGAGGTCTTTAGGTCTCGGAGTGACCCCATCCGCGGCGTATTTGACCTCGTCGAGGAACTGATCGACATCTCCATGGCAAACGTCATAGGGGATGAGGTGCCCGCCTACAATGTGTATGGCCAGCGTGTAGCGGAAATGCTCGCGGAAGCAGTCATCACGGAAGCGGTCTTCTTCGGCGAGGTCGAGCGTAGCGGCAAACGTCACAGCGTGAGCAGTCTTATCGAAGACAATGACTCGGTATCCGTCCTGATACAGGTGGTTGCAATGAGCGGAGGAGATATGACGAGGATTCATGGCCGATACTCACGTCAACGTCGACGCTGATCGCGTTCGCTAGCCAAAGCCTGTGGACGTCTGCGCGCATGGTGATCAAGTTCGAAGAGATTTGCATATTTTCTGCGTCAAAATCCATTGCACCCATGTCTCGGTATACGCCAACATGCCCGACCATCTAACACATTTTGTCCGTCAGTATGGTACTACCAATAGCTAGCTCCGATGGAAGAACACTCGCTCTGCTGTACGCCGCGGGAGGGTAGATCCAGTGAGCTCCCACACGACGGTCGCCCGTGTCGCCCGTTGATCCGGTGAAAATGCACTTGCGGCCAAATTTCTCGCAAGTTATGTTACGGAGCTCGGGGGAGATGGCGTTCTGTGGTAGTGTTTCGTTTTAGGAGCGATCAAATTTTCAGTAAGTGGGCGAGGCACTCACAACACACACAATCGAGTCCGGGGACTCCAGGTCGAGGCCTAAACTTTCGGCATTGGGCTGAGAGGTCTGTTCTTCCAAAGCGGCGTGGTTTTCTAGTACGAACTGGAGCGTTCCAGGAAGACAATAGCAGTCGGTGGTGAAAGTTTGGGAAGAAGTAGCAATCACGCCAGAAATCACTACACACATCCAAAGCTGTGTAAGTGTCTAGTTGTCATGCTTTTGTGCCGAGATAACTCACTGCCTGTGGGACCGGTGTAGCAGCAAGCGTAGTCACCACGCGTGAGCACTGTTGAGTGGTCGAGCGGATGTTGATCGTCAGGCAGTTTACACTTGAACAGGAGACAGTCCACGTAGTTCAGCCGCTCAACCGGCGTTATTGCCAGCGGATGGCGCCAGTAAGTGAGCATCTCAAACCAGCGGATCAAGGTCGGGGCCGTTGGCAGAGGAGCGACAGCTTCGTCATTGAAGCCTATCGGAAACTCGCAGGTCAGCTACGAGAATACTCTGTATAGAATCTTAACGATCTGGCTTACATGCCATTATCACGTCCTTGACTCGAATTGATCGCCACCAGATGAAGACATTGGCGTTACGGGATAGGGCCCGTCTGGATTGATGCGCAAATTCGGGGAATAGATGGTCTGTGGCAGTGACTTGTCGCATAATGTCGAGGAAAGACACCAATGACACTGGAAAGAAGATGTCTGCAGTCGTGCACGTAGGAGGCGTGGGGAGGATCTTGTAGTTTCGGATGCACATTGACGATGGACGAGGTCCGAACTGTGACACGAGTTAAGCACACGTGTGTGGTACCACGCCTCAGGCCTCATGCGCATGGACAGCACGTCTCGCTTAGGAAGCGACAGTCGCGTGAGACACACCCTCTGAGCACGTACTCAAGGCAGAAGACACTGTCATGACGCCGGGCTTGAGTTGTCGCTCCTCGATAGGCAAACGGAAATGTACGCCCACTCAACCAACACAGCCGGATATTAGATCACTAGGTGGCTTCTCCCGTCCCTTAAAAGCGTCAGCGCGTGCCTGTTGAGCAGACCGAAGCTCGTTACCTTGCCAAAACGAGTTTGCACATACTTATTGTAACCTCAGGCTGGCAGGGCAGATCGATAGCGCACGAGCAGGGCAATATGCGAAGTCTTTGAATAGAAACAGGACGCAGAAGGATGCGGATGACATATTGAGATAGACTAGGCGGCTAAATGAGAGAGTGAGGCATTTGAATGAGTGAGGATGCGAGCGGGCAGAGACGATGAATATGGATAGAAGCGGTGTACGCGTGAGGCGGGAGTCGAGGATCTGCGTGTGGACGTCACTAGGCTCTTGGTCGTAGTCACTTCCACCTTCGTCTTCGCTCTCGTCGTGTGTGCCTCAGTCATCTTCGCTGTGCTCGTCAATCTCGTCTAGTTCGTCGTACCCATCGTCATCGGAGTCGGCCTTGGTAGGCGGTCGGGGCCTGGCCTGTATCTCCTCTCGCACCACCGCACCAATGAGGGTCTTCCATTTTGCCTCCTCCAGGTCCATCGGCTGTCCGTCCTGACCGATTTTGACGTTTTCGATGAAGTTGTGCACGTCAATCAGGCGGAAGTCTTCGGTGACATTCCCCCCTGTCAGCTGTATGATAAGCGAGTAGTGAAAATGCTCGCGAAGGAATATGTCGCGCTCGGTGTCCGGACCAGCTGTGAGTGCGGCGGACAGATTGATGCGTTTGCGGACGGAGGGATGGAAGGCGACGATTCGGTTTCCGTCCTAGACAATCTCCATGAGCTCGCGGCCTCGCTAAAGGCTGCGTCATGGGCACCGACTCACCTCGACGTCGACGCTGAGCATGTTTTTCATCCACAGCTCATACACGTCCGCATGCATGGGTATGATGTTTACAATCACTTCCATTTCCGGGGGCTCGTCCTCGTCATCCCACTGCCTTGCGAGTGGGCCGCACATCTGATAGAGCATAAGTCACAAGGTGCGAGAAGTATAAAACAAGAAGGGAATCATTGCCTGGCCTCGCAATGGCGGAGGGTAGATCCAGCGCGCATCCACATGTTCGTGATCCCAAGCCGATCCAGTGAACGGACATCCGTTCGGATAACGACGCATGACCTCCTCCCGCGCAGAAGCGGGAGGAATCCACTGTAGAAGTACGTTTCAAAAAAGGCCGTGATATGAGAGGATAATACTTGCCTCGGCCGAGTGTGACTGCAGAGCGTCAGCTGTGAGGCCCCTCGTTGTCTGTCTGAATGCGCCCGCATGCGAAGGGACATAGCTGCGGTCTACAAAAGGGGGTTTTGGGCCTTCTGCTCCGACTCCTTCATCTATACGTGTTCAGACCCGCATAAATATCCGCATCAACCTGGTACTCTTGCGACGATGCAACTCACGGATGGGGTGGAGGGCATAGTCTCCGCCCTCAAGCACTGCCGAATTCTCCAACGGAACATCGGTGGATGGCCTGAAGGTATACCTGAGGTACTTCGGACACTCCAACTTCACCGGTGTAAACCCCATCTCGACGTCCCAGGGTTTGAGAATGGTGAACCAGCGAATCAGGGTATTGACCGTCAGAGGCCCAGTGACGGAGGAGTTGAAGCCTGTCAAGGTATATTAGTTTAGCAAGGCAAGGGCACGATGCATGCGGGACTTTGGTAAGAACCGGGGGGCTTACATGCAACGACTTCATCACCGAAATCCCTGTCTCGATACCAGATGAAGACATCGGCAGCGCGCCATCTGGCTACTCTAGATTTATGAGCTCGTGCGATGATCTCGGGTGTCGTAGCTCCAGCTTGAGACATAGCGAGGAAGGGAATGGATGTTAAAAAGGTAGGTTTTTTCTAAAACAAGTCTGGATGTGACATACTCATCGTGGCCTTCAATTAGGAGCGGGGCAAAGTTGCACTGTTCACGTGCGGAGCAACGTAAGAGACCTTCGAATGGATACAAGAAGAAAAGAGACACGATGTACACAGATACATATAGTGAATGGCTAGTGAAACACGACAGCGCGCGAGAGACTCCGGGCTTACAAATAGTGAGGCGATGCGAGCAAGGGAACATAATGGATGTCTGCGGGAAGAGTACGTAATGTGGGAGTCAGAGGATCTTCGTACGGGGTCGTGAATGAATTTGACGATGGCGATAATCGATCAACGCGAGTCTGACGCGACATGTGAGAGGCAGAGGTCCTGATCAGCGCCGTCAAGAGTCACAAGCCACACAAAAACCTTTTCTTAGAGCACGAGAAGTACCTGCTGCAGCGAGATGGACATTGAGTCTACGGGGAAGCCCAGCCAGAGGCATAGGGCGCCGAGTATAGGCTTCTCGCAAGTTCGCGCGTGTTGGCCATACGTGCGGCGCGCGAGTGACCAGACAGTACCGCGTAGGAGCGCGAAGGAAGAGCGACGAGGACACAGCTAGGATCCAAACGAGGTTCGAATGAGGAAGAACTGGACATAAACGTACGCAGGTGAGAGCCATTGCGGCGGGCCGTTGATCTGGATCGCAGTGACCGTGGACGCGATGGTGACCGCAGCGCCGACTTCAGCCGCGGCGTGGAAGACAGGGCACCCCTTGGGGAACAGCTCCTCGAAGGCGGGCTCATGGAGGTAGAACGCGCAGCAAATTGCAGTGGGTGTCTAACAGGAAGCGGACGGGGAAGACTGATGGAGGGGTGAAGACGGCGGGGCACGAGCAGCAGCTATGTCCCAGAGAGGAACATCTCCCTGAGAGGCCCCGCGAGGAGCACGGTTTCCCGGCCTCCAGATAACGCGGCAGAGAAAAGCGTCCAGCGAATGCAGCTCTATTCCGATAACGCTCTCGGATGGGGAGGAAAACAGACGAGCAAAGTCGAGCGAGCCCGCGCAGATGAGCCGAAGCGCATTGTGCAAGGAAATACACTATAGTGCGGTGCTATTAGGTCAGGGAACCCCACGAGTTTCGGCTCTCGGTCCAGGGAGAGCTCGATCCGAAGAGATGCGAGTGCGTCCAGGCAGCCAACGCCAGACCTTGGTTGGCTTTCGGAAGCGTCTTCGTGGGGGTGATGTCAGCGATCACGGTTTATACAAGGACGTGTCGTACGCGGTGCGTGGTCGACCTGAGCCAAGAGATTTTCGTGATAACTGCGAAGTTCAAGTTCGGCAGGCGTGGGCGCGTTGAAGAATTAGCACGCTAGTGAACTGTTAAAGTCGTGTTAGAGGGTGACGCGGGGTAGTACATGTTTGGGCGTAAGACATACAAGGTGAATACAATCGGAGGCACTTCCCGACAATCTTAGTAGGGGTGGTCGACGTCCGGTAGTGTCTGCGTCCGATGCGTACATAGCCGGTCTTCGGACACCGACGGGGTCCAGCCAAGCCGCCCAGGAAGGGTAACTTTCCCGACCCCATCCTGTGTTCGCGAGTACGAGGCGCGAAAACCGTCGATGAGCGTGCATACATGCTCGATCTGTGTCGAGCTATGATGACGGCGCAACATAACGCCAAGTACTAAAGCTGACGGCCTGGTGAGCGTTTTGAGCTAGTAGCACTCCAGCCGGACATACTGGTTCCGGGAGAGCGATGGGGGACTCGCCGGGATGTCAGAGTGGCGTGCACAGACGAAGTCCCCGAAGTATCCGATAGGACACGCCTGGCTGCACGATCTATTGGTGAATAGAGATACAGTGGCATGAGATAGCGTAGCACGTACAGTGGTTGCGTAGTAGGCACGGTCTGCTCGGGCGTGGGACTGGGGATTGTACATGATCTTGATTTCATGCAGCTTGGGTGTATGTGCTGTCATTTTGATTCATAGGGGATGCGTATACTCCCAGCAGAGTTGTAGAAACTATAGTTTCACAAGAGTCGAGACTTAGCTCGCGCAGGCGCGGCCAAGAGAACCTCAAATAGCGTCGCTATAGAGGCAGTCAAGCATACACATCGTTATCGAAGAGTGATACCGTAACGCCTGAACCATCTCCGTCCGTTTTGTGCTCGACGCCATGACTTTCGAGTGTTTTCAGTAGATATACTCGCACGGCGTCCGCGTGAGTCGAATACCACTTTCCAGGGGCATGTGCGGCAGTCGTTCCACGCAGAACAGCAAGAATCGCAGCTAAGCTAGTGCCTCCAAGGCGACGAGGGTAGAGAAAGCGTAGCCCAAGCTGCAGCTAGCAAGACATTCGAGTCAACGCGAGGAGCGAGGACGAGTGGCACAGTCTCGCGGCACCGCAGCACGTGGCGTGCCAGCCGAAGCCGAAGCGTTAGGCGCTCCACCAACGCAACTTCCCTGGCGGCCACGACGAGCCTCGACTGGCCAGTGCACCCACCCGGAGCCACTGCGCTCTGTTGAACTTCTCCTAGTACTCGTATCCCACAAAAATCTGGAAGTGTTGCATGCTCTTTGTGTTGTACGGCTACCAGAGACTCAAGGCTCTACATCTGCTGCATCGAACACTAGAGAACTGAGCTCGAGTCCGACGCGATGGGCCGCCAATTCCACGTATATCAGTGGCACTCAGTCAATAAGTACTAAGTTTCCCTCAAGCGCAGGTTTGATATCCGTACCATCACACTGTGCTGATTATCTCACAACGTCAATTTTGAAGTCTAGTATAGGCGCAACTTGAAGTGCATCACGAGGGGCCGCGGCCGCCGGAGGTCATCAAAGACCATCGCGCAGGCTGCCCTCTGTTCGTCGTGCAAGACCGGACCTTGGACAGCCCGAATGCTATCCGGACGCCCCTTTTCAGGCTCGAGGCTAGTACGGCGGTCGACCCAGGCACACTATAATCCCGCCGCTACCCGGAAGAAGTGAGAATCACTCGTTCGACTCGATGCAACGCGTCCACGCGGAGAATGAGGAGAAGCGTACTGCTTCACGGGCATCTTCGGCTTTCATAGAAGATCATACACAACAAAAGGTGCAGGTAGCTCCGACGCCTCCAGAAGGAGATCTTAGGATGGGCGCCCTCGAGCTGGCATGCTACTCCGTTCCAGTAGCCACTGGTTTACAGCAACTATCATGGACTCCGACAGGTATACGTTCGTCCTTTAGCCAACTCTGTTTGCAGTAGCGTTTAAAATAACCTTGTTCCATGAAAATGGTAGTGGAGTAATCGGTCCCGGTAAACGCGTTAGGTTTCGCTGGAAAGCGCGCTCTAGAAGTCATCCAGGTAAAAAGCCCCCCCGCATCCGAGACGTCCATGTATGTCTGATTTCCTTCAAGGACACGCCACCTGCATCCGATCACTCTTTTCGCTGTCAAACGCGGATGATTACGCCACCTGGTTTCGCAGTCACTAGCCACGGTGTGCGCGCGCTCCTCTCTGTCGTTGAGCTCCGCTGGCCACTCGCGACTTGCACTTCTCGGAAGCGTTCGGGATCTACGTCGTACTGTGAAAAGGCGACGTTGCCGTGGACCACCGTGTCATTTTCCGGCGGTACCGTCCATACCTCATTATCGGGCATCACTCATACACGGCGACGTTTCATAAGTCTGAGGGCCTAGCGGGGTCGACGCATGCTCATTCGGCGCGAGCGAGCGGATGAACCTCTCAGTCTGGGCAGCTATCGAATACCTATATAGCAAAAGTGGCACGCTTACCATACGGTTGTGCTGCCGTAGCGCAGTGCCGTCACAGGACAGCCGAAATTATCTTATGACGACGGATGTACATGTCCTCTCGGAGCTACCAATACACGCCTGGTCACGGCATAGTATTCTGGGAATGATCCTACACGTTGTATGCACGAACCCGAAACATACTTCAAGCTTCACCCTCTCCAACTGCTGCGCCGCTGTTCCCTTACTAACGCGAGAGCTATCCGACTGCATTTCCTCCGGGCCAAGTAGCTTGAAGGCATCCTGACCAACTTCGCTCTTCCATATCTCGTCGTTGGGGTCAAATAGCGCCCCATAGTCCCTCAAGTCGTGGATGTGAAAAATAACTGCAGCTTTGACGTCTCGAATGTCGTCCTGCTTATGGATGTCTCCACCTCTGAACCAGGCCAACGTCGTGTGGAAGAAATGCTCGCGGAAAAACCTTTCCGACAGCTCGAGTTCTTCCGGCTTAGCAGACAGCCGCTCAGGAAGGCCTATGTCGACTGCCGCCCGAGTGAAGGTACGGATATCGCGATGCGGTAACGATCCTGACGGGACACCAGCACATCAGCATCTACTAGACAGTCAGTCGTCACAGAACATAAATGTGCTTACATCGACGTCTACGCTGAATACATTTTCGAACCACAGCTTGTGCATGGCCTCGCACATGGGTAGCACATTCGTCACGGTGCGGCAGGCCCTCCTACTGACCAGATTGTAATTCCGCGGAGCGCCTAGGACCCGTTCTAGAACGGGCGCTGCATTAGTGCGACGATGCTTGACATAGGCAGCGATCGCAAAGACCGAACCTTTTCGAACATATATGGCGGGAAAATCCAGTGAAGATCGACGGCCCCGTTCTCGCCACCGCTGACGGATCCGGTAAAAGCGCATATATTACGCGGCCCTCTGAATGCTTCACGGGTGACGTTCGGGATCTTCATCTGCAGGGCGCATATTGTGTCGCTGCGTTGACGGTAAATCAAAATGCAAGACACAAGCACTCACGTTTTGAACATACTTGGCCACCTGGGTGCCAGCTTCATCGTCATATAGACTGAGCTGATCTATCTTGGTGTCTTGAAGCAACTTCAATGTACCCGCAGGGTCAATAGGTTCCCAAGGGGTCGTTTTCGGCATTCGGGTCCGGTCGATCGGGTCTATAACATAAGCGAGAATGACCCCCAGTTGAAGCCACATTTCATGGGAGCGATAAGCGTATAGTGCATACTCACCTTGCACAAAACAGTCGTACACTCCTTTAGTAAGGATAGAAGTGCTTTCCAACGGCTTCGAATCTAGTGGCGGTTCCGGAGCATATTCGGTAACATCGAGGTGTTCTAGCCAAACCCGTTTGATGATGACAGTCTCGTCATCGTCCGAGGGTGGTATACCTAACCAGCGAAGTAGCGTCTGCACTGTGACTGGAGTAACGGCATCATTGAAGCCTACCATCTGGTCAGTCCATACTCCGGGCTAAGATATTCGATTATGAGGGTCCTTACATGCAATGAGGCGGCCCGTCGGCCACCATACGAAGACATTGGCATTACGTTCCAATGCCCATTCAGGCCTGTGTACAATAAGTCCAAGTTGGTCCTCGGGCATTCTAACGGTATTCGGGGCCGCTCCAGAGTGTTGCATGTATTGAAATTGATCGATGGTATACGGCATTGCGACGATGTGCGGAGTGGGACGGGGTAAATGCAACCTGTTGTTGTGGTCGACACGAAAGCTTACATGTGTTTTCAGTACTTAGAGATACTTACTCGTGGGACGTCCGCGCCCAGTGGATATGGTACTTTGGGATTGTTTGTCGACCGGTTGATCCACTCCAAGCCACAGGTATCGTGCAGGACACCTTATATATCGCCTCCGTGACGGTGAGGACAAAGAAAGCTTATCTCGGGCTCAAACTTGCAGGAAGTACGAGCCCGACGCGATGACGGGCAGAACGAGAGTGAATACTGGCCAGCAGACAGCGCGCGGCACCTCGCGGAGCCGCAGCACGTGGGCGTCCCAGCCAAAGCCAAAGCGCCTTTTGGGCCTTTTCAGTATTTTGAGGGCGCGAGGGCGATACGGCGTATCAGTCGCGAGACTTTGAGCATATCATGATACAAGGCTAGCGGACCACGGCAAATGCTGGCTATACTCGTACAAGGTGGCAACGCTAATCAAACCTCCACTCCCCCCAAAACCTTACATTCCATTATCCTCAGCTATCTGCAGCCCCGTCATGGCATCAGTGACTGAGTCTACCTCCGGTTCTTCCTCGTCATACCACTCCCAAGCGTTCTCGTCAACCCTCCATACTCCGGGAACGGCTCCACCGTGAACACGCATCAAGCGCGTGTGCAGCAGATGTTCACGGAAGTATATGTCATGGAGCTGAGATGCGACTTCCTCTGCGGGCAGGCTGAGTCTCTCAGGCAGGCCCGCCTTCGCTGCGGCATCGGTGAAGGTGTAGATACGGTACCCCTCCTGTAGTCACAAAGGAAGACTTTTAGATTAGCATTTACCGTGTGCTAGATATATCACTCCACTTACATCGACGTCGACGCTGAACTCATTGGCAAACCATAGATCATGCACGGTATCGCACATAGGTAAAACATTTGCCGCTACGGTCAGCGGTATTGAATCGATGTGCACCCGCCGTGGAAAGAGAGGCGCCCCATTCTGATAAATGCATTAGTACCAGGTTGTTCGTTCGAATACTTGGTCTACCCACCTCATCGCGCATGTCTGTAGGGAGAATCCAGCGAAGGTCCACGCTCTCCGAGTAGGCAGGGCGTGCAGATCCAGCAACGGCCACGGTAGTGGGTCCGGCGGGGGCACCCCTCTCGTCTGTTACATCCTGAGCAACGGTGTCGCCTCCGTCCGCCTTACACTGCACAATGGTGTCACTTGACGTGAACCCAGTGAAGATGCATTGATTGTGTGGTATTTTGACCTCGGCGCGGACATCGTCCTGGACATGGTGATGCTAAGGGTTTGGAAGGCGTCAACGCACATAACAAATACGTAGCATAAGGGGACTCGCTTCAAGCTCATACCACTTGCGGCGACCGTTCGGATAATCTTCCGTTGGAGTTGTTTCCATTTCCTGATAAATTTCTTCTCGGATTTGCTTGAACGTTTTAACACCTGGTGGCGGAAGTATAGCTCGTGGTCTACGAGATCCTATGGAGTAGTAGCAGATGTTTCAATATGCCCGTCACGATAACAGAGACCATCGCTGCCACTTGCCTTTGCAGAAGTAGCCATAGACACCTGCCTGGAGTACTTCCGAGGTCTCCAAAAGAGAGAGCGGGACCAGCTCGTATTCGAAATTCCCTTGGTGTTCCAATCTGATTCTATTTAGGGTGATTTCACCACTCCGGATCAGCGCAATCGGCATGCCGATCCAGTGAAGTAAAGTCTCCGCTGCAACTTGGGTGACGTCCGCATTGAAGCCTGCCGTGATCAAAGGTCAGTTTACATACCAAGGGTTAGCAGATACCGGGGGCACTTACATGCGATGAGCTTGGCTTCTGGACCTTGCCGCCATATGAAGACGTTGGCATTGCGGGCAAGCGCAACTTCCGACCTGTGGACATGACGATGTTCCTCTGGTCTCGCTTGAGCAGTACGCATACTTCTATCAACTGAGCCTTCATTCAATTCCGTAGTGCTAATGGACATGCCGTAGGTGGCTGAGCAGCGGAGTGAAGGCGATGTTATGGAGACGGAGCCCGTTGGCACTGACCGATGACAAGCAGGCTTCCGTTGCCGGTGATTGTTGACCGATAAGATGGCAATATAAGCAAAATGTTAATGAACTTGAGGGTGAACGGCGATGCTCCGCACGCCAGGCCCGATTCCACTAAGAGTCTAGATGCTTCATATTATGTATAATTGCCATTCATAACATGATTAGCTACTAGTCATATAAGACAACACAGAGACGGCGTGGACCCACGATGATAGTACCTGCTGCGGCAGCCTCATACACCGAATGAGAGTGGCGAATACCGCCGGTGCGAGGACCGGACCAGGTCGCTGAGAGCTTCCAAGTCGGCGCACGCCGGGGTCCTCATTCCATGTACGTGCGTCAATGTTACAACAGGAACACCGTTTCCAGAACACGCATAGAGATGACGCTGCACTCGGCGGGGCGCACCAGTAGCTTGTCTACGTGCTCGTCAACGCGATTCCGGTTAGCCAATCTGAGTCTACTCGTACAGCACAGCGACGTGTCCCAAACATACTTCTGGACGCCTAGGTCTGCAATGAGGCATTCTGGCGAGGCTCGGACGTGTTACCGGAGTGCGAGAGCCCGTGTGGGCTCTGGGGAACAGGATGCAGCCGTAGGCCCCGCCGAGACTGTTCTATGTGTGCTGGGGTTGAAGTTGCGGCGTGCACGTCGTGTCGGTAGTCACTCAGGCTGCAGGTGGATCTTCACAAGCTGCGCTCGACAGGTTGTAATGATAGAGACCTGATGCACCTACAAACCAACATTTATTGTCGCACCGCAACCGCGATGTGCGCCCTTTAAGATTCACGGGTGTTGCGGTCAGAGATGGGAAACATCAAGCATGGACACACCTGCTGTTTTCGGGGAAGCCGGGTGTAGTACTGCGTAGTCACGACGAAGCGTCAACACGATGATACGCAGAAGGTGATGCTGCAGCTTCGGCCGTGTACGATGCATGTAGTGGGTACGCACATGGAAGGCGCAGGCCAGCTTATAGGATGAAGCGCGCGGATCCGGGCAATGGTCTCGACACCCTTGGTCGTGAGTGTTCGCTTGACGCCGCTGCGCGCCCCAGGCACCATTAATATCAACGTGTGCGCAAGTCTCGATTGAGACTTACAAGTCTGATATGTAGATTCTCGTCTGCCGGTGACCTGAAAATCTTACTTTGTCAGCGCAGTCCGTACCTAAACAGCCCGAGGACGCACCTAATACGATCCTAACATGTTACACGCCGTGCTGTGTACAATTTTCGCGGCCGCAAGGACATCAGGGCCGAGATACAACTTCTTAAAGGACGTACCATGCCCCTAATGTAAGTCAGAGCAAAGAGGCGAACCCGTGGCACCAGTGGAATGACGTCTTCTGTCACGTATAGATCTGGACATAGATTTAGTATGTCTTGAACAGGATACGGATAGGCGCGTACCGCGAGTTGACGACTATGCCTGCCCGTTCGCAGCTGCTGTGCGCCAGAAGTGTAGACACTAGCAGTAATGAAGATCACGAGTAAGACATTTTAGAGTACCTAAGGGAAACTGGAAATCCGTGAACAGAGACGATGGGAGGCGGACACATTTCGATACGCAGTGGCAAGGCGCAAAACACGGGTGCAGGCGCCACAACACAAATAGAGACAAGCTGATCCAAGCGCCCTGAGGTGAAGGGACTATACGGAAACGACGGACGAAGCCGGGTGCGCCTGGATTCACGTGACCGAGCCATTTCTCACAAGCAAGACCGATTCCTAGTGGAATCGGAACTTACACGCTTGATACATGCGCCGTGTTTCAAACTTGGCGGCACGCGGTGCTGACGATCTGTGACTGGGGCGCAGAACCCGCGAGGCAAACTGCGAGGGTGGTCTGGCGAGGACAACGCGCGGCAGCTTGATCTGCATTCGATGCTAACACAGCTCGACTTTATCGGTACATGGTGCGACTGATACTGGATGGACGACGAGTCCGAGAGACACTAAAACATAGAATAAGTGAATGCCAAAGACCAGACAGGGGTGCTGAGAACGAGAAGGAGATGCCGTGAATTCTAGACACATAGATGGCGAGGCAATGCGAGCAAGGGAGCGGCGTACTGGATGGTGGAGGGATGTGGATGCGACGCGGGAGCTAGAGGATCTGACTCTTCGTACGGGGTCGTGAACGATTACGGTAATTGCGATATCTGAGCCTGACGTGGCCGGGGGAGAGGAAAGTCCCTGGTCATAATCCTAGCTTGCGTCGGCCATACGGGTGCGCGAGTGACCAGACAGAACTGCGCAAGACCGCGAAGGCAGAGCGAGGGGGGCACAGCTATAGTCCAGACGAGGTCCGAGGATGGGCGAATTGGACGCGGACATACGTGACCCAGATGAGAGCCACTGCGGCGGGCCGTTGATTTTGCAACGAATGTAGACGCAATGGTGACCGCCGCAGCATGGAAGACAGGGCGCTCCTTGGGCGATAGCTCAACGGCGGACTCGTAGGGAGCGCACTGTGGATTGCGATAGGCCCTTAGCAGGAAGCGGATGATGATCAATGTTGGCGAGGCGCGGAGACGGTGGGGCGCGGGCAGTGACGGTGTCGGAGAGAGAAACGTCTCCCTGGGGGATCCTGTGAGGAGCGTGCTTTCTACGCTACGAGCTACAGCGGCGCACGGGGTGGTCTCTGCCTCCACAACACTTTGAACGGAATCAAGGGAGGAAACGACAAGAGAATTCTGATGAGCTCACGCAGTTGAGGCGACGCTACCCGGCCAGGGGGACCCCACGAGTTCCGGCACTCAGTCCAGGGAGCGCTCGATCCAGAGATATGCGAGTGCGGACGAGGCAGCCAACACAACACTTCGTCGGCATTCGGGAAACGGCTCCCGAAAACAGCGTCCAGCGGTCGCGGTTTCTACAAAGACACGTCCTATAGCTCTGAAGCGATGCGGAGGGGTCTTGATATCATGCAGTTGGAGCGTATGTCCTGCGACTGTGGCAAGTAGAAGATGCGTATCCTCTACTAAAGCTGAGCGCTGTGCCAGTGCCTCCAAGACGACGAGGGTAGGGACAAACTATAGCTCAGGTTGCAGCCAGCAAGGGGTTGGACCTCGACGGCGACGCGATGACGGGCAGAGCGAGAGCAGGCGCGGGCGGCATTCCGCGGCATCGTGGCACGTGGGTATGCCCGCTTAAGCCGAAGCTTAACCTGGCTCGGCGCTTGAGCAACTTTACCCTGCACCAAGAGGCACCTCGGCGCACCTCGGCGAGCGCACCCACCGGCCACGCTTCTCCTACTCGCCTTGTACAATATCAGGGGCTTATGAGTGCTTACTGGGCTTAGCGGATACTACTGGCTCTGGGATCTACTACGTCGGCCACTAGAAAACGGGGCTGAGCTCCCCGACACGATCAATTCCACGTACGAGTAAGTAGGAGTCCCTCAAGCGCAGGTTTGCTATTCGTACTGCACAAGGTGCCGCCAATCTCACATCGTTGATTTTCAAATCTACTCATGTATATGCACCAGTGTCTTACGAGATGCCGGGCGTCGCAGAAATCCATTGCGGCTGCCTCCTGTTCGCCGTGTAGGACTGAATCCAAGGTGAGCCTGGCTTCCCTCCTCGAGCTCCATATGCGTACTTAAATCCAGCCTCTATCTTTACAGGGTCAGTATTACGCATGCGAGGACAGGCGTACTACCGCATGGGAATCTTCGACTTGCATGTGGCGATCATATCCAGCAAAGGGCCTAGGTCGTTTCACTGTCTACAGAAGAAGATGTTACGACAGAGCCCCTCGGATCGAAGCTTATGCTTGCGGGAGATCACCCTGCTCTTCCAGGCCGCTCCGTCTCGGCAGCCAGCGGTTGACTACATATTTCGACAGCTACGTATTTGTCCCCAGACCAGTTGTCTTTGCAAATTCGAAAGCCAGGGTGGAGAACGTGGCGACGCGTTAAGTGTCACTGGAAAGTGGGCTCGCATCTGAGACGTCTACGGGTGTCTGACATTCCTTCCAGGACACGCATCCCATATCCGTGCGCCCTCACTGCCTCCAAACACGAAGGGTGCCGTTCCCTAACTTTATGGCAACAGTCATCGCATGCGCGCGCCCCTGATCGTCGTGGAGAGTTCTGCTGGTCAGTCCTCATCCGCTGTCGCCACGATCGCGTGTCAAGACCATACTCCGGCGGACGCGTCCATCGACGTCGTCTTCCGTCGGACCGTCGACAAATAAATCGTGCTGGACTGGCCGCTCTGATATGTGGGGCTCCCCGTGCGCGGCGGGTATGTTTCATGGGTGCGTCTCCAATACCGTATCTCATATTTTGGCTAGTCGCGGCGAGGGCTCTCGTACAACAGACTACGATGGCGAGCTCACTGCACGCTGGCGGCGGCTTTGCGCCGTGTTCCTCCTGTCGTCGTAGGCGCTCGGAGAAGGCTCCTATAGACACCTCATGTTGATCCCCTTTCCGGTGCTGGCTGGCAATGAAGTTCGATGCCTGGAGGGGCTTGTACTGGATATGCGGCCGCCGACGCCGAGTGCGGGGCGACGCATGGTATCGGGGAATGCGCCCTCACGATGTTCACAATACTGCAGTCGATGATAATGTTGATTCCGAACCTTTTACTTATTCGTACGCGGACTCGTCTTGGTGTCGTCAAGAAGAGCCCGCTAGTCGCTATCTTCGTACAGGTCCTCGTCCACAATATCCTCCGCCGGACCTTCGTCTACGCCACCCTCTCCGACAGCTTCCTCCCCCAAGGCTGACCCTTTATCATCCCCAGCTCCCTCAGCCTCCTCAACCTCCTCGACCTCCTCGTCATCCTCTTCCTCCCACTCTGCGTCCTCCAAGTCAACGATCTCGTCAACGTACTGGTATCCTCTCACGCGAATGGATTCCGGCGTGACGGGCACCGTCTTGATGTCATTCAGAATGAGCTTCCCGATGACACTGTCCCATTTCGCATGATTGCGAAGGTCGACTGGAAGCCCGCTCTTTCGATCCAATTTCACCTGAGTAGACTTGAAGTGTGCGATAGCAACCGTGTTGTACTCGATCGCCCTGTCCCCATGCGCCAGATGAACGACCAGCGTGATACGGAGGTGCTCGCCGAAGTAAGCATCCCAGGCAGGATCCGGGGCTTCCAGATGGTCGCGCAACCCGACGCCCTGAGCCTTGTCGTCGAAGATGTGGATTCTGTAGCCATCCTTGAGCACGTATTGCGTGAGTTAACAGGCCGCAGGCGTGAGTAGGGTGACGGTTGTGATAAGGTACTCACATCGACGTCAACGGTGAACGCACTCGCAAGCCATAGCTTGTATATGTCTGCCCGCACGGGCACCATATTGGCCTGTTTAGTGTAGTATACACTCGGTGATATCTGGATGTTCAGCTCTGGATCCTGGGTTCGTGCGTTGCCCTAACATAACCGAATTAGCTGTTGATTGTCTATATGATACAAACTACCCACAAGATAATGCGCAAGGGCGGGGGGAATAATCCAATCAATGCCTACAGGATTGCCACTTGGATCGTGTGTTGCCCCGGTAAATATGCACCGGCTATCTCGTTTAAGGACACCGCTGCGCGCGTCATCGGAGATGTAGTTCTGGAGGAAACAAGAAATTGAGTATGATAGTGGTTGACACAATCTATCCATACTATACTCACGTACTGCAAGTAACCCTGATAGTACTTCCGCTTGAATGACTTTGGGTTGTTGAGTTGTTTCTCCAATTGTTCGAGTGACACCACCTTGTATAGCGGGGCGAGCGGCTGTCTTTTAGCCGAGTGCGGATCTACTCGATGCAAGGGTGAGCTCGTACTACCCTGAAACAGTACTACGGGCTCACTTAGATAGTAGCAGCCATAGTTACCAGCCGTGAGGATGTGAGCGTCTGGCAGCGGCACTCCGTTGTCATCTGCACGTTTGATCGCATAGTGGAGACAGCTCTTGTACTCCACCTTGACCGATTTCAGCACCAGTGCGCCACCCCAGGTCGCTAGACAATCGATCCAGTGCAGCAGCGTTTGCACTGTTATGAAGGGACTGTTCGTAGTGAGCATGGCGTGACTAAAACCTGCCAAATCATTCCGAGGTCAGCCGACCTAATGACACATTCAGAAGACTTACAGGCGATTATCTCTGCGTCCTTCGAGCCGCCCCACCAGATGAACACGTCGGCATTGCGGGCTATGGCCAGGCTGGACAGATATGCTTGCTTCAGTTCGGACATCTTGACGGAGATGTGACTTCAAGTGCTCAAAGATCGTAGCTGTCAAGCGGTTTAGATACGGGCGAATAGGACAGAAGATGTTGTGTACGCGGGGGATGGGCGGTATCGGTTCCTTCTTGAAGGTGGTATTGACCGACGGCGATTGTGCCGGGTTCTCATGGTGTGATAAAATTGCACGTGTACGGGCGCTCACAAGCTTCTGTCCTCGCTGTTTGAAGGCTGTCTGAGGTGTCCCCAGAATGTAGGACGAAGTTCGGTGTATTATTGCCTTGGATCTACTGATACAGCCCGCGAGACAGGCTGCGCGCTGATTCTCTCTTTTGTGTCATCAGTCTCATGTATTCAGTTTCATGTAGATCCGAGGATGATGACTACGAACGCCAACTCTGATTGCGGCATCTCTGACCTCAGGCCTCAGGCACCAACCACCCACAAACCAGACGCCAGCGACGAGGCGCCCACAGAGAGTCGTGTGGCAATTTTTGCGCAGGCTAAGAGAGCCTCCGATATGTACAGTGGGTAGATGTTGGACACGGGGCGCAGATGTGAGAAGTTCAAGGCAGGTGACTGGCGGGACGATGCGAGTACTAGTAAATGAAGAGCATAGTGGACGGAGGAGGAATGGGGTCGGACGTAACACTGGAGCTACAGAATCTTCATGCGGGGTCGTGAGCGGTC
The DNA here is from genome assembly GCF_000271585.1 of Trametes versicolor FP-101664 SS1. NCBI lineage: Eukaryota > Fungi > Basidiomycota > Agaricomycetes > Polyporales > Polyporaceae > Trametes > Trametes versicolor. The sequence continues at coordinate 1,792,642 of NW_007360331.1, read as the reverse complement.
ACGGCGGCGGCGGCGGCGATCGGGAAGTGGAGTATAACGTGGCTTGAGGAGAGGAAAGTTCCTGTTCAGCACTCCGGAAGACTACCGGCGACACACGAACCTTGTCCGCGAGGAAGGGCGCTACCTACCGCAGCGAAATAGACGTTCAGTCTGCGGGGAAGCCCAGGCCGGGCCGGCGGCGTAGGGCACCGAGCATAGGTTGCTTGCAGGCTTGTGTCGGTCATACGAGTGCGCGAGCGACCAGACAGAACTGCGCAAGACCGCAAATGCAGAGCGAGGGGGACACAACTATAAGCCAGACGAGGTCCGAAGAGGGGCGAAGTGGACGCGGACGTACGCAGGTGCAGGTGAGAGCTATTGGGGCGGGCCGTTGATCTGGGTCGCAGCGAATGTTGACGCGATGGGGACCGCCGCGTCGACTACAGCCGCGGCGTAGAAGACGGGGCGCTCCATCAGGGGGCGACAGCTCGGAGGCGGGCTCACAGGAAGCGTAGTTGATCGCGATCGGTCCTTAGCAAGAGGCGGATAGCGATCGATGTTGGCGAGGTACGGAGAGGGTGGGGCGCGAGCAGTGGCTGTATCGCAGAGCAGGAATGTCTTTGTCAGGAATGCCGCGAGAAGCGTTCTTTCCCGGGTTCCACACGACGGCAGCGGAGAGAAGTGTCGTGCTACGAGCTACGGCGGCGCACGGGGGATTCTCTGCTTCCACAGCGCTCTGAACGGAATCAAAGGAGAAAACTAGCAAAGAGAAGTCTGATGAACTCACAATTGAGGCGAGGCTCACGTTTGGAGGAGATACGCCATAGCACGGTGCTATCCGGCTAGGGAACCCCACGAGTTTCGGCACTCAGTCTATAGAGAGCTAACTCCAGAGATATGCGAGCGCGGGTGAGGCAGCCGACACGACAACTTCGTCGGCTTTCGAGAAACGGCTCCCGAAGACGATCTCCAGAGGTCGCGGTTTCTACGAAGACATGTCCTGTAGCTCTGAATTGCTGGAGCGGTGGAAGGCCAACCTGAGCCAAGAGACTCTCGTGATAGCTGCGAAGTTGAAGTTCTGTGGGCGTGGGCGCGGTGACGAGTTAGTACGCTAATGAACTGTCAAATTTATGTCAGAGAACGACGCGGGCTGGATGGCTGGGCATAGGACATACACAAAGTAAATACGCCATCAGAAGCGCTTCCCGATAATCTTGGTATAGTCGGTTGACGTTGGGTAGGACCAACAAAAGGATGATAATTGAGACCGAAACGCTACTTGCGTGCACAGCGTTAGTGAACGTGGCTCGATATCGGCCCTACAGAGGCATGGATACGCACCGTGAACTTTCATAAGGACTGAATATAGCAGACATAGCAAGGGAAGGCCTGCATCGAACCGCCGCTCTTCGAAAGGATTCGTCGCGGTGTATGGCTCTGATGCATATGTGGCCAAGTATCGTACCCCTTCCAGGTCCAGCCAAGCTGCCTAGAAAGGGTCGCTTTCCCGACGGCCATCTTGCGATCGCAAGTAGATGGCGCAAAAGTTGTCGATGCCGATATGCGGGGAGACGCGTAGAACACCAGCGCGCACACATCCTCGGTTTCCGACAAGCTACAATGACGGCGCAGCATACCGCGAAGTACTGGAGGTAACGGCCTGGTGGGTTTTGTTTTTGGCCCCTGCAGTACTTCAGCGGGGCAGAGCGTTCTAGGAGAGCGACGGGGGACGCGCCGGGAAGTAGGGGTGACACTTGATTGTGTGATAGGCGTACCTACGCCAGGCCTCCGCGAATACCGATAGAATACGTCGGACAGAATGATCCAGCCGCGACCAGAAAGACAACGACGTGAGATAGCGCTACGTAGCACGAGCAGTGGTTGCGTAGCAGAGAGGGCTTGCTCGGGCATAGGGACGAATGTCAAACATAATCTTGATATCACGCACCTAGGGCGTATGTCCTGCGACTGTAATGTACAATGGGTGCATATCCTCCCAGGCAAGCTCCCGAAGCTGTAGCTCCATGAGGGTGAGAGTCAGCTCTTGCAGGCGAAGCCAAGAAGTACCTCTAAGAAGTACCTCGCGAACACTCAGATAGCGTCGCCACAGCTACAGTCGAGGATACGCACCGTTATCAAAAAAAGTAACGCCGTGATTCCTGGATCATCCCTGTCCACATCGTGCTCGACGCGAGAGCTTTCGAGGATTTGCGGTACCGGAAATACAGGCATGTATCCAAGGGAGTTCGCGATACCACTTTCCTTGGGCAGTTGTTTCACTCAGAACAGAATTATCGCAGCTGTGCGTTGTTCTCGTGCCTCCGAGACGAAGAGGGTAGAAAATCACAGCTCAGGTTGCAGCCAGCAAGAGGTTCGAGCCAGACGAGATGACGGGCAGAGTGAGGAGAGACGGGCGGCACCCCCGCGGCACCGAAGCACGTGGGCGTGCCTGCCCAAGCCGAAGCGCTCAACCTCCGGCGCTTGAGCAACTTTATCCTGCACCACGGCGAGCTCGGCGAGCGCACCCATAGCTGGCCACGCTTCTTCTACTCGTCTCGTACAAGAATGATGAGTTCTGCATGCTTTCTGTGTTGCACGGATACTAGCCGCTCTGGATTTACTCCATCGACCACTAGAAAACTGCGCCGAACTTTCCGGCGCGATCAATCACACGTATGGTAGAATCTGAGTCCAAGTCGACGTCAATAACTACCGAGTATCCCTCAAGCGCAGGTTTTCTGTCAGTAATCTACGAAGTGCCGCCAATCTCACAGTGTTGATATTAACATATAGTTGTGTATAAGCGCAAGTGCCTTACGAGGGATCGGGCGTCGCAGAAGACCACGCGGCTGCCTCCTGTTCTCCGTATAGGACTGGACCAAGATCAGCACCAAGGCGAGTCTGGCGTCCCTCATCGAGCTCCGCGTGCGTACTAAAATATTTTCGCTGGACAAAGTCAGAATCACGCATGCGACGTGATGGGTCTGCGCGCGGAGAATGAAACGCATCCAGGAGAGGCGTACTTGCCTCATGGGCTTCTTCGGCGCGCAAATGACGATCATATACGACGCGGGCGCAGGTCTCCTCAACATCTTCAGAAGAAGATCGTACGACCGGTTCACCCGGATCTTGGCTTATCCTCGCGGGAGAATACTCTATCGGTCTGGCACGCCGCTCTGTCCCCGGAGCCACGGGTTTACGGCGACCATCATGGGCCCGGACAGCTACGTGTTCGTCCTCTATCTTGTAGGTGTCCTTAGGACCCGGTTTAGCAACACCGCCATTCACGAGCGGTCCCAATCGACGTGTTAGGCGTCACGAGAAAGTGGGCTCTCGAAGTCATCCACGTAAGGAACCCCACATCTGGGACGCCTGTATATGTCTGACTTCCCTTCCAGGACATGCAACCTGCATCCGCGCACTCTCATCGCCGTCAAACACGGAGACTCCCGCTACCTGACTTCATAGTCACAACCCACGGCACGCGCGCAACTGCTCGTCGCCTTGCGCTTCGCTGGCCACTCTTCAGCTACGATCGCCGCGATTGTGTAGCAAGACCATACCACGACGGGCGCGCCTATTGGCGGCCTCCTCCGTCGCTGGACCATCAACAACGAGATCGTGCTGCGAGGCAGGCCGCTCGACCATGTTGGGCTCGTCGTGCGCGGCGTGTAAGTACATTTAATGGGCGCGTTCTCAGAGTACCGTATCTTGTATCTTACATAGTCACGGTGCGGGCTCTCGTACAATAGCGGCGAGCTCACTGCGCGCTGGTAGTGGATCTGCATCGTGTTCCGCCGGCCGTCGCACGCGCCCGTAAAAGGCTTCAATGAACACCGTGTTTCGATTCCACTTTCCGTGCTGGCTCGCAATGAAGCTCGTGGCCTTGATGGATTTGTACTGGATATGCGGCCGCCGACGGCGAGCGCAGGAAGACGCATGGTATGGGGGAATGCGCCCTCGCGATGTTCACGTTCACGCAAGTGCCTGTGCGTCGTTTCGCGCATTTTCAGTATTTTGAGGGCGCGAGGGCGGTACGGCGTATAAGTTGCGATACTTTGAGCTTATTATGATGAAAGGCTGACTACGGCAAATACTGGCTATATTCGTACAAGATGGGACCTCCCCTACCCCCGAGCCTTACATTCCATCATCCTTGGATATCTGCAGCTCCGTCATTGCATCGGTGACTGCCTCCACCTGCTGCTCTTCCTCATCATACCACTCCGAAGCGTTCTCGTCAAGAGCCCATACTCCGCGAAAAGCTCCGCCGTTAACACGCAGCAAAAGAGTGTGCAGCATATGTTCACGGAGGTATATGTCATAGAAATGAGATGAGACTGCCTCTGCGGGCAGGCTGAGTCGTTCAGGCAAGCCTGCCTTCGTTGCGGCTTCGGTGAAGGTGTAGATGCGGTACTCATCCTATATGATGAAAGGTTTTAGGTCAGAATTTACCATGCACCGAGTATAGCACTCCCACTTACATCGACATCGACGCTGAACTCATTGGCAAACCATAGCTCGTGCACGGCGTCACGCATCGGCAAAACATTTGCCGCCTCGGTCAGCGGTATGTCGACTATGTCCACGCTCCGCATACGCCATAGAAAAACAGCCCCATTCTGACGGATGCATCGGTACCAGCTTGCTCGTTCGAATAATTGGGCTACACACCGTATCGCGCATGTCCCTAGGAAGAATCCAGCGAAGGTCTACGCCCTCCGCGGAAGCAGAGTCTGTAGATCCAGCAATTGCCACGGCGGTGGGTCCGCCGATGGTGGCACCGCTTGCGTCTGTTACATCCTGAGCGACGGCATGGCCCCCGTCCGCTCCGTACTGCGGAACGGCATTACTCGACATGAATCCGGTGAAGATGCACCGGTTGTGTGGTATTTTGACCTCAGCACGGACATCGTCGTCCTGGACATTGTGATGCTATGGGTTTGGAAGGCGTCAACGCACATGCCGAACTTGTGGGATAAGTAACGGGACTCACTTCGAGCTCAAACCACTTGTGGTGATCGTGCGGAGTTGTTTCTAAATACTGCAGAGTTTCTTCTCGGTGCTGCTTGAATGTTTTGACGCGCAATGCTGGAATTATAGGTTTTGCTCCACGAGGTCCTACAAGGTAGTAGCCAATGTTTCTATTCAATTGTCACGAATGCAGCTACTATCGCTTCTACTTACCTGGAAAGTAGTAGCCGTAGACACCGGCCTCGAGTATTTCGGAGGACTCCAACAACTTGAGCGGAACAAGCTTGTAGCGGAACTTTCCCTGGTGTTCCAGGCTGACTTTCTTTAGGACGACTTCGCCGCTCAGGCGCAATGCAGCCGGCATGCCGATCCAGCGAAGAAGAGTCTCCGCAGTGACTTGGGTTATCTCTGAATTGAAGCCTGTCATGATCATACAGTCCGTTCGTACCACGAGGGTCGGTGGAAATCGGATACACTTACATGCAATGAGCCTAGCTTCGCTTAAGCCTGGACACCATATGAAGACGTTGGCGTTGCGCGCAAGCGCACGCACAGACCTATGCACATGGCGATGTTCCTCTGGTCTAGCATGAGAAGTACGCATACTTCTATCAACGGAACCTTCGTTGGATTCCGTAGTGCTAGACATGCCGTAGGTGGCTGAGCAGCGGAGTGAGGGCGATGTTGTGGAGACGGAGCCAATTGGCACTGACCGATGACAAGCAGACAGCTGGCCCTTAGTATCCTTCTGTTGCCGGTGATTGTTGACCGATAACGTTGGAATACGAAGAGATTGAAAATTGACTTACACGCTTGATACATGCGCCGTGGTTCAACCTCGGCGACACGCGGTGCCGGCGATCTGTGACTGGGGCGCAGAACTCGCGAGGCAGGCCACGGGGTGGTCTGGCGAGAACAGCGCGCGGCCGCTTCGGATCAGCATTCAATATCAACGCAGATACAATTCACGGGTACATGAAGCGACTAACATACTCGATGAACGGCGAGCCTGAGAGTCTCCGATACGGACAGTGGGTAGATGGTGAACACGAGGCGAGGATGCGAGAATTTCCAGACAGATGATTGGCGGGGCGATGCGAGCAAAGGAGGGACATAGTGGACGGAGGAGATGTGGTCGTACTTAACGCTGGAGCTACAAAATCTTCATGCGGGGTCGGGAGGGGTCGCGGCGGCGGCGGCGATCGGGAAGTGGGAGCCTGACGTGGCTTGAAGAGGCGAAGGTTCCTGTTCAGCACCGCGGAAGATCATTGGCGACACGCCAACCTTGTCCGCGAGGAAGAGCACTCCCTACCGTAGCGGAATAGACGTTCGGTCTGCGGGAAAGCCAATCCGGCCGCGTAGGGCGCCGAACATAAATTTCTGGCAAGCTTGCGTCAGACATACAAGTGCGCGAGCGACCAGACAGAACTGCGCAAGACCGCAAATGCAGAGCGAGTGGGATACAGCTATAGTCCAGACGAGGCCCGAAGAGCGAAGAACTGGATGCTGACGTACGCAGCTGAGAGCCATTGCGGCGGGCCGTTGACCTGGGTCGCAGCGACCGTAGACGCGATGGTGATCGCCGCGGCGCGCAAGACAGGGCACTCCTTGAGCGACAGCTCGAAGGCGGGCTCATAGGGAGCGCGGTGGATCGCGATGTGTCCTTAGAAGGAAGCTGATGATGATCTATGTTGGCAGGGCACGGAGACGGCGGGGCACGAGCAGTGACGGTATCGCTGAAAGGAACGTCTCCTTGCGGGATCACATGAGGAGCGTCCTTTCTGCGCTATGAGCTACAGCGGCGCACGGGGGATTTCTGCCTCCACGGCGCTCTGAACGGAATCGAGGGAGGAAAGTAGAAGAGAAGTCTGATGAGCTCACGCAGTTGAGGCGGGGCGCATTTTGGGAGGGAATACGTACGCCATAGCGTGGTGCTACCAGGCCAGAGAACCCCACGATTTTCGGCTCTCGGTCTAGGGAGAGCTCAATCCTAAGATATACGAGTGCAAGCAAGGCAGCCAACACAATAACTTCGTCGGCTTTCGGGAGACGGCTCCCGAAGAAGGTGTCCAGCGGTCGCGGCTTCTACAAAGACATGTCCTGCAGCTCTGAATTGCTGCAGCGATGCGAGGTCAACCGGAGCCAAGAGGTTTTCGTGATAGCTGTGAAGTTCGAGTTCGGCGGTCGTGGGCGCGGTGATGGGTTAGAACACTAGTGAAATATAAAAGTCGTGTCAGAAGATGACGCGGGCTGGATGGTTGGGCGTAGGACATACATAGAGTGAATACTCCATCGGAAGGAGAGTTATTGTATCCGAGGAGTTGTAACGCTACTTGCGTGCACAGCGTTAGGCCCCACAAAGGCATGGATACGCACCATAAACTTTCATAAGGGTGGCGAGTGTTTGGGCCCTGCGGTACTTCAACGGGGCATGGAGGTTCTAGGAGAGCGACGGGGGATGCGCCGGGATCATTAGGGGTGGTAGCAAATTGTGTGATAGGCGTGCCTACGCCAGGCCTCCGCGAATGCCGATAGGTTGCGTCGGGCAGCATGATCTTATTGCTACCAGAAAGACAGCAACGTGAGATAGCGCTACGCAGTACAAACGGTGGTTTGCGTAGCAGAGAGGGCTTGCTCGGGCATAGGGACGAATGTCAAACATGATCTTGATAACACGCACCTGGGGCGTATGTGCTGCGACCGTGATGTACAATGGGTGCATATCATCCCAGGCAAGCTCCCGAAGCTGTAGTTTCATGAGGGTGAGAGTCAGCTCTTGCAGGCGAAGCCAAGAGTACCTCGCAAAAACTGAAATAGCTCAAGTTGCCAAAGTTGCAGTCGAGAATACGCACCGTTATCAAAAACGTAACGCCATGATGCCTGGGTCATCCATGTACACATCGTTCTTGACACAAAGAATTTCGAGAGTTTGCGTTGCCGGGTAGACATACTTGCAGGGCATCCGCGATCGGATGCCACTGATCTAGGGCATGTTCGTTGCTTGATCCACTCAGAACGACGAATATCCCAGCTGAGCATTCTGCTAGCGCGAACTCCGGGACAATGTGGGTAGAGAGATCATAGTTCAGGCTGCAGCCAGTAAGAACTTGTATGAGCTCGACACGATGACAGGCAGAGTGAGAACAGATAGCCGGCATCAACGCGGCACCCCCCACTGCACCGCAGCACGTGGGCGTGCCCGCATAAGCCTGCAGTTAGACGCTTAATCGACTCAAGTACTCTGCGCCACGACGAGACTACGACGAGACCAGCCGCCACGCTCGGCTGTACTTCTTCTATTCGCCTCGTACAAGAATCAGAGAGTAGTGCTGCATGATTTCTTGGTCGTACGGCTACTAGAGGCTATCATGATTTGCTGCATCGACCACTAGAACACTGCGCTGAGCGCTACGATGCGGTCAATTCCACGTATCCCTCAAGGGCAGTTTTGCTATCCCCACATTCACGATGTGCTGCCAATGTCACAACGTCGAGCTTAAAATATTGTCATGGATGGGCTCAAGTGCCTTGCGAGGGGCCGGACATTGCAAAATACCATCGCACCTGCCTCCTGCGAATTCATGGTGCAAGACTGGGCGGTCATGGTCAGCACGAAGGCGAGCCTAGCATCCCTCTTCAAGCTCAAGGCCATCACTGGGGTCGACGCCTGCGTCCTGTAACATCTCCGCTATTCCTACGCGCTTGAAACTCAGGTACATACCCGGGCCGGCGCGCAGCACTCGTAATATGCACTTTGATACTTCGCACAGTACTAGCCTTGTAGCCCGGAGGCTGCCGGGATGCGAGCAGCCGTTCCTCCGAATGACATGCCAATGCCCAATGTGTACTGAACTATTAATACAAAATAACGCACGTAATACATACTGGTCGCGCAGGTCAACGGAGTTCTTCAATCATCATCCTCCGATGTGTCTTCGTCGTGAAGTAGCTTCAAGGTGTCCTTCCCGAGGGGTCCTTTCCAAACTTCGTCCTCAATGTTAATGCGAGACCCGTGGTCGTCCAGGTGTGATCGGATGTCTGTCGCCTGGTTCATATTGTAATCCCTGCGAGCGTCTCCGCCATTGAACCGGACCAACAACGTGTGGAAGAAATGTTCACGGAAGAACTTCTCTTTTTGCGGGTCGGGGGCGTTGAAACGCGCAGGAAAGCCCATCTTAGCTGCCGACTTAGTGAAGGTACGAATCCGCCATTCGTCCTAACAAAGTCCGAGCACATTAGTAGCCGTTACATATACCAATAATCCATCTGTTAGTGCTTACATCAACATCGACGCTGAACTCGTTTGCAAACCACAGCTCGTGCACTTCAGGACGCATGGGAAGCATATTATCCACGACGTGGCAAAGCTTCCGCGAGAGTTCATACTCTCGCTCTGCGACATTCTATGGAAATCATTGAGTCAGTGGCTCTGTTTTAAGATGTCTTGACATACGGTTTTACACATCTTCGGATGAAAAATCCAGTACAACTCCAACGAAGCGGTACTGGCGTCGCTTGTTAAGCCAGTAAAAGCGCACTTGTCGCGCGGATATTTGAACTGCTCACGCAGAGCCTCTGAGATATTCGACTGAAGGACGCACACGGCATCGCCGCAATCGAGTCAACAGAGAGCTCGTATACACATCTGGTAAACGGGGACTTACCTGTCCGAGGAATTCGGCCAGGTCGACACCGTCATTATCGAACATTTTGATACGCTCTATGCTGTTCTCTAGAGTCTTTGCGAAGGTAGAAACACCCTGAGGAGGTATGATAGGAACCACTTCCGGGACCTGAGTCGGGTCTTCTATAATTCGCCAATAAATTCAGTTTGAATTTGATTCGTAGTGGCAATAAATGAAACTCAATACTCACCTTGAAGAAAACAGCCGTACACTCCTGGTGTCAGAAGAGTAGAGTTCTCGAGGCAATCGGACAAGGGATACGGCTCATATTTCAGAACATCCCGGTGTATCAACTTCACCGGCTTCACGACTATGGTTTCGTCCTTGTACTCCTCGTGCTCGTCCTCGCTCTCGTCCTCGCTCTCATCCTCGCTCCCGTCTTCGTCGTCAGATGATTGTTTGATCGGCATGATACCTATCCAGCGAAGTAGTGTCTGTACAGTGACTGGAGTGATGTCCGCATTGAAGCCTAATTGTAAATTGTTAGTGTGTATCTCAGCTCGTGATCATCGGATATGCTGTCGCTCACATGCAATGAGAGATTTGGAAGGCCACCATATGAAGACGTTGGCATTGCGTTCCAACGCACATATCGACTTCAGAACGGGAAGCTCCGGATCAAGTAAATTCTTCAAACCGGCGTTTGTAGACTTGTCCACGGTGTTGGATGACATTGTGACGAGCTTTAGTGGTAGTTTGGGTGAAATGGACTGAGTGCAGCAATACGTGGTCGGTTCGTACTGACAGCATATGCTACTGAGGATGTCTTTATGTAGTTCTTACAGCGTGGCCCATCGGCCTATCAATCCGGATCTGTCCTGATCAGGGCACGAGACACCGAGTTCAAAGAAGTTACCTCCGGTGTTGGCGCGGACACTGAGCGCCTGTTTCGACCTCTGAAACAAGTAACGGTGTCATCATCAGTTGGGACACTTATGATGTTGGATTCTGTTTATACTGCAGTATGGAAAAACCGTGTAAGTGCTGACCCGCGGCGCCCATTACTAACCTCAAACCGGTTAGAACTAGCCGCTGTGCGCCAACACACACTACTCGAAGTGAAAGGGATATACACCGCACGGCTCCAGATTATCAAGCAGTATCAGTCGCTATTTTGAGTCCACATGAACTGCCACACTCAAGACCGTATGCTATTCCAGGCCTACGCTACCAGTTTCAGGTTGTGGACGCCTCCTCCCAAAGCACGTGGCAAGAGACTTGCCCGTGTGACTGTACTTCCGTAGCTCGAGCGCCCTCACAAGGCAGTCGCAGACGAGCATAGACAGTGCTTACACGGTGTTTCAAGGAAATGGTTTCACATTTATCATATGATTATCGCGGCAAGCGGGCTGATGAAACATTCGAGAGTTCGTGGGTGGTATAATGACGAAGTGGACCCACAAACATATGCCATGGTTGCCGCCTACTTCTGCGACCTGCCGTGATGCCGAATACGGGTCTGCCTTACTTTTGTCATGTGCAGCCTAGCCACATTGCGACGTCCAGATACACACACATACATATATATATGGGGGTGTGAAGAGTTGTAGTACTGCACCAGGCCTCCGAGTCCAGCTCTCCCGGCATTCTACTCATCCTCAAGCAACCTACCAGCAATGTCCTCCACACAGGCAAAACCGATCGGGGTTATTTCATACGCGTTTCCCAAAATTAATTATGCAGAAAGGAGCGAAGACAACTATATCAACCGTAGAGAGAGGAACGTGCACATTTGGTCCGCTATTGCGCTTTCAGCTTCACATCAAGCCAAGTTGATTGCAGGTCAGTCTCTCCTTCAAAAATCGTCCACGCTACGTGAAGAGTGAAATTGACTGATCGTGGTACCGTTTAATAGGATTTTATAATGACCCTTTCAACCAGAACAACAATCAAATCACTTACGGAGACGTCATTGCGTGGCTACGGCTAATCCGAGTATTGCCTGCGTCATTTCCTTCGCCAGGTGAGAGTGTTCCCCTCTTTGCCAGCGAGCACATCAGCGTCACTCTTCGTCTGAAGAGCTCGGTAGTGGGCTGTATAACACATCGCGCCGAGAGAACTCTACTAACGAGTCCAATGTTCAGGTCGTGAGACGAGGTCAGGAAGATCCCAGACCAAACTCTCGTGGGTCCTGGCAAAGTGGGAAGATCCTCGTGAGGCTCACTCACGAATCAAGTACAAAGGGAAAACAATAGTGCTTCCGGAAGATCTGGACATGCTAGACGTGCATCCTTCTGACATTTGGGACCAGATGGAAGATTGGCGCAGCCGAATCATCGAATCGGGATCATACCATGAGATCTGCCAGCCTGGGCACTACGTTCTCTTGGCACAGCATGTCACAGAGAGTACACAGAGGATTCCTAACACAAGGAGGAACGCAGTAGTCACTAAAACGCGGTACTGGCACATCGAGCCCATTTTCGACGATGAACAACTGTACGCGCTGCCACCCGCTCTCAGGCCCAAGGCAGCAGGGTTTACCGAAGAACAAGTGCCTGTACCAAAAGATGAAAAGAAGAAGCGCAAGAAGAAAAAAGAACCGGATTATATCAGGGTAAGTCCTCTTCGCGCATGTTATCAAACCGCATTCATATCTTGTCCTTCATGATGTAGGATGGTGACGTTCGCCAGCAAGTTCGTCTCCGGGACGGTCACTGCAGGCTGTCGGGGGTCATGGGTGTTTTGAGAGATCGGGGATTCGATTTCACTGGCATTGAAGTTGCCCACATATGGGCTCTTGCGCATGCGCACCCGGAGGTACGTCACATCGTCCAAGCTATGTTATGAATCTATCTGATTAGCAGTTCAGGCATGGAAACTGGTAGCAGGATGGGATGATGTCAGCGACGCGACGATAGAAGAGGCAAAGACACTTCTATCCAGCAAAGAAAACGCCGACGTACGTGGAAATGCATTTTTGCTGCGTACGGACATACATCGCTGCTTTGACCGGTATCTGGTCGGTATTTATGTGAGTATCTGCTACCTCGCCAAGGCGCACTGCAGGGCTGTTACTGAAACCGGGTTTTATCCTCTAGCCGGTCGACGATATGCTGAAGATATACACTTTCGAGAAACACATCTCAATTACTTTGAGCGGCTTACCACGCACACTTTTGGACTCCCGACCTCATGATGCGCTCAGTGCGACATATCCACAGCCTAAGCCATTTGTGCTTAGAGCACATTTCTGCATTGTCTTGATGTGGCGGTTCCTGGGTGGCGGACACACCGCCCCCTCATAGAGACGTCAACGCTAAGGCATACTTTGTACGATATCCTGATGAGCTCCGTAGCAGTCAGACGCGTATTTTGGTGTACCATAGAGCCTCTACGAACATACAGATATGATGTACTAGTAGTGAACCGGAAATTATTTATATGCTTGGTATGTCATCCTGTGTTTGGAACTTGAGTGCATACGCTCGTTCATTACTGGTTGCAGAGCCCGCAGGGCAAACCACGTGTGTCCTAGCGAAAACATGCGCGGCCGCTCGTATCAGCACTGGTGACCAACGCAGATGCATTTTATGGGTACACGGAGAGACTGATATACGCGGTGAACGACGGGCCTGGAGGACACTAATACATACAGTGGATAGATGCTGAACACGAGACGGAGATGCGGGACCTTCCAGACGTATAGATAGCGGGCAATGCGAGCAAGGAAGCGACGTAGTAGACGTTTGGGGATGGGTACGTAACGCGGGAGTCAGAGGATCTTCGTGCGGGGTCGTGAATGAATAGCGCGTTGGCGATAATCGAGAAGCGCGAGCCTAACGCAGCCTGTGGGAGGGACAGTTCCTGATCAGCACCGTCAAGAATCACGAGCCACGCGCAAACCTTGTCCGAGAGAAAGAGCAGCACCTACCGCAGCGACACGGACGCTCAGTCTGCGGGGAAGCCCAGCCAGCGGCACAGGGCGCCGACTATAGGCCGCTTGCAAACCTGTGCGCGTCAGCCGAAAGCGTGCGCAAGAGACCAGACGCGCAGAAGGACGGCGAAGGGGGAGCGAGGGGACGCAGATGCGGTCAGGGCGCGGTTCGAGCGGGGAAGAACCGGATACAGACGTACGCAGGCGAGAGCCATTGCGGCGAGCCGTTGATCTGGATCGCAGCGACGGTAGACGCGATGGTGACCGCCGCGCCGACGACGGCGTAGAAGACGGAGCGCTCCTTGGGCGACGGCTCCTCGAAGACGGGCTCCTCGTAGAGGGAGTAGAATGCGCGCATCGCGGTGGGTGTTCAGCGAGAAGTGGGCGAGGCGGATCGATGGAGGCGCAGAGACAGGGAGAGGACGGGCGATCGAGCTGTGCTGAGGCGTACGGGTTCCGTGCTGATCGGAGACTGCTCGCAGGCGTGCAGCGGCGCGTCGAGTGCGGGCGCGGCGTCGCGGCGGGGTGTGCGAGGATGGGAGGGGGCAGGGAGGGCGAGAAGGAGTGGCCCGGACGGCGATGGAGGATTATATAGACGCAAACGGCCGGAATGGAAACAAGAGAGTTGTGTCAGAGATCGGGCTTAGTGCCTTGCTAGCGCCCACGCTGCGAGATGGCTGGCGTCACAAAAGGGAAGGCTCGTGATTCTCGGAGCATTGCCGCCCAGCGCGGACAAGACGGGGGGTCTCGGCTGCCGCTCCTGGACTAGTCGCATCCAGGGATTGCTGCACGCTCACAGCATGCGGCGGTGCGGCGGACAATAATCTGGGTAAAAGGGGCGGTCAGCGGGCGGATGTGCGTGATGTGCCGTCGCACATCGGATTCCAAGGCGGTACGGCGCGTTAAATCATCACGAATTTGCGCGCCTCGCCTCCGACTGGCAGGCGGATCGGACCGCGGGTGGACAGATGTACATACCGGTGTGGACGGATGCGAGGATATGGGACGCAACGTGCAGACACTGCATAGGGTTTCGGCGATATCGCGAGTATGCATGGACGCCTGTTGGACAGGGCACTCCCGGTGCCGATGCTCACTAGAAAATGATCCTCGGACCTTTGCATCGTCAACTAGATCTTCAAAGTGAGGATAGTGCCGCGGCCCGTCGTGTCTGCGTGAGCAGACATTCGCAGTCAGGGAGTAGCCAGTCTGAGCACATTCTGCTGCCAAGATGGGACCAAACCAGGCGTCGTGCCGAGGGTACTAGTCCCGTCAAATGAGTACTCTGACATAGTACATTCCTCTTCACTCGGGCCGTGGACGACGGCGCCTATAGGTGCCTAACGCCGATGACTAGCCAGCCGAGCGTCGATCGCAACTGTCCGCGCTTCTGTGTACGCGCTCCGTGTGGTTCGCGTCATCCCAGAAGGATCATCTACGAAGGAAGCGTATCAACAGGTTTTATGATAGAACGCCGTAGAGCGCAGCATGACCTGAGTGAAGCCGCCTACCCGTTGGGAAGTAAGCTCTCCTTCCCGAGAGCGATACTCCGAAGGAAAGACTCACCGGGGATGCCACGAGGATACGCCAACATAGCCCGAGGGTTTCCTCACCTAAAACTCCTCGAGCCGGTACACATCGTACGCGACCTCTTCGTAAGGATGGACCTACCGGGTAACATCACGGACCCCGTCTGCGTTCAACAACGCGCGTCCTGACAGGTCCGACAACACGCACCTTCTTCAACTCCTGCAAGACGGCGTTCATCCCCACCCCCGCATCCGAGTCGGAGGAAGCGGATTTGGATTCGGCGCCTTCCTGAGGGCGGCTCCCGAGGACGAGCACTTCCACACGGTCCTCCTCGACGAACTCGGGCTTGCCTACCGCGCCGATGGTGGGGTTCGCTCCTTCGAGCGGAGTGAATTGGCCTGCGCGGGATGAGCGCGCGGGGCTCTTCGTGCTGCAATACACTGTACTGGACGGGACGTACCGTTGCCGGGAGTTACGAAGGCACACCCGCCGTACGCGCCGATTCTACCGACGTGGTTCGGGAAGCGCTTGAAGAGGTGTTGTAAGATGGCTTGCGTCGACGGCCGTGGTGTGAAGAAGATGAGTTTGTACTTCGGCATCGTGGTCGTTGAGTACAAGACATTTGGCCGTCGGAACTTCAAGTGGAAGCCGGCGGGTGCTCGAGAGTAAGGTTCACCTGAATAGATTTATCTAACGAGCCCGCTGCTGTATGGTGCTATAGTGTAGTGGTTATCACTCGGGATTTTGAGAAAGAGCTTCCCGGAACCCAGGTTCGAACCCTGGTAGCACCTGAGGCCTGGCTGTGAGTGCCACTTTTTTCTTCCCTTTCGCTTCCCCGACAACACGCCAGCAAGAACCAGCTGGGCTGCTCTTGATAATTCGGTAGGCTGCAGCGACCGGGTTGCCTTGCGGACCGATGGGAGTACAACTTCGACCTGGACCAGCGAGTGAGGGACGGACGACGTCATGTAACTCGAACTAGGCGCTTATTGCGCTGCAACGCTTTGCTTCTCCACCACCACCACCACTGCGCCTCTGCTGCCTCGCTGGGCCAAATCTCAAGTCGAAGAGGAATGGTTTAGATACGGACAAGAAGGTGAGTCTGCGCTCCTCTCAGGATACGATGATGTCCAAGTAAAAGGGTCGATCCTGTCCAACCGCGAGCTCCGTCCACGCCTCGCCCTCGAGCCCCCGAAGCGTTCGAACCCCGGCGTGCCATCTCACGAAAACGCCGTGGCACGCCGTAAGGCCGAACCTACATCACGCATCGCACTCGGTCGCTCCCTGCGCCGAGCGACTCTCTCAAAGGTTTGCGCGCCACGAGCTCCCAGGCGCGCGAACAAAGGCAGAGTCGACAGCCGGCCCTGCGACTTGCGCGACGCGTTCTGCGTGTCGGCGTGCCGTGGGGTTGATGTTCGAAAGTCAAGCTTGTGCGGGGGCGCCCTACTCCGTTGCAGGTGGTCTCAGATGTGGTACTCTGTTCGTGAACAAGACAGTTGCTCGCTGCTGGCTGTGGCCGGTGGCGGGGCGCATGGCATAAGCGTCCGGGCTGAAGACCAATGTCCGTGACGTGTGGTTCTGTGCGTACAAGTGGCAGGAGCGAGGGCTGTATGGCTTGGTTGTTTGCGAGCGCGTTGGGCAGGGACAAGAGATCATATGCGTGCGGGCCTTGCCCGTCTGAGTCTTTCAATTTTCTTGTTCAGTGGTATCGTGCAGTACTGACCTATTTGTCCACAGGTGAGCACTGTCGAGGCCGCGCATCACGTCATAAATACATGTAGCTATATGCGTCAATATCCGTCTTTACGAATGCGACGGTTTCCGACCTTGCCTCTCGTCAGCACGGCCTGAACTGACTTTAGTGGCAGAACCGTGTGCCGAAATCAATACCCCGTACCCACCATGCTCATCACCACCCCCCTGAAGTATGCGGCCTGGTACTACCTCCCCGGCTACGCCACCCGCCAGCTCCTCTCATTTTTCCACGTCGCGTACGCACGCGTCTTACGGCGGCCTCCTCCACCCCCGGGCACCCCAGCATACGCGTTCCACTATCGTATGACATATCTCTTCTTCGCCCTCGTCTACCTTGCGTACAACCTGTATGACGCGTCGGCAACGATGGAACCCAACTACTACGAGATACTCGATCTGGCGCCCACGGCAGATGAGAACATGCTGAAGATGGCGTACAGGCAGTTCGCGCGGCGGTACCATCCGGACAGGGCAGGGGCGCAGAGCGAGTCGATGTTTATCGAAGTGCGGGATGCGTATGACGCGTTGAAGTCTCCTGTCAAGCGGTTCGCGTATGAGAGGTGAGCTTCCATTACCCGGCTTGTTCGTCTGTCTTGTTCTCAAAGTCAACAGGTTTGGCCCAGAGGCATTGTCTTGGTCTCAATGCACCACTCTCCGGGAATACGTCCGGCACGGACTGTTACAAGCCTCGGGCTTCTACATCGTCTCTCTGTGCAGTCTCATTTTCTTCTCCTTCGTCAGCCCCTCGAGCACAGTGTCGTATGTGAGTGCATACACCCACATATACGACTTTCGACGTGCTGACTGGCACTAGTGGAGATACATCATGCTCGCGTTTACAGCCGTATACGAACTGCTGTTCCTCCTCAATCCGTCTCCTGCGCCATCATCGGGCACGTCATTCTCCTCCGTCGTGTTCACCGATCCCACGATCGCGGCGCACACAAGCTTCTTCTCCTTCCTCTGGCCCCACAGGGTCCCATACCAACACGTCCGCTTCCTCCACACGCTCTGGGTCCTCGGCTGCTTCGCGCTCTCGAACGTCGCCCCAGTAGTGTTCCCCGCGCCATCCCCGGAGTTCCAGGAAAACTGGATCGCGAACGAGGCGCAGCAGATCTCCACGCTCTCCGCGGCCGTGGCGCGCGAAAGTAAGTCCCTACCTCTTCCCCTCCCTCCGTCCTACACCCGCCAGGCTAACCTATCTCGATCTCGCACGCTCTCCCGCCCCCATAGCAAACGTTCACCTCGCGACGCTCTTCCACGCCGCGCACGGCCCACGGACGGGCACCGCGGCGTCCGACGGCACGTTCCCGTACCTCGGCGAGCTCAAGCCCGCGGACGCGGTCGTCGGCCTGCTCGCGCAGGAGATGGAGCACCTCATCCTCGAGACGCAGATGCGCGCGGATGGGGGCCCGTTGAAGAGTGCGGTCGAGAACGCGGTGGAGCGCCGCAAGCGCGAGGCGGGGCGCGTTGGGCTCGGGCTTGGGAGGCGCCCGAGCGCGCAGGGGGCGTGGGTGCAGCAGAACGGGAATGGGAACGGGAATGGGAACGGGGTGGGGGCGGCGGCGCCGCCGGTGTGGAAGGAGCGGGTGTTGGGGTATGTAAGGGGAAGGTCGAGGTCGCTTGGGTGATGAGGTGCGTCTCGGTGTGTTTAGTGTTCGTGACTATCTGGATGCATCTCATCATTGAGTTGTTTAGAGCGCTGTCTATCGTGTCGAATTGCTGTTTCATGCTACATAGCTGTATAACTGCACGCTGTTGGTCTCAATCTGAACGCTGAGTATTCTCGCCGATGCAAGACTGTACGCGTGACGGCTAGTTCTGTGAGTCGCATAATGTAGATCCACGGCGAGGCGGAGAGTATCTTCTTCAACAGCAAACGCGACATGGGAGTGAAGCCCTTGCAATTGCTCAAGCGAAGCGCGTGGGCGTCCTACAGCCCACGTGTGCAACACGAGTACTTCCTGCCAGCGAATTTTGCACCCACGACGACCACGCAACTGGGGTACAGCGGACGCAGAGAACGAAGGCTCCCAGCCGCTTTTTCCGTGACAGCAGCTATCCTCTTCCAAGTATCACTGGCATCATTCCTCGACATGCAAGCGTCCAGTGAGGAAAATCTGTTCCACAAATTCGCTCGAGAATCCAAATTGGCCCTATCCCGTAACGCCAACGTCTTCATCTGGTGGCGGTCTCCAATCAAAGATGTGATCGTAGCATGTAAGCCTGGATATGTCCGTCTACACCGTATTCCTCCAGCTGATCAACGGGATTCCGACAGGTTTCAATGATGAAGTGCTTCGTCCTCTGCCAACGGGCTCGACGATGCTTCGCTGGTTTGAACTATTTTTTCCCTTGGATGGCCATCTCGCCATAATGCCTGTGAAGCAATTGATCCACGAAGATGAGGATGACCTCCTGTGGATTTGCGAGCTCTTCGACGACCTACGCCCGATCGATGGCTCAAAGGTGCTCGCGCGTGGAGAGTACATCTGTTGCTACAGGGACTCTTCTGGCGGTGAGTCTCCCGCGCAGCCATCATAACGTAGAGAATCTGATATAGGTCTGCACGCCAGTAGTGGACCCTAGCATGGATCTCGAAGACAACGAGCCTTTCTTCAGCCCTGACACTATTCTGGGACCATTCCAATACATGCTAGAGACTGTGATGGAGTTCAAGACAAATTCGGTAGACATTGAGCACCTGGACCCTGAGTCCCCGAACTCGGTCCTGCCGACCGTGAGTATCGAGACATTCGCGTTATAAGGTTTCGAATATCTCTAATACGAGACACAACAGAATGCGATTACTCCCGACCTTCATCGAGGGGCCTGGGAGAGACATGGAGCCAAGTGTATTTTCACTGGATCAACGGGAGACACGGGCGGCCATAGTGTAGGTGTTCACTGGATCTATCCTCCGGCGATAAGCAATAGTGTAAGCCCCCTTTCTTCGACGTTTACCCCCACAATAACCAACATCTATGCGCTAGGCATGTGCCCTAGGTGCGCTCACAGAGAGGCTACAAGAACAAGAATTGCAGGTCTCCGCAAACTTGGTGACCATGCGTGCAGATGTCCACCGGCTTTGGCTGTCGCACGCGATCAGCGTGGACGCTGACGTGAGTTCCTGCCACCGACCCATACGAGGTCCTCACTTGCTTATCGGGGTTATATGTATCAGGACAACTACAGGATCATCGTGTTCGACGAGACAGCCCATGCCGTCGAGTTTCTCGAGGTCGCCACGCTCAAATCCGAGGCAGGAGACGATAGCAAGGATATGCGTGATGAATGCTTGCGCGCACATTTCCGTTGGACGCTAGCGATGCGCATCCTACGCGGCCACCACACGGACCCGGAAGACGTGGAAGAGTACTAGAGCGATTAGGTGGCCGCACACTGAGAGGCTATTGAGGTGCTATCACACGGCGCTGCAGAGGTGTGCGCAGCAGCCTGTCTGTAGGTGCAGCTAGTTTGTATACTGAGCACTGTGAGTCGTTGAACTTTCGCTCTCCCCGACGCCACTGAACTTTTTCGCATATCGCAGAAACCGGGCTACGGCGGACATTATGATGTACTAGCTACATATGGCACTCCGAACGTTTCCCATCCTTCCCCGCCGTATACAACGACCATGCTTTCAAAGCGCTGGCAGCTACCATACTCTGACTTAGGCTGACTCGGCATCGTGGCACCAAACGGCCCAAACCCCCAAATCGACACCGCGGTAAGATATAACGAGCTACCTGGTCTCGAGCTCAAGCTTTCTGCACATCCTTTAAGAGCCTCAGTGCGGATACTACAAATCGCCGATACTGCGGAGACTGCACATATGCTAAGTGGACCGCCTCGTCTTAAAACCCAGATGACCGCGGTTTTAACGAGGCTCAGGGTAAGCCACTCGTAGTGATTATCGTGCCGCTGATGAACTCTAACATTCCACTAATACATCCGAACAGTACTGACTCGACGACGAGTTATGGGTCTGGGGCCCCGGCCATCGCCCGAGGTATGCAAGCACTCAGAGCGGTACTTCTCCCTTACCCCCAACCTCCAGGTGCATCCGCGATATTCTTACACTCGAAGAACCCCTGACGCCATGAGTTCTACTTCTAGCATCGCTTGTAACTCAGACACGTCGCCCAAGGACATATTCGTCGAGAGCCTAGATCTCACGATCATCGAGCGACTCGCTCTGGAGACTCGCCGTGCATATCTTGCTACTCATGGCACCTCCGAGGAGCAACCTACAACGCTGAGTCCTCTCAAGTGCTCAGTGGTGTCTCCCCCGATGTCCGGCTCCTACAACGTCGTCTACGAACTGCGATTTTTCGACGCCACATCATGGGTCATCCGCATACCCGTAGACGAATGGGGACCCGCCAACGCCCGATCCATGCAGCTCGACATCACCACAATTGAATACATCATGGCCCGCACGACCGTCCCCATTCCAACGCTACACGCCTACTCGTGCGACACCAACAATCCCATCCAGCATCCGTACATGATCATGGATATGGTCCAGGGTACCCTTCTCATCGACATCTGGTACGATTCCTCTTGGTGGTCTGGGGCGCGGACGAAGGAGAACCTCCTCAATTCACTAGCGGCTCATATGGTCGAGCTCGCCACCCTGGAGTTCGACAAGATCGGGCGGCTGGATCGCGTCCAACCCGACGGACCGTACTTCATAGCGCCCCTCCCGGAACTCGGCTATATATTCGGGGACGGGAAAGCTTCTGGAGGCGAGCTGGGCCCCTTTTCTTCCGTTCACGAGTATCTCATGGCGTTACTGGACGCGCGCTGCGCTAAGACTGGGAATAACTCCATGCTCGCGCTGCTGCGGATGTTCGTCGGCGCGCTTGTGGACCCTCGGTACGACTCCGCCCCATTCCACCTTGGCCATCCGGATCTCGAGATCCAGAATATCATCGTGGACAACGAGACGGGCAAGGTCGCTGCGCTCATCGACTGGGACGGCGTGAGCGTTGGCGGCCGGCAGATCCACGCCCTGTCGTACCCACTCTGGCTCACTGTCGACTGGGACCCGACCATGTACGAGCCCCAGAAGCGCTTGGCCGAATGCGACAGCGAAGAGGATCTGCGGCGATACCGTCAGATGTACGAAGACGCGATCGGCGCAGCGTCTGGGGGCACGCTCGCGCTCGTCACGCGCAACTCACATATCCCCGTCTGCTTGGAGATGGCAATCACGAGCGAGCTCATCACGGCCGGGATGGTCTTTCATCTCGGGAAATATGTCTTTGGCTCGAGTATACTCGCCCTCGATGTGCTTGAGGGCATCGAGCACAGCGGGTGGTACACTCGTAGTTTCCCGGACGACGTTGCAGAAATCAAACGTAAACTTCCGTCTCATATCTGGCAATGACACGTACTGATTTCACGTTCGCAGTCTGGGAGAGGTACGACACGCCACCGCCCGAAGACCACGATGGCTCCCAAACGGATGGCGAAGATCTGGAGGAAGGCGGCACGGCTAAGGGAGAAGAGGGAGAGGGCTTCATGGCGGAGGATGCCGCTTCGCCTGACGTGCAACCCAAAGCCAGGTAAGTGTCTCGATGTCACGCTAGCTGATAATGATAATAAAGCTAAGCTATAATGCAGGGCGTTGTGGCGATGCTGAGAACGCGTAGATATGTCAGTTTCTCTATTCGTATGCCTCTCGCAAACATGGTTGCGACGCAAGCACCAAGAAGCGGCCCAAACTTGGGCATCGTTCTCCGCGCGGATGCACATCACGTCGGATGCGTGATTTTTACCTCGTCCAATACGCGCGCGGAGCTTGAGGAGGGACGCCAGGCTCGCCCTGCTGCTGATCATGGTCCACTCCTGCCGTACGACGAACAGGAGGCAGCCGCGATGGTCTCCTGCGACGTCCGGTTCCTCGTGAGGTACTTGGGCCTATACATGACTGGATTTTAAGATCAACGCTGTGAAATCTGGCTGCACGTCGTGAAGTACGGATAGCAAACCTGCGCTTGAGGGATGTGCGTGCGTGCGCGTGTGCGTGTTGCAATAGAGGACTGTTCTGGTTTCGCTCACGTGGGAGCAAAACACTCGTGACTGCCATCATGCTTTCATGAAGCTCCGCGGCGGACTGTGGCAGTTATAGCTACTTGCAACTCTCTCAAGGCGGCAACTAGCTACAGCAGATCGCCCATCGCCCATCTTACCCTACCCTTCTTCATTCTTATCGACATCGCTCCAATGAGCCCTTCCAATGAGTTCAGGCCTCTCATCTACAGATCAACCAAGGCGGATGCCCGCAACGCTGATGTCTTCATCCACTGGCCCCTGACGGGAAAGATTGTCGCATGTGAGGGAATTTTACAGCTTCTTCGACCAGAGTTTCACCGGGAACTGCCAGGTTTCAATTCTCAGGTCACCCCGGTCACATCCCAAACTCTCCTCCGTTGGTTCGATATGGTCGTAGCTTGGGACATAGGGTTGAAGCCCGTGTTGAAGAAAGTGGAAATGGAACAACGAGGACTCCTCGAATATTATCCACGGCCACTGTTCGAGGACGCCCTCGCTGACTCGCATATCCTAGAGCCAGGGTCCTACGCTTGTTTTTCCGGAGGTGAGTGGCGGCTCGGGCACGATCCTTGTAAGATGTGAGCTTAAATGTGGTGGCTTTAAACAGCGGATTCGATGGATCCGCCGAGCGATGCAGCTGTTCATTTCCAAGGTCAGGAAACTAGCATTATGACGCTCTGGGAGCGTGTAAGGCGAAACAAATACAACGCGGTGGTCAGAGGCCGCCAACAAGCGTACGACGAGATAGTGAGTATCCTTCTTTTTGCACACAACTTGAAGGGATGTGGTGACCACCGTTGGATTGTGCAGATCGCCATCCCATCTGAGGTAGTGGATCAAGTCAGCCTACCCCGCGACCAATGCATCTTCACTGGGGCTACGAGCGACCCTTCTGCGGGTCAGGACGTGGTTTTATCCTGGTTCTTCCCGCCGTACCTGAGGGGCGAGGTGTGTCGACTGTCTTGCCAATTATGTTCCAACGACTTAGACGTTGATTGTTTCAGATCACCACATACGCGGCGACACGAGAAATCTCTCTTGGCGACATCTCTTGGCGTAGTCACTTCAACTTGGTACCCATGCGTGCTGACGTGCACCAGCTGTGGCTCCAAAACGCTTTCAGCATCGACGTTGCCGTACGTTCAAATTCCCGTTCGTCATACGATATATGCACTCATGCAAAAGCTCGGGGATAGGATGGGCATCGCATTCGCATCTTCTCAAAGGACGCACTCGACATTGGTCTTCCCGAACGCCTCGGAAACCCAAATCCAGAGTGGGACGTGTACCTCACCGAACATTTCCGCCACACCCTTGTGGTGCAAGTGATCGGCGGAGACATCAGTGCGTTTGGAGAGAATATATGGAATTCGGTATGTGACTTCCAAGAGAAACATATGCCCCACGGTGGGGCCCATATCAACCTCGGGGATCCGATCTGGGAAACCGATATCGGCAGGCACGTTTTACACTGGATTACGTTACAGAAGTTGCAAGGATGTTCGTATGGTGTTCATGGAGGATGGCAGGAAGGGGACGACGAAGAAGACGCTGAAAATGAGACTAATTAGGCTGACTCGACTGGTGTCATTGTGTTGTACGAATACGTTATGACCTGAAGAATATTGGAGGATATATCGAGATGGATGTAGTGAACTTGAATGCATTATTGCGGGAACGTTACGAGCACCCGTGCGTCGTTCTGCGGTACAGTATGACCCCGCAACTGATCTACAATTTCGCTTTGCCAGATATCATGGCGCAATGACAGTTGCGCGTTCCGTGGACGGATGTTATGCGCGTTTCGGGCCCGGGATGTCCAGACATTCTAGCGCGGGAGTCAAGTACCGATGGGACGTGTGGGACTGTGGCCGCAAATAGTAGAGAAAATAACATTTGCGTGGAATATTTAGAGTAGTACAACGGAAGACAGCCATCAGCAAAGGGTTACAGGAAGAGAGAGAGAGCCCACGATGAGTGACTGAGCGACGAATAAAGACTCGCAGTATACGGCCTTATGGATGTATCGATATTGCAGCAGTTCCAAATATCTTGTTGGCGCTACGACGTCGTACCGATATAGCTCGCATCTGTTGTACTACGGGACATCCATAAAGTAACGTAATTGAGATACTATACCGCCCGCACGCCCTCATACTGGAAAAGCGCACGGAGGCATGCGTGAACATGATTCTCGTGAGGGCGCCTTCGCCTATCCACCGCGTCTCCACCGTGACCGTCGGTATCCGCGCGTCCAGTTCAAATCCCTGATGTTGGCGCATTTAACCGCGAGCGAGCACAAGCAACCGCGAGCGAGCACAAGCAACCGCAAGCGAGCACAAGCAGTCGAGCAGAGATGCGGCGTCTGCGGTAGTCTTTTGGGGGCGCGTGCGACGGCAGAGGCACTCAGCAGGTGCACAGCGCCGTTCAGGCCAGCACGCAGTGAGCGCGCCGCTCTTATACGAGAGCCCGCATCGTGACTAGCCGCTGAACTACGCGAGAGAGTATTGAGGACGCATTTATGGAGAATGCGCGCTGCGCACGGTGAGCCTGCCGTGTAGAGCGGCCCAAAGCGCACAACGGTCTCGTTGCTGTCTGCCGGAAATTAAGAACGCGACCCTCGAAGTACAGTCCTGAAACGCAGTCACGGCGACGGCGGATGAGGACTGACCAGCAGAGCTCTCTACAACGAGCAGGGGAGCGCGCAGTGGCATGATGTGGATATCGCCGTGAAGTAGGGAACGGGATCCTTCGTGTTTGGAGGCAGTGAGGGCGCACGGATGTGGGATGCGTGTCCTGGAAGGAATGTCAGACACCCGTAGACGTCTCAGATAAGAGGCTACTCACCCGGATGACTTCTAGAGCCCACTTTCCGGTGGCACTTAACGCGTTGACCACGTTCGCCACCTTGATTCTTGAGGAAATGGGGTGCTGTGTAATCCGAGTTAGCAAAGACAGCTTGCTGAGGGACGGATACGTAGCTGTCAAGATGATAGATATAGCTACCCGATGGCTGCCGAAACGGAGCAGTGTGGATGGGCAGGATGTTTTCCCGCGAGCATACGCTTCGATACAAGGGGGACCGCTGTAATATCTCCCTCTGCAGACGCTGAAACGACCTCCGCCCTTCGCTGTATATGGTCGCCACATGCAAGCCGAGGATGCCCATGACGCGGTACGCCTCTCCTTGACGCGTGTCGTTCTCCGAGCGGACGCCCAGAATTCTGACTTTGTCCCGATAACGGCGGAAATTCAGTACGCATGTCGAGCTCAAGGAGGGACACCTGGCTCACCTGGATGCTGATCATGGTCCAGTCCTAATACGCGGCGAACAAGAGGCTGTCGCGCTTGTCTTCTGCAATGCCCGACCCCTAGTGAGGCACCTGGGTCTATACATGACTAGGTTTTGAGATAAACGCTGTGAAGATGGGCGGCACATCGTGAAGTACGGATAGTAAACCTGCGCTTGAGGGATATAGATCTATACTTATCGACTCAGTACCATACGTGGAATTGATCACGTTGGAGAGCTCAGCCCAGTGTTCTAGAGGTCGAGGAGGAAGATCAAGAGCTGCTAGCATACGTGCAACCCAGAAAGCATGCAGAACTCCATGACTCTTGTACGAGACGAGTAGAAGCAGCGTGGCCGATGGGTGCACTCGCCAAGGCTCGCCGTGGTGCGGAGAAGAGTCGCTGAAGCGCCTAATTGCGTGTTTTGGGAGGTTGAGCGCTTCGGCTTAAGCGGGCACGCCCACGTGCTTCGGTGCCGCGGGGGTGCCGCCGGTCTCTCCTCGCTCTGCCCGTCATTGCGTCGGCACTCACTCACTCGGGCTCGTACTTCCTGCAAGCTGCAGCACGATCCAAGCTTTCTATATCTTTGCTGCTCTTGAGGCGCCATCTAAGACCCGACAGGCATTCAGAAAGTACCACTGGCATATCCAGACGCGGATGGCCCGCGAGTAAGTATGTCAGAGTACTTCAAATATACGAAAGCTTGCGTTTCGAGCACAATATATACAACAGGCTGCTTTACCCCATCCCACACCGCACATCATCACGATGCCGTATACCCTCGATCATTTTCAACACTTGCAACATTCTGGAGTGGCCCCGGATGTCGTTAGAATGCCCGAGGACCAACTTGGACTTGTTGTACACAGGTCTGACTGGGCATTGGAACGCAAGGCAAACGTGTTCGTATGGTGGCCTACCGGAGAGCTCATTGCCTGTGAGTAACAGCGTATTCAAGAATTCGAGCCCGGAGTATGACTGACTAGATGATAGGTTTCAATGACGCTGTCACTCCGGTTACAGTGCAGACGCTACTTCGCTGGCTAGGTATACCGACCTCGGACAATGACGAGACCGTTGTCATCAAACAGGTTTGGCTAGAACACTACGATGTCCTCGCCTATGCTCCGCAGCCGCAACCAGATTCGAAGCCGTTGGACAGCTCTTCCATCCTTACTAAAGGAGTGTACGGTTGTTTTGCGCAAGGTGAGTATGCACTGTACGCTTATCGCTCCCACGAAATGTGGCTTGAACTGGGGGGTGATTCTCGCTTATATCAAAGACCCGAACGACCTGACACGAACGCCGAAAACGAGTCCTTGGACACCTCTTCATCCCACGGGTACATTCAAGGTGCTTCGAGAGACCAGAATTGAGAAAATCCGGTTGCGTAAAACCGCGGATAGTGCGGACACGAGGATAGCCATGTTCATGAAAAACGTGAGCGCGTTTGCTTTGCATTTAGATTCGTTGCTCACTTTCAGTAATACGACGTGTGCCCTTCAGACGGGGATATCGGATAGCATCCGTGCCAGGTTCAGCGGGCCGCGTAATAGATGTGCTTTCACTGGATCTATGGGCGACGATGCTGCCGTGGATCTTCACTGGATTTTCCCGCCGTTTTTGTTCGACATGGTTCGGTCTTCGCGATAAATGTGTGCGTCAAGCACAGCGGCGCTGATGTATTTCCTACTTCAGAACGAGACGAAAGGCGCTCCGCGAAATTACGATCTGGGCAGTAAGCAGGCCTGTCGCACCGTGAAGAATGTGATGCCCATGTGCGAGGCCGTGCACAAGCTGTGGTTCGCAAACGAATTCAGCGTAGACGTCGAGGTAAGCATATATGTGTTCTTTGATGGCAATTGACTGTCTGGTAGATACTGACGGGCTTGCGCCCTCCCAGGATAACTACCGCATCCGCACCTTCACCCAGGCGGCAGTCGACATAGGCCTCCTCGGGCGGCCGATTGCCACGCCGGAAGACCTCGCGCTTTCGGAGAAGTTTCTCCGCGAGCACTTCTTCCACACGACGTTGGTCCGGGTCAGAAATGGAGACATCCACGACCAGGACGGTATCCTCGACAGCATTGCTGCTATTGCCAATCACAAAGCCGACTTGGAGGAATATGGGGCGAAATTTGACCCCAAGGACGAGATATGGCAGAGCGAAGTTGGCAGGGACGCCTTGGAGCTGATTGATCCCGAGGATCTGCTGTCGGATATCTCTCGCGTGGGTGAGGGAACCAAAGGCGTTTAGCAACTTACTATAGATGACGCTGCCTATCGAACTGGCAACGGTACGGACATGTCGGACTCCGACGATCCGTTGTTGGCATTTCGGACCAGGAGGCTATATCCACAAACTCTGTACGCAGATATCACATAATATTTCTAGGCACCCAGTAGCTCGGAGGATGCACGTTCACGCCCTCGGGCGCGACCCACCAGGCAGCCTCTAGACTCACCGCCGCGCGCAGAATCCTCGCTCGCGATTTTGGCGCCGGCGTCTCGCGGTTTGTCTCCACACCACCGCCATCGCGTCGCTCGCCCCTCAAACGTAAATCTGTCCTGGATATTCCCGCCGTACCTGCGAGTGGAGGTACGTCGAGACTTTTCGCGAGTTATATCCTATGTATAGGGCTACTGCTGAGATTCCAATCACTTCAGATCGCAACATTGGCCTGGGGTGCACCACGGAAAATTCATCTCATGGACATCCCCTGGTTCAGTTATTTCAATCTGGTGCCCATGCGCGAAGATGTGCGTCGGCTGTGGCTCGATAGCCGGTTTAGTATTGACGTTGCCGTACATTCTCGTTACCGATGTCAAATGTGAGCCGATCTCTGATGCTCCCACTTCGGTTCAGGATGGGTACCGCGTTTGCGTCTTTAGAAAGAAAGCGCTCGACATCGGCCTGCCCGAACGTTTCGTTGCTCCTAGCTCAAAGTGGGACGTGTATCCCGACGAGCACTTCCGCTACACACTCGTGGTGTGGGTGATTGGCGGCGATATACACTCCTTCGGGGAGGACAGGGCCACGACGATCATTTCCAGGATGAGTATATGCGTCACAGCAGGAGGCCTAAACCCCTCGAGGACGATATCTGGCAAACCGAGCTCGGCCAGGAGGCTTTGGAGTGGATCTGCGAGCGGAATATGCAGGAGCGCTTGCGCAGGAGTCCTGCTGATGAGGACGATGAGCACTGAAGTACTGAGGCGTGGAAGAGGACGGCGACATGATATAAGAATCTTATCTCGTTCAATTCCAAGGCTTGTACTAGTACTGATGTAGCATGAGTGCGTCGTCGCAGGCCTATGTATAGAGGATATGAAGATGTATGAGGTAAGTACGAACCGCATGAGTATTGTTCCTTGAAAATCGGTCTACGCCCGGCCGCGTAAGCTCGGTACACGCCCTCGCCGCATGTTATGCGGGCCTCACCCAGAGCTGCCGTCGCGTGTCTCACGCCCTCTCCCAATCCCTCACTGAAGCCGGACTGTTCTAGCATCAAACTATGGCTGAACCCGAGCCGTTTTGGACCATCCCCGCTCATTTATCAGAAAAGGCAAGGATTCGAGACGCGAACGTCTTCTTCTGGTGGACTTCTCACTCTAACACTGCGCTCCTAGCATGTGAGTGATTCCGAGTTGTACTGTTTCGTGGCTACTGCTGCGAAAGCTCGAGGCTAAGCTAAAGCATCGCTGTTAGGTCTCAACGCGGAGGTTACTCCGGTGACAGTCCAGACGGTGCTCCGATGGATGGCGTTGGGCGCACAGTGGAGTCGTGAAATGGTAATCAAGAAAGTGCGTTTGAGGCAACTCGGACCTTTCCTCTATCAGGCTCTGCCCAGGTCTGAGCATCCGCTGGATCGCTCCGTAGTCATCGAGCCGCAGGAGATCTATGGCTTTTTCCATCCTGGTACGTAGTATTCTTGTAAAACCGATCCGCCCCCGACTCATGACTGATGAATACCCATATTCTAGACCCGAAAGTGTACCTACATTCGCTGCCTTTGTACGGACTCTATTATAGAGAAACTCTTAAGGCAGGGATTCAGGCTCAGGAGGAAATCGAGACGAGCACACCAGTGCCCCAATGGTTTCTGGATATGTACTTCCCGAACTTTGCCAGCGTAGATTCCTCCTACTTATAGCTATTCTGACACAATCGCTAATATGCTGCCATGCAGGCCATATCTCGTCCTCTAAAAATCGAGGATCTCTGGAAGACGGAGGTCAAATGCGTATTTACCGGAGCGACAGGCGACTTTCCCCAGGAAAATCACTCGGTGGGGATCCACTGGATTTTTCCTCCATCGTTGATACATCAGGCACGCACTGCAATTGTTGTCAGCTACGGAACTGAGAATGGCTAATTCAGAGCCTCAGATTTTGCCTTTCGGCGAGCGGCCCCACAGTTCTGATTCCGACCCGAGCTTTACCAGTGACGGGAACGTGGTTCCCATGCGTGGAGATGTGTATGAGCTGTGGTTGGGGAACATGTTCAGTGTTGATGTCGATGTAAGTGCAATCTCGCTACACCTCCCCTCGGACTGGCAAACTGATGTAGGCCAAACTTGCGCTAGGATGACTACAGAATTCGCACCTTCAGTCGCGCTGCGGCCAAAATTGGCTTCCCCGACAAACTTGTCGATCCGGACAAACGTTGGGCAACTTTCTTCCGTGAACACATGCGTTACACCATCTCAGTGGCGTTCTTCGGAGGGGATTTGTATATTGAGACTCAAGGGCCTGAAAAGCTCGCGCTCATGGGCGCGGCGCGTCGGGGCGACTTCTCCGACTCCGAGAAGTGGCAGACCGCTCTGGGTCGTGAGATAATGCAGGGCACGCTGGCAATGGAGCTCCGTCGTATTGGTGGTAGAGATGATGTTGAAGAAGACTAGCGTTCTATATAGTCCCTGATCCAGGTCTTGCCGGCATGTATTGTAGCCAGATGTGCGGTAGCCACCTGGTCTCTCGGACCAGTCAACCCCCTCGGCGTCACCTGTCCGCGGTGGAGCATATATATTGCTCCTGCAGGATACGGTTCTTCATGAAGCATGCACTGGGAAGCCCAGAGTCAAAAGGGAGTTTGCGGTGTGTCGCGATCCGGAAAGCGTTACTGGTCTGTTTGATAATACGATGGATTCGTCTTGTATGAGTTCGAAAGCGTACGCGGGCAAGCTGACAAAAGGGTGATTGTATAAATCATGGAAGCTACCGGTACCGGCCACAAGTACACAGCTCATTGCTGGGCTGCCTGCGTAGAATCTTCCCGTTCGTCCTTCCAGCCGATATCACCCTGAGCTTCGCGATCCCCGCCGACCGCGACATTCTGATGTGCGGCGCGCCGTAGAAGCGTCTTGCGAACAGAAATAAAGGTGGCCACGAACCCCAGAAGCTGCCCCAAACGAAGCAGCGCGTCCCCCCGAGAAGACGTCTGGTAGGCGGTAGCAAACTTGTGCCAAGTGTGCGCGACGAGAGCGCGGAATATTTGAAGCCCAGTCGCATCATCGAGCACATCCGACGCGGACTCAACCTCGTTTCCATGACACGTAGTAGTAGCATGCTCGGGCAGCTGTAATGCGGATGAAAGGCGCAGGTAAGAGATCGCTGATTCGAGGCTAGACAGGATACATGTGCTGCTCACTGTGCCGTTGTAGAGATAATCCACGATGATGCGCGACGCGCAACGCGAGTGCGAAAAAATCGGCGTCTGCAAGACAAACCAGAGCGGTGTTGGGGTGACTTGGGTTATGTAGGTCGTCGCAAGACACGCACCCCGAATTCCAACTGTATGACGTTGCGGACATCGTGCGCGGCGCGCCCGGGCTGGAAGCCATATGTGACTTGATCCAAGAACTTGGGTGCCGCGAGCGGGCTCATGAAGCCCTGGAGCACAAGGAAGTTGCGGACAGGAGGAGGCGGCTGCATGTAGTCGTCGGCCGAGCTACCGAAGATCGGGTACCGCTCCGCCGCGCGCACAGGCCAGAGATGGCACATGTAGTGCATAGCGGGGAATGCATCGTTTGCTACAATTTCGCGGCTGTCAGGTCACTTTTGCTTTGAGAGAGTGGACGCGTATATAGCTACGCACTGAGAACCGGGACGCTGCCTCTGTCTTTAGTGAGAGACTTGATCATTGCGCGAGCATGCTGCGATGCCTTCGCCGGGTCGTGGTCTCTGAGATTGTCGCCGCAGAAGATGGGCATGACGCCGAGTCCAAGGGATTCGTCCGCGTATGCGTAGACGGCGCTCAGTGAAGAGATGGCGTTCGTGACGTTGTACGACGTCTCCGATGCGTTGGTGCCGTGCTGGACAATAGTCTTGAAAAGGTCTTCAAAGTACGGGTTCAAAAGATCTTCTTTGACAGTGTTGCTATGAAAAGCAGCGGTAAGAACCACAAGCTTCAAATTGAGAGGGAAACGACTCACCGTCGCCCCAGAAGGGATGCCCGTGCCAACTACATAGGTGATGACAGTGATCAGTAAAACGCCCCTCCGATGAGCTCACGCGGACCGAGCGCACCCCGAAGTTGACCCGCATGTAATCCCCGATGATTTCACTGTCGGTGCCGCCATAGCTGCTAAGTTGGCAGCCGTGAATGCCGTCGCTAGCGCATCGCTTAGCGTACTCTGCGAACGTCTTGTTCGCGTGAGATATATCTTCTTTCCAGGTCTAGGTGATGTCAGACCTCAGCACGAGCCGGCGCAGGATATGTGCGAACACTGACCTGGTAGGATGGCAGTACGGTGTAGGCCATCAGGTCTGCTGGGTCGTCCAGGATGACTCTCCCGGCGCGCTGCGACGTATAGCTCTTCTATTACAACCATACTCCTTGCCCTGAGGGGGACTGCGCGCACCTCAGGAAACACTGCCGCACGCTGATAAGCACAACGGGTAAGAGGAAGTATTGTAGACTCGGAGAACGTACTTTGCAGCAGATGTGTTCCGATGAGACTTCCGTACGACATGCCCCAGAAGTTCACCGGACTTCCAGGTCCGTCAAACGCGTCTGCCATCGCGATCAAGTCGCGCGTCGTGGACGCGACGCCCATGTTACGAAGCATTTCCGGGTCCTGCTGAGCAAGGCAATGCTCGACGACTTTGGACTGCGTGAAATGCCACTTCTCGATGTCGTCCGCGCCCCACTGCTCGCCCAGCTGCTGGGAGTCCTGCCAACGCCGGACGGGCCATTCGTGGCCTAGTCGAGCGTGGAAGCGATCTCTCTCTGCGGCGTCCTTGAAGCAGCGGAGAGGACCAGGGCTGTGCGTGCAGCGTTAGTCGCGGCCACTAGACGAGTGTTTCCGGGCACGTAGACACAACGACGCACATGGTCAAATTGTGAGTGCCTTTCCCTCGCGCATCCCACGCGACGATGTCATATTCGCCATGCGTTCGGTTGTGCAAGGCATTCCCTCGCATAGACAGCCATTCCTGGGGGGTCCACGCCCCGGACATCGCAAATGGAGCGCCTGTAGGAGTAGTGTAAGAAGCTGGTATGCTCGATGCGGCGCTTCCGTACCTGTATCGATGAAGATGGTCCCCTTGCGCACGACCTCGGGAGAGGCGGGGTATCTGGCATAATGCACGCGTCCGAAGCCGCGGGTGAGATTGTGCCAGTCGAGAGGAACCTCCAGGAGGCCACAGTGGTGTTTCGTGTCGTCCATGGGCCACCGACAATTTATGCGGTAGTCTACCGGATGCGGTCCGTGGCCAGGTAGCGGTGTAGGGAGTTCGTAGGCATTGATGAGTGCAGGCTTGCTGGGATCTTGCCCGAGCCGTGGCGTTGGAATATGTTGATCGCTCGACGATGCTTGTGCGAGGGGCGTCGTCGCGAGTAGGTTCACGACGAGGAGAACCCAGATCGCGATCTGGTGGACATGCGACATATCGCTCGCCAGGTATTAGACGCCAACAACACCAGCCCGACGGAAGAGAGAGATGGATTGCGTGTTGAAGCGCAGGAACTACGAGTCTATAAGTATTGATCTGTTGCTCTTGTGCGCTGCGGATTATTGCGTGTAACTGACGAAGGCTAACGGTAACCAAGTGCATCATGACAGCACTGCATCTGTTGATGAAAACGCGAAGAAGCGTGTCAGACGATTCAGACCGCAGCGTCAGCCCCGCCCAGGCATGAAATTCTGCCTTTTGTGAGCGTTCTCAGAAGCAGCACCTTCGAATTCGGATAGTGCGCGGATGGTTTCGCCAGTCGAGGTGGCACTGCGTTCTCGGACAGGAGTACTGATATCATCGCAAAAGTGAGGACACACAATATTGTGATTGAGAGCGCTGACTATAGACTCCGTTCCGGATGCTGCCGAGCTTATGGTTGTCCGACAGAGTGCTATAAGATAGAGCATGAGTCAATCGGAGCGTATAAATAAAATCTCTTCTCGTCGGTGCACTCACCACTGCCTCGACAGCCGGTGTCATTTCCTGCGCCGTAACCACAAGCAACTCGTCGCCTTCCAACCGCACATGACCATTTGTACGTCGAGAGGTGTACAGCTTCATGCATAGATTGAGGGAGACCATAATGAGGCTGGCGACTGCGATGAGGCCGAGGACCTGCAACATCCACCCGATCTCCACGTCCCATGCATTTAGACGCTCATCATGCGCAGAAGTCCGAGAAATCGCAGCATGCGTGAGGGCGGTAAGGTGTGGAGTTGTAAAGGGGTGGTCATCATAGCTGTTCTAACCACACAACGCGAAGAAGTAAACCTCGCTTGTCGTGTGCAATGAATGGCTAGGTAAACTTACTTGGAAGGCCAAAGGCAACGCGAACGCGGCCGAGATGAAAGGTAGTACGAGCAGGATACTGCAACTTGTCTTCACGGGTGAGAACATTGTGGTTGAGACGTGAATATGGAACGCTCACGCTCATTCGGCCACGCCGCCTTTATGTGCCGCCTTGCGCGCTCCTGTCAAGCGGACCTTGACATTAAACAGCACCGAGTGCTACGGCGTGAGATACTGGAATCTCGAAGTGCGAGCGCATCTTCTATAGTGACGCGGAATGCTGTGAGCAGGTGGCGATAAAGTTCGATTGACTGCAGTGCTGGCTGCGGGATGGGTGGTGCAGTGACTCGGCCAGGCGTCTAATCCGCGATACCTGCGGCGACATGTAGTCAGTACAATTCCATGGCCAGAGGAGGGGCGCACCGCGATAGCCACAAGGTGATGAGGGGCACAGCTTGTTCAAATTCGTCGTTCGTGAAGCATGAGTGCCCAGCGCGAGTGGCAGTCACGCAGTGCGATGAGCAGCCTATCAAGATCGATCATAATTCAGCTTCAGCTGTGCGCGCAGAGTCATCCGTCCAACTCACCGCTTTACCACCACCCAGCGACAAAACATCCCTTCGTATCCGAATATGACGAAAGCGGTTTCAATCCTGGTTATCAACACGAACTCTTCGCAGTCGATGACTACCGCTCTCGGACCGATCTTGGAAGATCTTCTCCATCCGGGGCTCCTCATCCACTACCACACCGGTCCCAGTGGACGCTCGCCGCCATCGGTTGACGACTCGACAACGTCCGTTCTCTCAGCGGCGCACACCTTCGAGGACCTCCTTCCCCTCATCACCGACAAGAAGGGACGCACACACGATGCCTACCTGGTTGCATGCTTCTCAGACCATCCCCTCGTCGGGATGCTCAGAGAACACACTTCCAAGCCGGTCCTGGGCATCTTCGAGGCCTCTATCATGCAGGCACTCGCCCTTGGACGGCCCTTCGGCATTGTCACCACCGGCAAATACTGGGAAGGAGCACTCACCGCCGGCGTCCAACGCGTCTTCGGGTCCGCGGACATGGGCGGCGCCTTCATTGGCGTTCAGAGCACCGGGATGACGGCTGTGCAACTTCACGAGATAGAGCAGAGCGTCGTGGCCGAGAAGATCGCGGCCGCTACGTCGCGTATCGTGTCCAAGGGCGCCAGGACGATCATCATGGGGTGCGCAGGGATGAGTGGGATGGCAGAAGCGGTCCGGAATGGTCGAGATGGGGTAGACATTCGAGTCATCGACGCGGTCAGGAGCGGGGTCACCACTCTGGAGGGGCTCGTTCAGGCTCAAATTCAGTGATACCGAGGCGGTAGAAGCTAGATGAGCGTCCTGGTTGGGTGATATCTGCACGTCTTGACATTGTCGTATTTGCTGCCCAAGCATATTGGACTTCCAGAGCAACGGTGTTCAACAACACACCTAGGAAGACTTTGATCGTCCTCCCCTCCTCGACAAGGTCACACGTCGTCTGCCTAGGGGAGACAAGGAAAGACCGGAATGCGAGCATCGATGGTTTGGAACAAGAGGTTAAATGCACCATCGGCGTCTCACTCACTCAGGATCATCTCGTAGTCTTTTAGACGGAGATTGAGTTAAGTGCGCATTCGCTTCGATCGGAGATTGAATCCCTCCTGTTCGTCGCTGTTGCGCACCGCCTGCGGCCTGAAACACAACCACGACCACGATGTCTGCACGACGACAGGCATCGACGACCTCTCTGTCACGATATGCCCGAGCAGGCTCTCCGGACTTTGCCAACCGATCTCTCGATTTTTGCAATGCTTTCTGGGGCCTGGGAGATGGCGGGGTGGAAGTGTTGTTCGCGCGCATGCGCGGAGCCATGAGGACGATGGAGGAGCTTAAGGGCTTTTGGAAGGAGAGGTGAGTATACGATTGCCTCGACCTATATTGCGCTGACCCGGTCAACAGAGCAGCGATCGAGGAGCAGTATGCGAAACGCCTCGCCAGTCTGGCGAAGATTACGCTAGGAAGGGACGAGATTGGGTACGTGAGCATTCGCGGGAGCACAGGAGACATAGACCGATCACGATCCCAGCGAGTTGAGAGCGTCCCTCGATACCCTCAAGCAGGAAACAGAGAAGCAGGCGCACTCGCACTTGCTAGTCGCCCAGGCTATCCGAAACGACCTCGAGGGTTCCTCGACTGCGTTTGTTGGGCGGCAGCAGCAACATAAGCGCAACGTTCAAGCCCAGATCGAGAAGGAGTTCAAGAACAAGCAGACGCAGGAGGGATACGTTTCGCGGGCGCGCGAGAAGTATGAAGCGGACTGCGTGCGAATCAACTCGTACACCGCTCAGAGCACACTCATCCAAGGTCGTGACCTTGAAAAGGTCCACATGAAACTCGAGCGTGCGCAGCAGACGGTCCAGGCCAACCAACGCGACTATGCCAACTTTGCCCGCGCGCTCCAGGACACTATGCAGAAATGGGAGCACACATGGAAGGCGTTTTGCGACAGCTGCCAGGACATGGAGGAAGAACGGATCGAATTCATGAAGGACAACATGTGGGCATACGCGAACGCTGTGTCCACCGTATGCGTGTCTGACGACGAGGTGAGTTGCCTCGTCATCCTGCGCCGGGCGCGTATTGAGCAGCGTCATACAGTCCTGTGAGAAGCTTCGACTAGCGCTCGAGCAGCTCGAAGTTGAGAAGGACATGGAGAACTTTGTCCGCGACTACGGGACCGGTAACGGGATCCCGGACCCTCCTCCGTTCATCGACTACGCCAGCCCCGACGCACAACCCGCCTCCCAGCAACGGCCTTCCATGCGACCCGCAGACTTTGCCCGGCAGTCCCAGCGTCCCCGGCAGCCCATGCAAGCCTCGCAGCAGCAGCCCGAGCCGGAAGAGGAGCCTGTCAATATGACTGGCGTGGGAGCTACCGGAGCGCCCCGCGCACCCGAACCGCAAGTGCAGCGCTCCCAAAATCAGAGTAGGGCTAGCAACCGTGGGCCGGAGCAACAGAACGGCTTCTACCAGAACGGCACGAACGGTCGGGCCACCCCGGCGTCGAGCATGGGCATGCGCGAGCCTGACCCCCAGGCTGATCCGATTGACCCTACTGCGAGGACGATGCTCAAGGTCGGCTCGAACGCGTACGAGGTGAACCTCGGCAGGGATCCGCAGGCGCATAGCGGCCCCCCTGACCCAGCAGCGACCGCTCGAGTTGGTCAGGATGACGATCCTTTGCGACGCCAGATGGACGAGCTGAGGAACGCGACTTCGGCCGGGGGAGGCAGCGTGCGCCGGAGTGGGCAATGGAAAGCCGCTCCACAGACGCAATCTCCTCCGGGAGGGTCTGGCTCTTCACGCCCAGGAGTATCAAACCTGTCGCCTCCTCCTGGCGGATCTAGCGGTGGTGGCCCCCCGTCCCGCGATACCTACCGCCAATCGGCCGAGATTGTCGTTGGCTCATACCCCACGCAGGCGTTGGCGTCATCACGCCCGTCTTCCCCCAACATGCCGACTAACGTCCACATGCGACCTCCGTCTACGAATGGCGTTCCACCGTCACAGAGTGTGTCGGTACAGGACGTGCTCGCTGACTATCAGCAGTCGTTCCCTGGCGAGCGCAAGTCGACCAGCAGGCGGAACAGCCACGCAGGCAGCATTTCCGGGCATGGCTCCATCTCGAGCCAGCAAGGCATCATCCCCCACCAGCAAGGGTCGAGCATACGCGAGCGTCCGCTCAGTTCGCAAGGCGGCCAAGCTGGTATCGGCGCGCAGGGCAGGAGCACGAGCCCTCAACCATTCGCGCCTTTGTCTCGCAGCACGAGCCCCGCGATGCAGGGTATGCCCCCCTCGAACCGCAATAGCTACAACAGAGGACCTGCCCCGTCTGCTAACGGCTACGGGCATGCGCACTCCGGGTCTACCTCCACGCGACAGGGCTCGATCTCCATCCCCAACTCCAACCCCCGCCAGGGCTCCATCTCCATCCCCCAACAGCCAGCGCATCAGCAGCGTCCAACGAGCCCCGGTATCGGCATCGCACTAGATCCCAACGGCCGGGTCACGACAGACGAGATGGCGGTGATGTACTCCCAGCCGCCCCCACAGCAGCAGCCGGGCCCGCAGTATCGCGGGCCACCTCCCCAGCAGCCTCCTCCACAACAGCCACCCGTCCAACGGCGACCAAGTTACAACGCTGGACCGAACGGCGCCCCCTACGTTCCACCGCCTCAGGGTCATCCCTATGGCGCTGCCGCGCAGGCTCCTGTATACAACGCTCCTCCACAGCAGCAGCCCCAGTACACCCCTCCTATCCAGCAGCCGCAGCAACAGCCGATGTACGGTGCTCCTCCACCCCAGCAGCAACAGCAGCAAATGTTCCAGCCTCAGGGGTACGGCCAGCCCCCACCGCAGCAACAGCAGGGTGGCGGCGCGTTGGTGCGCGGTCAGTCTGTGAACGGGTACTACCAGCAGCCACCACCACCACAGCAGCAAGTCGTGCAGCAACGGGCGCCTTCGCCGCAGCCGCCGGCGAACCAGCCACCGCCTACTGGACAGTACACCGACGATGGCCGCGGGGTGTTGTTCTACGGTGCGTACAGAGCGATCACGACTGTTCGACGACGGTCACTGACGGGGCTCCTTGCGGTTTGTAGTGAAGGCGATGTACAACTACCGGGCGACCATCGACGAAGAGTTCGACTTCCAGGAGGGAGACATCATCGCCGTCACCGCGACGCCCGAGGACGGCTGGTGGAGCGGCGAGCTCCTGGACGAGACGCGGCGGCAGCCCGGGAAGCACATCTTCCCGAGCAACTTCGTCTGCCTGTTCTAGGCCGCGTTCGTCTCGCCTCCCCTCCACATCTCCGTGCCCGAGATCTGTCTGTCGTCGCCCCGCTTGGATTGTAGACGCCGTGGAAGTGCGCGCGGCGTCGTCGCGCGCGCACCCTCTTCCTTCCGATCATCCTGTCACCTAATTCCTCTCCTTCTCTTACCGGTCACTTTGGGCTTGGGCCTTGTTTGGCTACACCGTTGTTGTGCTCCCACCGCTCCCTCCCATATCCCCCTCCTCCCCATGACATTCCTTGGTTCCTCTGCATATGCTGCCATCTGTCCCTTTCCACTCATAGCCACGTCGATCGATGGATTTACATACCGCTAAGTTATTGATGTTCCTTGCTTTATCCCATGGTCGAGCGAAGTGGAGTCTGCGATTGCTGGGGAGGTCAACGGGGTGATGCCCTCGTGCCCGTATTGACAATGGTATGACTGCTTTCGCTGGGCGGCCTTGTCGCGGCGTGGGTGTCTGACGCACTCGAATCGTTTCGTCGCGACTGCATGCTACGTACATGGCCCGATCTGGATCTAGCGCATGCGACCTAATCTTTTCACGATATTCTGAGTCGCCTGATCACCCTTGCTTCCACCCACTGTGCACCATTATCATCATCGTCCGAAACATCTTTGAACACATCCATCTTTCTATTGGTCAGGTTCTACTCATTGTTTTTATCTTCATCGCTCATGTAGTCGTAATCGCTCTCATCGAGCATGTACACGTCCTCGCCCTCCTCCGAATCGGCCCTAGTCGGCGATCGGGGCCTTGCCTGTATTTCCTCCTGCACCACCTCGCCATTGGGGTGTTCCATCTCGCATCCTCGAGATCCATTGGGTGTCCGACCTGGCCGATCCGGATGTTATTGATGAAATCGTAGACTTCGCCCAGGTTGAAGTCCTTGAGTATATGTCCACCGACCACCCGTACGGCTAGTATAGTGTGGCGAAGGTGTTCGCGGAAAGATCTGTTCAGCACCCTGGCCGCCAGCAGTTTATTCAGAGAACAGCCGCTGAAGAACGACATACGTACCCACCATACCGAGAGAAGGCCCGACGCCATCCGCTCAGCGACTCGGACGCTTATACTCCATACAAAAATCCGGTCCTTCCCGCAACACGCTAGTAGGCGGGACCAGCTTCCCCATCACGACGTCGCAGCGAAACCCCGCATACAGGCAGCATGCGCGCCCCAGCCCCCACGCAGGCGCGTCCCAGCGCGCCCGCGGGAACAGTCTCCGGATGAGCTCTGCCGCTAGATGCTCGCTTGCAGAGCTGACCAGCGCGTTGCAGATGTGGAGCTCCCGCAGTCCGTGAGGGAGTACACGAGGCGCCGCGCCGGCGAGCAGCTCGCGGGTGATGTGGGCGAAATTGACGCTTCGGAGGTGCAGGATGCGGAGCTCGGGGCAGCTGCGTGCAAAGGGGACGAGCACGGTGTGGGTGAGGGGCCCGCGGAGCGTCGCGTAGAGGCTGAGGACGCGCAGCTTGGGCCAGGAGTGTGCGAGGAGCGCGAGCGAGGCGTTTCCGCCGGTGGAGATGACCAGCTCGCGGGGCGTGCGGAGCGTGAACTCCTCGATGGTGTGGATTAGCAGGAGGTTACCGAACACGGCGTCGAAGTCGTCTAGGAGGCCGTGAGAAGCGTGGGTCTTTTGGGCGTGGGGCCATTCGAAGGTGACCGAACGGAGCGTTCGGTAGGTGTGGGCCACGAGGTTAAGCACCTTGGGTATAACTGAGGCGTCTCGCGCATATGATTCTAGGAAGAGGGATGTGAGGTTCGGGGACGCAAATATCGGGAGCACGGTCATGATTCTGTCGTGGAGTCGTAAGATGAGCTTCCGAAGAGTAAGGAATCCGCGGAAGGCGAGGTCCGGGAGAGGTGCTCCCCAATCGGGGATAACGCTTATGTCAAGCTCGCGAAGCACAGGGAATTGCGAGAGCTTCCGCAGAAACACCATGTCGAATACGGGATAGATAGGGTCGATGGATAGGGATTGGAGCCACCGCAATTGAACGACTAACGTCAACACCGTTGGATGTATGGACGACCCAGGGAATCTCCGGATGTCGAGTGCACGAAGGCCTCGTAGTTCCCGCAATGCCATCTCGAGGTCCGAAAAGTCGAACGGCTTGGGGAAGTATCCGTTTATCCTCCGGTGGAGATCCCTCGGGCCGTCCGACGCGTGGATGGTCAGTTTGTGCAGCCCCGTTGGCGCAAAGAGGGATAGGTCTGTTTGATGGAGCGTGTATGTGTCCCACGTAAACTGGTGAAGATTAGGGAAGAGGGGGCGTCCATTTTGTGTAATGTGGAGAAAGTCCAGGAAACTGCGCGGGATTGGGCGCGGTGGAGGTTTCGAGTCCGAGGGATGTATGAAGTGGACATATGAAGCATAGGTGATGAGTCGTGTCCATTCCGAGATAGAGAACTCTCGTTCCATGTCCTATAGGCCAGAGCAATTGGTGAATACAACGTCTCAAGAAAAAGGACTGCCTCCCACTCACGACTTCATACAATGGGAAATATGTTTTATAAGGGTCCCACCAAGACAGAAGCATCAGCACGGGGTCGATGCCGTTGGGCAAGGCCCACCAGAGGGACCGGAGTGCAGGTTCGCAGAATGCTTTGTTGACCCGGGCGGCTCGCGACAAGGTGCCCATTGCTATCGAGTTTTCATATGTGTCTGCGGGGTCAGTGATCCTGAGATGCCAGAATATCTCGTGCAGTATGTCTGCTGTTGCGAGGGCGGCGTGTGGATACATCTTGGCGTGAACGGCAGTAGAGAAAGACATGAAGAGAGCGAGTGGCTCATATACCCATTGGTCTTAGTGGCACAAGCCACGAGGCAGAGATGAGCCACTGCACAGGCTGCAGCGGTCAAGCAAAATCACCACGCACACCATAAGTAATCGCTGTCAGTGGCAGCTACATTGGATACGCTGCGTACCTTGAGCCTTCGACCGTAGGTAAAGCCGACACTTGTTACATCATGCTCAGTCTCGTCTTCGCGCTTTCATATAGCTCACCATCATCGCGACCCTACTCAATACGGTCCTGCGCGCCCTGCAGATCCTCGCCGACTTCCCCGATCAACGCCTCGCCCCCGTGGGGGACGTTCGCGCGGAGCGTTGTACAGCTGGAAGGCCGTGTTGAGGGCGGTTGCACACCCGTTCTGACGTTGCACGGGGCAGGACGGGCACATCCACGGCTGCTTCGTTGGCACACGCAGCGCCGGAAAGAGCCTGCACAGGAAACGACAGCAGCGCTTCGTGAGGCCTGCGTGCGGTACGCACACGCCGAATTCCTCCAATGTGTGCGTCGACGACACAGGGAGCGCCCGGACAGTCTCCTTCGTGAGCCCGCTGAAGTCGACCCCACGGAGGTGCAGCGTGCGCAGGGCGGGGCAGTGCTGCGCGAACGCGAGCACGGCGTGGTGCGAGGGCTGTGCGCCAAACGGCGCGGAGAGGAAGCTGAAGAGGCGCAGGCGCGGCCAGCTCTGCGCAAGGCGCGAGAAGTCCTTGTCTCGCGCGGTGCAGATGGACATGCCGTAGCGGGTGTGCAGGACGAACTCCTCGACGTCCGCGTGCTGTGCGAGCCGCCCGAAGACTGCATCGAACGAGGGGATTGTAGAGGGCGCTTCAGAGCTTTGTCTAGAGTGTTCTTTGAGCGAGATAGAACGGATATGTGGGTATGCGCGGGCAATGTCGTTGACGATGGCGGGCATAGCAGCTTGAGCAGTGTACTCGAGCCTGACACTGGCAGAGTGTGTGTGCAGGCCCGGTGAGATAAAGGAATCGAGGATGCCCTCGTGGGAGCGTGCGTACACGTCCAGCGTGAGCTTTTCGAGGGCGGAAAAGCCGGGGAAACTAGTCTGTACGGTGGCCCCGTCACATATGAGGTGCAGCGAGAGTTCCACCAGGACGGGCAGCGCCGCGAGATGCTGCAGGTAAGCCGGGTTGACGATAAGACAGGAGTGGTCGAGCGTCAGCTTCCGCAGATTTTGGAGGCTGCCGATCCGGGCCCACGACTCCAATTCCTGCATGGGGGAAACGAAGACCGACCCTTGCACTTCTAATTCGACCAGTCCACCAAGACGGGGAAGGGTCGTTTGTAGAAGCTGATCTATGATGATCCCCTCGGTCGCGTCAGGCTGATTCTGGTTCAGCAGCACCCACCGCCACATAAGATGCATTGGTATCGCCTCGTCGACGCCTCGTCCGAAGCTAAGCTTGAGCATCCGTACGGTGGGGGACAGAAGGGGCAGCAGACTGAGGTGATTGAGCGTCTCCGAGAACCATGACAGAGCCTGCACGTTTGGAAAGAGAGGACGTCCGCTGGTTTTGTAGCTCAAGAAGACGTGGACGTCCGATGAGGCGCAAAAGCGCGGCGATCCTTTGAAGATGGTTCGAGTGTACGCCGCACGGCGGTACAGAACATCCCACTCTCCAGGGTGTACAAGTGCAGCGGTGTTCTGCTGAAGCAGCATATCAACATATGTAAGCTCGAATTCCAAGCAGCGAGGGTATGGCACTCACCGCCACGGTGTACGACCGATTGACCTTTGTCCGCGAGGTGGGGACGGCCGCATCGATATAAACCGATGCGAGACCGGTCAGGGGTGTCCTAGAAACAGATAGCAGCGACACAGACACCAGAGAATGTAGTACCGGCTCTATGCCAGGTATCGCCCTCCACAAAGACCTGGTCG
Organism: Trametes versicolor FP-101664 SS1; assembly: GCF_000271585.1. NCBI lineage: Eukaryota > Fungi > Basidiomycota > Agaricomycetes > Polyporales > Polyporaceae > Trametes > Trametes versicolor. The sequence continues at coordinate 1,748,181 of NW_007360331.1, read as the reverse complement.
CGGGCTCGCGGAAAGCCCTGCAAACGCGTGCCGCACGCGCAAGCGCCACCCGGCTTTCACCAGAGATGCTTTCCTCTTCTGTATGAGGCCTGAGTTTATCGAATATCTCTTCGATGATTTCGGGAATGAGGATCGCAGGGTGCGGTGATTGAGACATGGTCATCGCAGAAGCACAAGTGAGGATGTACATTACTTGATATCTCGGGCGGCAGATTGGGGACTTAGGAGTCGGCGCTGTGGGAAGATTGATCACTTGAGCGTCATATAACTGCTTCCGGGACAGTTCGAGTATGGCAATCACCTGCTTCACAGAATACTTCATCGTTGTCGGTTTTTGGGGAACAATGCAAACATAAGAGCTTCGCGAGATCATATGCATGCTCAAACATGTCGTATACGGTATGACTCGTATCGAGTTGACACAAATCCTGGATTATGCATACTTAGTGCCTGTTGGTGTCGCATACCTGTCCACACTCAAGAGTTGGTCGTGTGTGGGCCTGGGCTAAGACGATAGGTATGGGCTAGACTAGAATAAAGCCTGCCGGAGGGTGTTCGAAAAAGCCAGAGTGCCCGGCCGGTTATATCCGAATGAAGCATAGTGCGTCGAGTTAAGGGCAGGTTTGATGAATAATGTGGCGGGACGATTCCCTCGACATACGGTGCGCCCACTTGCTTTGCAACTTGGCTCATTGCTACTCAAACGGACTTCCACGAAGTCAAATGCCACGAAGTGCGTAGGGTACGTGGAATGGTATGCATTTTGTCGACCGCACCGCCACTCCACTGACTCGGACTGCGCGACGAACAGACCACTCATCATACGGCAGGGTTCTTAGGATCCCGGCCTCACGAAACATCGTTTATATCTCATTCGCAAGAGGCGGATACAAGGCTAACCACCCAACACCAACTTTACCAACCCTCACTTTGTATTCGTCCTCGATTATGTCCCGTGCGCCTTACTCTGGCCACTTATCTATCAGAAAGGCCGTAAGTGCTAGGCTGCGACTGTAGGGATGCGCTGTTTGTGCTGAGGCCTACTCGTATGTAGACTCTACTTGAAGGCACGGGACCTCATCCAGCGCTGCTCGTGGATGAGATCCTGCGAGAGGTATTCACACATTTGAGACCCTCCGCCACAGAACCGCGGAACACCCTGGAGCACAAATCCGCCTTCGACTGCCGCCGTGGCCTATCAAGTGCTGCTCAAGCTTGCAGGGCGTTCTATGGACCAGCTATAGCGGCGTTGTGGAGTGTACTTCCCGGTTTGAAGGTCGCATGGGCACTGTTCCCGTCATTTACCCTCGTCGGCGACGATGATACAGAGGAATACTCCGTCGACAGTGATGAAGACCTGGAGGATAACTTCTTCGGATTCAGCAGGGATCAAGACACAGAGGTCAACTCTAAGTTCTACTACGTACGCTCTCGTCTTTGTTAACCCACCAGTCGCTAACGCGTTGTAGCAGACCTTCGAAAGGGACATCCGCCAGGAAGAATGGGACCGGTTCTGCCATTATGCAAAACATGTACGAGTCATCACGAAGCATTCCGAGACGTATCGCATCCACCCATCAGTCTACTATCAGCTCTCGAGGTACAGCCGTGGTCGACCGCTGTTTCCCCGTCTACAGGAGCTGACTTGGAACCTGACGACGCCTCATCAAGCCAATCTCCCCCTTTCCATAACACCGACTCTCCACTTCTTCGTAACGCCAACCCTCCAAAAGTTCACTATTTGGTTGATGTACGCACGGAATACGGACGCGGCAGACGACGAGTGCGCAGGTAACAACCTCCTCCTCCAGACGGTGGTCCCTCTGCTGCATGATCTTCGAGAGCTGCAGATATATTCATACACGGACGATATTGGTGTCGACAATCTAGCCTGGACGTCCGTCCTCCAACTCCATACACTCCGCACCCTCCACCTTGAGCCACTTTGCTCTATCGAAGATCTAGAGTTCATTGCTGGACTCGCAACACTTCCACGACTCACAGAGTTATCGGTGTCTCTCGATTCGCAGTGCGAGGATCCTGACGGATTCGCCCGCATCCACGGGTTTCATGCCCTCCGGACACTCACCTTGACGGAGGTGGACTCTACTGGGATTCTCTCACCCTTCACGTCGCCCAACATTCACACCCTCAATTTTTCCTTGCGCTATTGGGACAGTGCGACCTTGGAACTGCTGTTCCACGATGCCATTACTCGGTTCCCCGCGCTTCGCTCTATGGCTGTTGGCCTCTCAAAATTCGGATTCGGACCCGGCGATCAGGAAAGACATATGCATGCCAATATCCCTGACTTCCACACGCTCTTCGGCATGCTCCCACTTGCGCCCGCTCTCGAAGAGTTCTCCATCCGCACACCCATGATGCTCTCTACCGCCGTGGGTGGGGACCGCGAGCTCGCGCGTTTCGCGGAGACCTGGCCGCGCCTGCGTGCGCTACGCTTCGTTACGACGCTGCAAGGCGACGTCTCGCCAGCCACGCTCATCGCCTTCGCGCGGCACTGTCCGCAGCTACACACACTACACCTGCGCGGGCCCGTGATCCGTGACACGATGGCGGAATGGTTCCCCGAGCCGCCGCTCCTGGAGGGCGGCCACGGGCTGCGCGAACTAGGTGTGTGCCGCCCGCCACCGCTCGACGATCCGGGTGCGGTCGCGTCATTCCTGCGCGTCGTGTTCCCGAACGTGCGGCTGGCGACGCCAGTGTGCTGTGAAGTATGCACACATCCTCAGTACTATGCGTTCATGAAGATGCCGGATGTGGCGGCGATGTTGGAACTGGGAGTGGGAACCCACGAACCTTAGGACGATGGTGGGGCCATTTGGAGCAGTAGTGGAAGCTCCCGCGTGCAAGTACGTGATATTACCTGTTGATCGGTATGGATTTGTCTAAATTGCGGCTCTATGGTTTTTCAGGGATTCTGTTGCTTCGTAGCACACAGGATTTTCAAAGTTCGCTTGCAGAACATGTACTAGTAAGCCCTCTCATCAAAGTTGCTGCTTCCCTTCAAGTTATACGTCGTGCACGTACTCTGTTATACGGCTGGCGACCACATGCCGCAAGGAGGACGTCGCAGCGCATGAATGCGTACCGTACTGGCAGCGGTTAAATGGGCGACCGGCGCGCAGGTCTCACGTCCAAGAGAGTGAATAAGTGAGTAGGGGTTTCCATCCAGTGTTGCTGGACGCCTGCAGTAAGCGCTGGGCTACAGTCCTGACATGCCCACCCTTCCTTTCCTGTCATTATGCGGCCCCTCCCGTCATCTCGTTTGCGTTTCATCATAACACACGTGTATCCGTGGAGGACTCCCCCTTCATCTCATTACCGTTCTTCACGCCTTCCCAGGTCGTTCGGGCTCAGGCTCTTACAAACATCCTGCCTCTTGCGTTCCAGGAGCACAGATTCGGAGAGTCTATCGTCAGCGTGCCCCCTCACGGTGGCGACTTCGACCTGTCCCAGGTGTCCGATGGCGGGATCTGGGTGTTTCGCTTCGACTGGGACCATAGCCGCCGTCGATTTCGCGTTCCCGGTCGCAATCGGTGGGGGTTCATTCATTACGAAGTGGCTGAGCGGTGCACCATGCCCGTAGGCCTTGCACCCGGCGATCCAGGACGAGCTGAGATCCCACTGGTAGACTTCACACCTGTCCACAAAAAACCCCGCCATGCAGGAACATTTTTCCTCTTCACCCAGGCCCAACTCACGACAGATTGCCTGAACATGACTTCGTTTCTGGGCGTCCCTGCGCCAGCTTTAGGCCTACTAGGGATGGCAAGCCAGACTCGGACCAGAAGGCAGCGCCGCCGAAGACAACCGAGTCAACCTCCGGTGAAAATTCGCAGGCCAAACGAAAAGCTCAGCGTTCCTCCACGACTCAAGCTGCTCAGTCGGCTTCCACTACCAAACGTCCAGGCGTGCGGAAAGAGCCTCCCCCCACTAGCAACCCCCAGCGCCCGCCCGCCGAGTCTCCGTCGTCTGCGACTACAAATGCATCTTCCCGGGCCCGCCTGTCGATGTGACCAAGCCACCCCAACACCCGTCCAGTGCAAGCCCCGGATCCCCGCCGGCCGAGTCGTCGAAAAGCCGTACCAGCCCAAAGCAGCCGCGCGAAGAGCGCGAGTGGATCCGCTTTGTGGGGACCGTGTACGACTTGCGCGGCTTCTTGCGGTGCATGGCCGACGAGGGCAGGACCCTGCCTGACGGGGAGGCTGTTGAGCGGCTGGAACGCATCTTGAACATGCGGGATCCAGTAACCTCCGAAACGCTCATCTGCGACTTGATGGCGCAGGACGCGGAGCTTCCGCTGTCGGGGTGGCGAAGGACGCGTACGACGGACGAGAGGAAGGAGCGGTTCTATCGGGAGTATGGCTCACTTGACCCGGGGCCGGACGGAGACTTCTGGACGCCAACCGTGTTCCCGGCGCGAGTGCCGAGGGGTGCTAGCAGCGTCCAGGAACCAGATTCAGACTCGGAGTGCTACTTCCTCCCCATGTTTTGACACAGTTCGCGGCTTATGTATATCAATATTGTAGTTACACTAGCATGACACATTCCGAGTCCCTGAATCTAGGTCTCTTGAGCTGGAAACTTGGACGAGGTCTATTGGCGAGATGGGTCCGGGCGCGATGTATACGAATCCCGGGTCAACGACCGGCGATGCAACCTCCGTGGAAACAGGCATACGGTGGGCACAAAGACGAACAGTAGGAACTACGAGTGACTTCATTAGCAATAGATCATGGACGATACATAGGCTACATTTCCTATAGATACATCAAAGCAGACGTTGACTCCGTCATGCGTGTGGCGGCGCATGTACGGCGTCGCGAGGTCGTTACATCATGTCGTGACACCCAGATCGCCCCGGGGAACCGTAGCAGAGACGAGCGCCAGTGTACGAGGCGTGAGCTGGACGAAAATGAGGCCTGGAGCCATGAGGTACCATGTGCGCCCCACCTGCCGGCAGCCACGCCTTCGCAAGCACCAGCCACGATGACTCTCCCGGCTCTCTGATATCTATCGTCGAGTTCCATCCTTACGGACCCATCCTGGACGATCCATGTCTTCGTCTTCGTCGTGAAAAGTCGTGTTCGGCATGCCGGTGTTCTCTAGGTCGCGCTCGCAGATCGAGCGCATCCGCCCCCGGACGCGCGTTATCTCCTCGCGTATCTCGCGCCGCCGTGCGCGCCCTTCCTGGCGTGTCGCGCGCGCGTCGTGCAGCAAGACGTGGTCCTCATGGTCGGCCACTGGAGTGCGCGAGGAGAGCTGGGCGCGGAGGCCGAGGAAGCGAAACTTCTCGTGCGAGAGCTGTGGGCAACAGAGGCGCGGTGAGTGATGCTGTATCTTGCGTTGCGGAGAGGGTATACGCACAGTGATCCGCCGCGCGAGGTCCGCGAACTTAGCCTGGTACGTACTCAGCTTGTCGATGAGCGACGCAAGCGTGTGGATCCTGGGCGGACGCTTCTCGATCTGGTGCGCGAGCAAGTAAAAGAGATTGAGGTTCCTAGGACAGATGCACTGATGCGTCAGCAAGCGGGCGTACACCTAAACGACGAGAGACTGACCTGTCCAGGGAAGCGATTACCTGCCAGTGCTTGACATACCACAGCCGTTTCGCGTCTACTCCGTCCACAGAGAAATCAGATGGAGTGCCATCCAGCGCGCGTTGGACAGACAAGAAGGTCTCTCGGAGCGCGTCACAGAGGGCAATGATGGCCTCCGGCTCTCGGAGAAGGCTGCAGGAGCACAGAGACTACCAAAGAAAGTTGCGTGTGAGTACTCGGCTTTGTACTACAAATGTACGAACGTACCAGCGATGCGCGCGCGATCGTCTCGGAGCACTTCTCTGTCCTGAGCATGAGGTCCTCGGTGTTCATATCGAGTCGCAGATTCGCATGTAGCGGCGAGAGAAGCTGACTCTCCGGCGACGGCAATCCTTCGTCCGTCACATCTGGAAGCGACACTATGCCCGTTCGAAGGAGTGGTGGCGGTGCAGCGACCGTTTGGCCTGCAGGGGTGAACAGAACTTGGGGCTCGCGAGTTGACTTGCGTGTGGGCGTCTTGGGACTGTACACGGTCCTACGAAGATTTGACGGGCCCGCGTGCGCAGACCTTGGCGTAAAGGGAGAGTACGGGCTACCCAGAGACCGCGATGGAGACCGCTGCCAGTTAAGCGTGTCGACATACGTCGGCGGGTTGGTACTCCACCCAGGGTGCCTGTTCTCCGAATCTCCAGGAAATACGAGCGATGTAGGCGCGGTGGATGGCGACGCCATTGCGGACGAGGTCGACCCTTTGCGATCTGACGGTGGCGAGATAGAGAACGCGGTGGCGAACAAGTCGGCGGTGGCGAGCGGTACGTCCGCGAAGACGGCCGAAGCTGGCGTGACGACGCGATGGGCGGAGGTAAGTGCAGGTGGCGTCTGCGCTGCGGGCTGCCGGAGGGTGCGGAGGGGAGCGCGCGGCGTGGGCGACGCGAGCTGCAGGGGTGCGGGTGCGATGCTGCGCAGGCGCTGGGAGTACCTGGATTGCGATTGCGATGGGGAGCCCAGGTCGAGCTGCCCGCGCGGGATATATATTGGCACACCGCCCATTCCAAGCACCAGTCCGAGTCCCAACTGCGGCAGTTCGGCTCCTCCCTCGGGTCCTTGGGTTGCGTCGTGGGCGTAAGTGGGTGCAGAAGCGGAAGCGGCGGGCGAGATAGGCGCCCACGACGCGTCGAGGTGGCGGAGTACGGACACGAGCGGGATGCGAGGTACGGGGGCAGCGAAGGACATCGTAGGCAGAGGCGAGGGAAGAGATGGATGCGAGACGGCGATTTTGTGGGCATAAGCGGGCGTCAAGGGAGAGAGCATCACACTAGTATGGGGGTAGGTGGGGCGGTGCGGTGCGGGGCCTGCGTGAGCGTACGGGTCATAGGACGTGATAGATACCTGGGGCGGTGTCGAGCTAGGCTCGCTCGTGAAGTTGAGGATGTTCATGAGGCGCTGCCGCAAGTCGCATGTCGGCGAGTGGGGATGAACGTCTACGGATGAGGCAAAAGGCGAAGGCGCCGGAAGCGACGTGGCTGCAGACGCCGTACGCACAGGCGCATGCAGAAGGTCACAGTTCCAGAGCGAAGAGTTGGCGAAGGACGAGAGTGAAGAGTGAGAGGACGCGGGCGAAGTGAGGGGATGGACGTAGATGGGGTTCAAGACGGATTGGCCTGCCATGAGCGACGTCGTGAGCTAATCAACCGAACTGTACGTGTATAGCAACAAGTGCCGAGCGAGGGAAAATGACTGGAACTCCGAGTAGGCGCGCTGCGCGGAAATGATTGGTGCGACTCGTCCCGGTCCTACTCACCTTCATACATATAGACCAGTTTGTGGGTGCTTGAGGGCGCGCAGGAAGTCCTTCTAGCTCGTTTAGACAAAAGGCATCGTCAAGGAAGACGACACCGTGGGTTGCGGAAACGAGTGGATACGGAGAAAACAAAAGTGTAGCGTTCACAGGCAAGCGCTAGCGGCTTTGCCGCGAGGCAGACATATATGGGTGGCCTTGTCCAGGTGCTCTCGCTCTTGTTCAAATGTTCTTCTAGCTTTCTGCGGGTATAGTTGCATCACCGCGCATGGTTACGGCGACGTAGAACTGCACACCAAGGCGCGCTCAAGTTTGCAGTTTGTGCAAAGTCTCGCGGGAAGCCTGACGAAGCCCCGCGTGCCTCGGATTTGACGATATGAAATGCATGGGCATGCGCAAAGCATTCCTGTATTTGATCATATTGGTACTGCAGCAAACCACCATCCATTCGCTGAGTATGCCCCTCCATCTGTTGAGAATTGTGCACACTTACATGCTCGCTGTTCAGCTAGGATCAACTACCGGACCAGGTCCGGTAACTCTTTCTCCGCGGCATCGACCAACCCGCCACCGTCGCATTGGCACAAGGCGAGCATCCACCCTATGTATGGAAAAGGTCGGCATCCCGTTCTGTGGCAACGAAAATGAACCGCTTACGCAGCGATGTCCTCCATTCGCTAGGTGCGTTTAGGCTCGTAAGGCAGCCTCACGGCATCTGGAGGTGGATGGCAGTCGTCTAGCCGCGTTCACATTTTGACATATACGATTCAGAGAGCTCAGCGGCCAACGTTCAGATGACCACTGGGTTGTAGTGAGCGCAAGATGAGAGCAGAAGGCAAGACGAGTTCGACGTTAGCATCGGCGGTAGAATGTGACGATGCGAAATGTGACGGGGTAGGTTCGTTTCCGTCGCTTGAGCACCGTCCTCCCTCTTCTCCTCTTCCACCACCACCACCCCTCCTCTTTCCTCTTCTATCCTTGCGACACCTCTCTTTTCTTGACACCATGCTATATCAGCTCATGCGGGCGCTCTTGGCGTCTTTCTTACCTCTGCTTCCCATGCTATTTCGTTCAGGGAAGCTAAGTGATTGGACGCGGTCTTTAGCGGGTAATTTCCATCCTCAGTACTTGTCGCCGAGCTCCTCAACGCCAATCAACATCTCTATCGACGCGCAGAAACTAGCCCATGGTCTCGACAACACACTCACTATCGACTCATTGGCACTTCCCGATGTGCACACTCACACATCGCATCCTTTCTTTGAAGCTTTCACGACGACTATCCATCACCTACTCCTCAGGGTCGCCTTTCCCTCGTTCTGGCAGCTACTCGAACTTCTCGTCTTGCTTATCCCTCTTGTTCTCTGGGCAACCCGGTCAGCCTTGGTGCAACTATACGCGAAGCGCGTCTTGTCATCCCAGCAGCCCGCCAACATCCCTCTTCTGGAAGCCCAGGGCCGTAGTGCCAACGCAACAGACTCACGGTGTCTAATTGTTTGCAGACAGCCATACAAATCTCCATATAGCGACGTACAAGTCCCTCTGCCTACATCTGATATGCTGTTATCATCCCCTAGCCTGTCGTCTTCCAGTTCAGTCCCGGTCTCTCCATCTACGACCGACTTCGTGTCCCAGCTTCTTCTACCATGGTACGACGAAGAGGAGGTCGAAAGCTCTATCCCACTCTCAGGCGAACTGCAGAGGTCTCGCTCGCTGAGCGATATCGTGGAGCAAACCGAGTTCGAAGACTCCGACGTGGAACCTCATGACGGCGCTCCCTGCGAATGGTTCTCTGGTTCTCCCGGACGCATGCAGAGTACGCCACAAAGTAGCCCCTCGTCTTCTCCTCATTCCACGCCTTTGCTTGCCGACGTAACGCTCATTGGAGCTTTCGTCTCTGGCGACCAGCGTGAAGATTATACGCCCCTCCCTTTGCCAGAAGATATGGCTGTCCCAGATTTGGCTTTATCCGACGACTGCGTCGATACAACAATCTCGTTCATATCACCCGACTCTGTGGCCCACATCCACGGGGACTCAGAAATGAGTGCTACGAAGCCTCCTGGTTTACGCTCCCGCCGTGCTTCCAGCGTATGCACCTCACTCATCTCTGTCATCGTACGGTCGTGAATTAATAGTTCTTCGCAGGTCCTGGTCTCGCGGCTCGGGATACCAGGCCAGCAAATCGCTCTTACAAGTGCTGGTGTCGAATACGCTGTCTCCCAGCTGCAGGTTCACGCGGCCGAGGGCGCAACAGCGCGTGATGAGCGCCGTCGTCTTGACCGTGTCGTTGCTGACGCCGTTGATGTCTTCTCCGAGAGCAGGTGAGATATCTCTATGTGTCTAGCTTGCGCCGTGTCTCATAACGTACGAATGACAGTACCCAGTCTCGTTTGCGGAACCCTGTACCTCGGAGACTACGTACTGTGGGATCTCTGGTCCCCCTTGTGGGTGCTAATATGCTGCAGCGCGACATCATCGACGCACAGCATAACCCGCCCCTAAGGAGCGATATACAGACCAGGCGACCCGTGTACGAAGTAGGACGCAGTCGTAGCGGGGGAGGCGCCCATATGACCAGCATGGTGCTCCTGGAACGGAACAGAAGCACGTCACAGATGTTGCCGTTCACAAACACAGCAGCGGTCGACCAAAACCAGCACACAATACAGCGCCAGAGGGCTTCCTCCGAGCAGCCCAGCGCTCCAGCTCCTCCGGCTATCCGCCGGATTCATTCGTCGACGCCTCTGAGCTACGCAGCGGTAGCCGCGAAGCCACCGCCTGCACCCTCTCCCCGGCCCCGCGTTGTTTCCGAGCAGCTGTGTACGGCAGTCGCTAGTGGAGTAAGAAGAAGATCCTCATCCACAAGTTCGTCTTCGTCAGCTTCTCCGGGACTCCCCGTTGCACCGGAACAGTTCGATCATCCCCTCCTCGCCTGTCGCATTGCTCCCATACCCCTGTACAAAGCTCCAGCTGCGGTCGCGCCTCAGGACGAAACTTCACAGGCGACGCCCACGGCCTCGGGGCGGACGACGTCCTGGCGAACACGGCACACGTCGGAGGCGGACAACTGGAGGACAGGTATGCTTGCTGGCAACCGCGACAACGTGTTGAACGCGGAGTTCGCCGCGACGCCTCCGCCGATGCCCGCTGCCTTCGTCCCACGACAACCCTCCATGGGCCCGAGCATGCTCTCCGTCACTGCACGCGCGCAGCTGCGCGACATGGCGGATCGGGCGGGCGAACGCACGGATGTCGTTCGCCCCCAGCGAGGTCTTTCCGGGGGCGTACGGGTCAGCGCAGAGGACACCTTCTGGTCGACCCCCAGTACAAGCCGTCCTCCTGTCAACACTATCCATCCTCGTCCTGCTACGTTCGGCGGAGATGTATGCGGCGGAATGGACGACAAGGCGATGCGAGCATGGCGATCTGTCGAGTCCGACGACGACGATTCGAGCTCGGGCTACAACTCTGATAGCGATGGATCGCTGGCTAGCGACCTGTGCGTTAATGGAGACGTTAGCGACAGTGACAACTCCGGCGACGACGAGGTGTTGCTGTTCGCCGAGCGCCGCCATTCTAAGGAAGCGGCTTTCACTCAGCAAGATCACCTCGCGAGCGCCGCGCCCGCGGTCTCCAGAACGCACTCAGGTGGCGCTCCCGCAGACCAGGAAGCCTTATCATCCACGTACGTCCCACCGCATGCCCGCTCCATGCTAGGCACGGCGGAAGCGCGCACTCGCATTCAACAGCTCGGAACTGCGCCGTCTCTCCAGGAACGAAGCAGGGCTCCGGCGGCGCCTGCGGCTCTTTTGGACCTGCGCACACGCATCCTACAGTCTCTGTCGCACAACATGTCTGTGTCTCTCGCTGGGTCTGGATCTTCTGCTTCTGCGCGCCCTGAGGTACTTGGTCTGGGCAATGCTGTAGCTTCTCAGGCTGGAACTGGAACTGAGGCGCTTTCTACTGGGGACTTGGCCGTCTCTGCTGCTCCGCTGATCAGTGCGCCTGGACCTTATGCTGGAGAACAGGAGACGCCTGTGCCGAACACGCCTTGCACGTCACCGGACCTCCTTGCGATTTCCCCTCTGTCAGGTAGTGTCGACGTGTTGTTCGCGAAAGACGACACCCTCTTGGTCTCAGACACTGCTGTGGTACCCGCCATGCATCATGCGTCTGTCTCTGTCCATGCTATGACGCCACCGGCCTCGCTCTACTCTGAGGTGGTGGAGAGTCCTATCCTTGCTTCCGGGGAACACATAGCTACTGCTGGGAACCTAGTTCAAGATATGCCACACCTCACTTCCGCTCGTACGCGGATCGCACTAGTAGAGCGGCCGCGTTCGCGTCTGCTCATCCTCCCTCCCGGGCCTCCCGAGGCATCGGACTTGGTAGATTCGCCCCGCTTCAGGCGCTCCACTGCGCCCGCGAGTCCGAGTGCGTTTGCGTTTGACGCGCGTACGATCGCCGCCTTTTGGGAGCTCGGGGACACCGTGAAGCGGCTCCGTGGCAAGCCACGCAAGGCCGCCGCGAAGTACAAGGCGGACTCCCAGCCTCTGGATTGGGAAAATGACACTCTGGCCATACTCGAAGGAGGAGAGGACGAGGAGAAGGCTGAGCCGGACGCGTTCGTGCAGCCCTTGCGCCGCCGCTATGACCCCTGGCAGTTCGAGGAGAAGCCGAGCGCCGACCTCGAGGTCGCCAACCGCGGGCACCAGGCTATTCCGCATGGACTGGGGAAGCACCGGCGCGCTGCGACGGCGGCGGCGCGGATGCGGAGGCAGACCGCGCAGGGGTTCGTTGGGGAGAGCTTCATGAGGAAGAGGGGTTTCACGGGTGGACGGTTTGACGTTTTGGAGGCCGACGTGCTCCTTCTTTGATGTGTTTCAGTATCTTTTGTTATTGTATTCCAGCATGTTTGAATGTTGTACACATCGCTACTTCTCTCTGGCCGTGTGATTTACTACCCAACAAATATCTTAGTTGTGCGTGGGCGCGAGCTATGGACGCCGAGAAAGCCGTTTTCATGGGCAATTGGCACAGTGGTAGCGCGCACGCTTCGCATGCGTGAGGTCCAGGGTTCAATCCCCTGATTGTCCAGTTTTGCCATTCCATGGGCGACAGTAATAGACGCCAGCGAACAAACTTTTTCCGTCCAGATTCCAGACCACCACCGCACGTCTCCCCTACACTCGCTCACCATCTCCCCATCTCGTTCCTGACGACTTTTTTTTTCACGATGTCCTAGACTTCATTCAATTCATGCGGTAAAACGAGCTCCCGCACTGCTCCCACGAGCGTCAGCTTTCGGAGCTCGAGTCATAGACTCGAGATAAACAGTCATCGCAATTTGCGAGCAACGAACTCGATCGCCGACGCCGGGGCATCGGGGGCATATATATTGATGCTGCGATCTACCGAGTCCGTGGATCGCCGTGCCTTGCAAAAGTGTCTGCAGCTCTCGGTCCCGGGTCTTCTGTTTACGCAAACGGTGGTTGTTCACGTACGCCGACAACGATGAACGCTTCGCGGCCTGTGGAGGATGTGCTCGAAGAGACGACCCCGCTCCTGCTTGCGGCGGAGAGCCAGGGGAGCGGGGATGGAGTGGGGGCGAAAACGCCGACGCCTCTGCCTAAGGGGCAAATCTCCATTCTGATGCTGCTGGGACTGGCGGAGCCCATTACGGCGCTCTGCATATACCCGTTTATCAACCAGGTATGTGTTGTTTTTGATAGTTTTCTGCGGAGGCTCACGGACCATCATGCGTTGCAGCTCATTACCGACCTCGATATTACGGGTGGGGACGAGAGGAAGGTCGGGTACTATGCCGGGATGATCGTAAGTTCGCAGCGACGCTGAGGGGGATAACGACGCTGACACGAAGTTGTGCTTGTTTCTAGGAATCGATATTCTTCGCCATGGAGGCGTTGTTTGTATTCCAGTGGTCGCGGCTTTCGGACCACATAGGCCGGAAGCCCGTGCTGCTCGTGGGCGTCGCAGGACTCTTCTTATCCATGATCTCGTTCGGTCTCTCGAAGACGTTCTGGGGCCTTGTTGTCAGGTTTGTTTAGCTACCCACAGTGGTTCCCTCCCGAATGCTGACCATCCTGCAGCCGTAGCCTTGTAGGAATGCTCAACGGCAACACGGGCGTAATGAAGAGCATGATGGCAGGTAAGGGGCTCTCGCCGTAAATCAGCGATTAGTACTTGGCCGTTCTGACACATGCGTTCTGTAACAGAAATCACGGATGAGACGAATATCTCTCACGGCTTTGCCATGCTCCCTGTTGCGTGGTCCGCTGGCTCAACTATGGGGTACGCACATCTCCAATATGAACTCCTGCTCGAGATCTGATTTTCGTCGTAGGCCGCTTATTGGAGGCCAACTGGCACGGCCGCACGACCGGTGGCCAGGCGTGTTCACCCACCCGTTCTGGCGCAAGTACCCGTACTTCTTGCCGTGCGCGGCGTCTGCGGCGTTCTCGGCGTTCACGTTCGTGATCACCGCGATTTTCTTGAAAGAGGTGATTTAACTCGTCGTACAGTGGCATGCAAGTGCTCACCGTACTTCACAGACCGTCCACAAGCGGGCCCGTCGCGATCCCGCCACAACGGACGACACGGCCCCTACCAGCTCCGCACACGACGACGCGCCCCCGCCCCTGCGCAAGGTGCTCACGCGGCGCGTGGTCATCTCGATCGCGAACTACGCCGTCGTCGCGGTGCTCGACATCGCGTTCTTCGCGCTGCTCCCCCTCTTCCTCGCCACGCCCATCCCGCTCGGCGGGCTCGGGCTCGCCCCGCCCACGATTGGCGTCATCATCGGCACGTTCGGGCTGCTCAACGGCTGCTTCCAGGCGCTGCTCTTCGCGCGGCTCATGGACCGCTATGGGCCCAAGCGGCTTTTCCAGCAGGGCCTGCTCGCGTTCTTCCCGCTGTACGCGCTCTTCCCCGTGATGAGCCTGTATGCGAAGGCGCACGGAATCACCCCCGTCATCTGGGCGCTCGTGCTCCTGCAGCAGATGCTGCTCGTTGTTATGGACCTTGCGTTCGGTACGTGACCTCGCTGCGCCCTCACCTCGTGGGCTTCAGCTCGAAACCTGACACATTGGCCTGATAGGCTCGATCTTCATCTTCATCACGTCCTCGGCGGCGAACAACCGCGCGTTGGGCGCGACGAACGGCATCGCGCAGTTCATTGCGTCCGTCGTGCGCGCGCTCGGCCCCGTGGCATCCACCTCGCTCTTCGCGGTCTCCCTGCAGCGGAACTGGCTGGGGGGCTACGGCGTGTACCCTATCATGATCGCGCTCGCGCTCGTGCTCTTTACCGTGTCGACACACCTCCCGCGGAATCTATGGCCGAAGGAAAAGGAGGCGGAGAGCCGGACGGACTAGTGGACCGGGGATCCACGATCTATGCATTATTGCTTGTACTATACGAGTCGACGACCGGGCGTTCTCACGTACCTCTCCAAAAAGTTCAACTCGTCGCATCCTCCACATGGGATTCATACCTCGTCGTTTTCATACCTCGTCGTTTTCAAGGCATCGACACGCGACGCTGATCACCTCCCACGACCAGTGACTCGATGCCCACAACTTACGGAGCCTGTAGAAAAGGTTATATCTTGGTTCAAGCACTCGCCTTTGCGCATCTATGTACATGGGTAGATATACATAGATACAGGACAAGGGAAGAGGCGATCGTTAGCACTTCTGTATAACCGTCGAGTCCTCTTCCTTATTTACGTTGTTTTGGGCCGCGCGAGCTCCATCTAGTGCTACGTCTCCGTCGCCTTTGCGTGGGCGTAATAGGTTGTACCGTACTTTGAATGCTAATAGGGCCATGCCGATCACCATAACGATCGCGAGTCTCAGCAGACTCGCCAACCGTTCGATCTCTGTGTCCTCCCAAGGATGCTGGTTAGCGGGGGAGTCGCGTTGGGGTTTGCGTGGGGCATGATGCATAAGAGTGAGTCCGTCATCTTCGTCATCTTCGTCGCCCTCGTCGTCGTCGCCAAATACGCTCAACCCTTTCCGTCTGGTGGGCAGCTGGTACGCACAATCGATAGAGGTTAGCGGTCGGGCGCTATTAAACCTAGATACGCAGGGAAGCGAATGGAGGCACTGGCAAGACTCACCGCATGAGGTACCGGCGCAGGATGGTCGGAAACGGGAGGGCGATCCGTTACGCCTGGGACCGAGAAGAAGTAGACCGCGCCAGCGGGATCCATGCCACCATTTGCGTAGTAGAACGCCCACGCCTGTACGCTTGGGTCCGGGTACGTCACACTCGGATCATACACATAAGGCGGTCCACTCTGTGGCTGGGCCGGGGTCGGCGAGGCCTCAAGGGGCTCCCCTTGGGGCTGACCCTTCTGGTGCGCCTGATGGTGAGCAGGTGCCGGAGACTGATTGTGCGGCTCTGGGCGCACCTGTGACTGGGGTTTAGGCTGGGGCGTAGGCTGCGACGGTGGGGGTGCGGCCGGACTCGTAGCACCGATTGGCGATGAGTGAGAAGGATGGTGGAAAGCGGGCTGAACCATATTGCCCCCGTCTTGAGTGAATTGGGCCAAGAGAGGGTCTTGCGACGATGCCAGTGCAGTAGGTATGTCTAAGAGACTCGCGGCCAACAGGCCTAGGGTGCAGACCACCACCAGTCGGAATGAAGACATAGCCTGGCTTGGGCAGAAAGAGCTGAGGATCAGTTATGGGGAATGGTCGTGAGGGAAATATAGAATGCAGCACCTGTGGCGATTGGGGAATATAAGACAGGCCTAATAATATCTTCTGGCACTGCGGTCAATGCACCGGTGTTGTTCGTGAGTGTACAGAATATGTCCAGAAGCTGTGCCTCTTGCAGAGACCGCAGGGCGGGGCCCTGACATAGGTTGCTGCATTGAAAATACACGCTGTCATCAACAGTCAACCAACACCTAAGGACGCAGATCGCAGTAGGAGGGCTACTTGAATAATCGCCCTATGTCGTAATTGAGTCCAGGGCAGCGAGCATTGCAGTGTAATAGGCTCCTGTCTAGCGAGTCGAAAAGCGCAGAATGGAGCATGTCGATACGGTATTTCTGTATCTTAATTAGATGGGGACGGAACAGCGTAGTCCTGATGACGGTGAACTTACGAGTCCCGGTGGGACGTGGTCGCCTCAGCGCATCCACTCCCACCCCTCCGCCGCCCACTCCGGCATCCCGGCCTCGAAGCACCCAAGGTTGTTCGTATACCGCAGCGCGCGGGGGAAAATGTATAGCGTCTCGGGCATCGGGTCTGGATGCAGCGGAACGAAGCGCTGCGGACAGTACTACATACCATCGAAAACCAAGGTCTTTACGTCCTGGGTGAGACCTTCAGCAGTGGCGAATGTACACTATAGATGTCATAAATACAAGACGAGGGAGTAGGGAGGCCAGTCTGGCAAAATCAGAACTTCTCAGGAATCACCGACTCGCCTCCAACAGGATGAACATCCAAAGTATTGCTCTGCGTCGTCCAAACCTTACCCAGCACCGCTTCGACCGCGCCTTTGCGGTCGTGTGAGAAGCTGCGCCATACTTTGAATGCCAACACGGCCGTCCCAAGCACAGACAGGATCAAAAGCGCCAACGCAGATTTTCCAGCGAAGAAGCGGCGCCAGGTGCTGGACGCGGCCATATCTTCATCGTAGCGGGAAACCATGCCCGCAGATATTTCCGAACGGCGGTCGCCCCCATCGCACCACCCGTCGAGAGGAGCCTATGAACATGACAGATAAGCGTGCATCAGCAACTCGAACCGTCCATGTGGCACGAATGGGACGAGAGAGCAAGCGAAGGACTTACCGTCCCATTCCGAAGGTAATCCGCGATGCCGTCTGTCATGCATTGTGAGTGTGAAAGCATGGGAATCTGTATTTTCCAAAGCCAAGACGGTCAGTCGCGTGCGGCAGAGACACGGTGCATTTGGAGTACTACGTACGCCAAAGCCGGACTGGAACACGAAGGTTGCACCGGTGAACTCCGCGGAACCCCAGTGTCCCGGCGGCACCCAAACTCGGAAACTCGTGAGAGGACCTTCGTGGCTGACGATCTGGAGATGAGGTCGGGCGGGACCAGGGCGAGGTACATGAAGGGCGGCGGTATCGTTTGTTCCGGAGTATCGCTCTGCCGCTCGCACCGGCCACAGGTGACACAGGTAATGCAGCGCGGGGAAAGCATCGCTTGCTGAAGCAGTATATTTGAGGGCTGCGAACAGAAACGTACACCGAGATAAGGAAACTCACCGAGCGCCGGAGCCCGAGCCCTGTCGCGGGCAAGCGACTGTACAAGATCATTGGTGTTCTGTTGTGTTGCCGTGGCATTGTGATCTAGCAGCTTGTCGCCACAAACTAAGGGCGTAACACCGAGCCCCAGAGATTCGTCGGTATACGAGGAAACCATGGCGAGGAAGGTGGCGACGTCGGTGATGTTTGGCAGCTTAGCTTGGTGGTCGTTGTGACGCGCTATCCCCTCGAACATGTATCTCAGGTTTGTGTTTGTTATGTCTGCTTGATATGTGTCTCTGCAAGGGGAGTTTGATTAGATGGCGCAGAACACTGACAGCGGTATCAAACTTGCATGTTTTGCAAAAGTGATGCCCGAGTGAGCTATGCAAGGCGAAATTAGTTATCGGATTGTTGTCCCGCGCACTGCGGGTCCTCATAGACGCACCGCTATACTCATACGTAAGTATTGCATTACAGATTCGCTTTCTGAGCTGTTGTTGTTGACGGTTTGACAGCCATGCGGATCATACCCAGCGCAATGGGCTGCAAGTCTGGTGAAGGACCTGTGTGCCTGTTCTATGTCTTGACGCCACATCTACGCGTTGTACTTCATGAGTGCGTACTCTCGCGCTATGAATAGGGTAACAACTGACGTCATATGATGGCTGCTGAGCGAAGGCCGCTGGATCCATTGCATCATCAAGAATGACCCTGCCTGCACGCTAAAGCAGAAGCATCAGCTTCGATGGTATTTGCATCTGACGCATTGCATACCTCAGGAAACACTGTGAATATGCGTTAGTATTGCCCAGATACGACAAGACAGGAATGTACGCACTTCGCAGCAAGTGGGCGCCAACAAGTGTCCCATACGACATGCCCCAGAAGTTGACCGGGCTTCCAGGACCGTCGAACGCGTCGGCCATCGCGAGCAGATCGCGTGTTGTGGCTGCTGTCCCCACATGCGCTAGCATCTCAGCGCCCGGCTGGGTCAAACAGTGCTCGACGAGTTTGGACTGTCCGAAGTGCCACTTGCGGACCTCCTCGATGCCCTGTTTGTACTCGGCAATGTGATCGGAGCTTTGCAGCGCCTGTTCCGCCCATTCCACGTCCCACTTCCGCCTGTAATCGTCTCTCTCTATGTCGTCTTTGAAGCAGCGTACGGGGCCCGGGCTGGTTGCACGCGTGAGCTAGACATCGAGCATATGATACAGGGGAGACGACGAACATGGTGAGGTTGTCCTTACCCTTCCCGCGTGCGTCCCATACGACGATATCGTATTCGCCGTGGGTGAAGTCGTGCACGGCACTGCCTCGCCTATCGAGCCATGTTTGCGGGTTCCATATCCGAGAGCTGGCAACGGGAACGCCTGCGAAAACGACATGAGCTCGGGCGCACGCCGGTGGCCTCGCCAGACTACACACCTGTGTCGATGAAGATTGTACCCTTGCGCACAACGCCTGGAGAGGCCGGGTATTTGGCATAGTATATGCGTCCACGGCCCAGCGTCGGGTTCTGCCAGTCTAGAGGGACATATAGGACTCCGCACTGATATCCTCGCGATTCGTGCAGGGGGGCTCGGCAGTTTATACGACGGTTTAAGAGTGTAGCCGATGATGAGGAATGGGGAGGATGGATAGTGGGGAGGGACAGATCACCGCTGTCTTGCCTGTGCTGTGCGAGGGGAAGTGGGATATATGACAGTGCCAGAGTAGGAGGGATTGTGTCGACGAGATTGGCGGCCAAGAAGACCAAGAACATAACCGGTCCACGAGAGAACATCGCCTGGGCTGTGGCAGAGAGAAAGGCGTGAATTACCAAGGCACCGTCGAGGAAGACGCACTAGCGAGACACCTGAGGCAAGCAGGGTTATAGATACGCTGCGCCTTATGCTCATGATCACTAGCGGCGTCGCAAAAAAAACCCTAAAGAACACTGTTTGGATAGATGTCAGGATAGACTCTGCAGGGGCTATGCCTCTTGCGATGCCACAGCGCGAAATCTCGCCACAAGGTAAGGATGCATCAAACATCAGAACACGCTGTCAGTCAACCGCCACCTAAGGGCACATCCTGCAGTAGAGGGTCTGCGAAATGAGCTTCATCCTGGGTTGCGAGCCCGAGGTAGGCAGTGCAGTGCAATAAGCTTCTGTCTATGAAGTCGAACAGCGCAGTATTGAAGATATTGATACTGTGGCCCTGCTTCTCGATGAGATGGGGATTGAACGGCGTGCTCCAGGGGAAGACGCACATACGAAACCTAGGATGTTGTTCGCCTCAGCGCTCCCACTCCCACCCCTCCGCCGCCCACTCCGGCATCCCGGTCTCGAAGCACCCAAGGCTCGTCGTATACCGCAGCGCGTGCAGGAAGATGTACAGCGTTTCCGGCTTTGGGTCCGGGTGCAGCGGGACGAAGCACTCGGGGCAGTAATGCATGCCCTCGGCGTCCCCGATCGGCGTCTCTGTGACGATGGGCTCGGACGCTGCGAACACTGACAAAGGCGTTTGTTCTGCAGCTGAAGAGGTCAGCTCCGACGCCGCAGGAGTGTCAGCGAGCGGCGTCGGCGTCGGCGTCTCGGACATGGGAGGCGTGCTGTTGGCGAACTTCGCCACGTCTTCGAGCGTGATCTGGTCCGTCCGAGGAGGTTCGTCGTCAGTGTCTGTCGTTGGAGCAGCGGCCGCATCCATCCCTGTTGTCGGGGCATCTGCGGCATCGGGAGGGGGCGTCGACGCGATCGAGAGTGCGGCAAAGGCGGCGCCACCGCGCTTACGTTGGTTCTGCGGCGGGAGGGGGATGTCGAACCCATGCGGGACCAGCTTGCCCTTCGCGCGGAACACGACGTCCCGCCAGCGGCCCCAGTCTTCAGCCTCATCCTGCGATCCATTAGCATGGTGAAGTTATGGGCTACGCAGCCAAAGGGGAGCGCGCTGACCTTCATGTTGCGCAGCCGCGTGATGATGCCCACCACCTCCGCAGAGAGCGGGACGGGTGAGCCCATCCCGATGTCGTGGCCGGTCTCGCGCGGGAGTAGTTTCGGGCCCGCCACCGCCGCCTCTCCGCTGGGTTCGGCGGCAGATGATGAAGCGGCGGCGGCGGCCTCTCCCTTGTGTAAGGACTCAGGATTAGTCGCCGCGTCGAACTGGAAATGCCCCGGGGCCTGTGGCGCGGACCGCTCCTCGCTCGGGGTGAGGTCAATTCCTCCCTTCCCTAGGTTCTCTCCCTGTGGCGACGGAGGCAAATTAGGCCGCATACATGCGAACAGAGGTATGTATACCTACCCAAATTCTAGGGTCAGAGTATATCGGGTCGTTCGCGATTGGGTGGCCGAGGTATTGAAGGTGGACGCGAATCTGATGAGCTATGGGGACACTGTTATCAGCTGCTGTGTGGGACACTTTTGTCGTGACATACATCTGCCTGTCATGGGACGACAGTGGAGGACGCTAGTGTCCGTGTTTGCGTCGTATCGTATCCTTTTGAATATGGTTTTGGCGTGCTGGACCGAGTCAGGTAATCGAGAATCACGATATGCACGCGTAACATACCTTTCCTTCCGGGTGCACAACGTTAAGCCCCATCTGCCTGTCGACAGTCAAGAGTGGCTCTTCACATATGACCTCCTCCCTGTAGTGGTGTGTAAGAGCGTCGGGATATAGACTGAACGAAAAAGAGCGTACTCTGGGAATTTGCCGTTGCACCGCGCGACGTATTCCTTTCTCACCTGCCCGTTCATGAACTCTTGCGTCACAGTATTCGCCAGCTTCGCGTTTAGCGGCAAGATCATCAAGCCGGAGGTGAGCCTATCTAGCCTGTTTACCGCTGCAAGGATGAGTACCGCACGTATGCACCTTTGCCGATGAACGTACTGTAGGTCTTTTCGAAACCAAAGTCATTCTTGAGTATCTCAACTAGGCTATTTCTGAAGAACCGGCCGGCTGCGTGCACGGGCTTGAAAAGGGTCAAATACCGAGCGGGCATTCAGAGTTCGTATGCACTCACAATCGATCCTGGTTTGTCTATCACAATAAATTCTCTCTCCCTGTCGTGGTGGACGATGCGGACCGGGGTCGATGTAACAGGTGGTTCATGTCGATGTGAGATGTTTCTGTAACGCATTAGCTGGACGTACTGAGGAAACAGTTGTTTTCAGAGGACGCACTCAATGCGATCGCCGTTGCGGATGATCGTGTCAGGTTTTGCAATTTTGCCGTTGATCGTCGTAACGCCAGATTGCAGCGCATATCTCTGCGGAATAAAGAAATGGCTCAGCTCACATAGACTGGGACAGTCGCGCTCAATGCGGCGTAAGCGACGGCACGGTTGATGGGCATAGTGGACAAGACGGAGGTGCACGTAGACATATATTGCGTCGTCCGGCACTGGATAGCGTACATAAGAGCTTTCAAAGCCGACCGCTTATCCAACATTGAGACGCGACATATACGCAATGAAAGAGAAAGACGCACGTAGAACTCCATTGACCGATCGCGGAATTCGGTGGAAACCACCTCGAGGATCTCCCTCCCTAACCAGCGGCCCTTCGCCATAGTTGTGTACGGATACCAATATGGGGGGATTTTCTTCAAGCCTGGGTTCGCTTTCTTCGCGGCCGCATCGCAGGGAGGCGGCGTCTGTAAGAGCTTCGGGGACACGGGGACCTGCTCCATGGTAGAGGACACGAAGTTGACTATGAATCGGTGGAAGATATCTGTGTCGGACGTCGAGAAACGAGGACGGCGCGCTGTGCGCTCCCGGCACCTCCTTGAAAGAGTAGTTCCCAGCTCGGAAACCACAGTTTGCTCCAGATCAGCCAGAGTTACTGTGCGGTAGAAAATAGATCGCGCGTAGCCCAGAGTGGATGTCGGTGGGTGGTGGTTCGCAGCAAAAAGCGAATCGTGTTCTGCGCATAAACGATCACGCAGGGGACCGGTGATAAAAGTGGACAATCAGGGGATTGAACCCTGGACCTCACGCATGCGAAGCGTGCGCGCTACCACTGTGCCAATTGCCCGTGCTGTGATTGTGACTATTGGTAAATTGAAGTATTTTGTCCCGCTTGCCCTTCAAATTCACAGCCGCCACCGGGTGTTGCGCCTACCGTTCACAGTCTCTCTCTGTACCTCTCACCTTCCTTCTCGTCAAAAGTGCCCGCCTGCGACCGACCATATTCTATGCTAAATGCGCGCTCTTGGTATAGGTGAGCATGGGCCACAGATATTCACGATGGCGACACTTGGTGGCATTGGCAGGGAACATTTCACCTCTGTCCGCAAGCACTGGCACTAAGCATGGCACTAAGTACTTCCACAGTACTACTCAAGCCCGAATCTTGAGGCCTACGTCGGCACTTATCGTCGTTAACTCGATCGTTAGGAGTATTTTTTATACATTTCTACTGTACAGAACGTCTCCTGACGTACGCCCCCAAGGGCTCGGAGCTTTGAGCCGCCCATGATATGCAAGGGCACGGGGACCTTGTGCTCGTGTCTTCTCCGGTATGTCGCACGGGAGACCGGCGTGAGGAAGAGTACGTGACGATCCACTGATATATTGATAACAGATCTGCTATGTGTACGCGTGGTACCCGTTAGTCCTTGACCATCGCTCCAAATCTCTTCCTTGTGCACCCTCAGCGTACTCTGTTCTCGATCAGAAAGCCACTACTCTGCCAAGGATATACATACGCAGCAGCTAAGGGTTTAAGTCAACATCATGGGACTTCGCTTTCAAGTTTTCCTCATCGCCCGAATGTCCACTCGCAAGGGGAGGGCTGGGCACTATCGGTGTGCAGGGGCTTTTTACCACCAGCACTGTCACGACACCTTGTCTCTCCGTGCGCTGCACCGATTCTTTCAACTCCTCCGAGTGGATGAGAATGCAGCGCTGGTGCGGGATGAACTCCGCAGCTTCGACGACCATCTCGGCTTCGACGAAAAACACCTCAATCTTGCTATTCCCTGTCCCTACACGGTATCACTCTTGTCCGTCGCGTGGACGACAGATCTCGAGTATCAAGCGTACCTGAGCAACTATTCGTTTCAGAACGGATTGGTAGATGCAACCAAAGGGTGCTGGGACATATGTACGTCCTGCTCGAGGCGTCATCCTCGTTCACTTGCTCATAGTTCATTGGATCATCTAGTACGGGCGAACCCGCATAATGCGGGAATCTGTGTCATCGATATCACCAATGTGGCGACAGACACTCTCAGCATATCAGTATCTGCGTCTATATACGCCCCACACGTTTATCGCACGGCCCCTCCAACACCTCGACTCTTCCGCGACGATCACGATGAGTACAGCAGCAGGTATGAGTCCTGGCTGAACTTCCATAAAATAAGTACTTATACAACTCAGATGATGAGGGCGTGATGAGAAACTTCATACACGTACTGGAGACGTTCTGGGCCCTCGTTGACCTCGCAGGGTATCCCCTCATCGCGGCGTCCACGCTATGCGCGATCTGGCCAGGCGCAGCGACGAACAGGAATGGGCCTGCGCAAGTCAAGGTCCCTGCCACACCGGATCTGCCGGATCAGATGCCTCTCGACGTTGTCATATCGCTGTATCTAGGCTTCGCTAATCCTGACGACCTCGCAACCTTTGAGCAGGCATTTGTAGTAAACCAGCCTCACCTCGCGGTTGGCAAGGCCATCCTCCCGCCATATGATGGAGGCACTGAGGAGCTCTACCGCCGTACCAGCGTGATACTGAGCATGCTCGCCGAACAGCGCGCATTCGAGTCCGTCGTGGATCCTCCGTACCCGCGCGATGGTTACAACTTCCCGGCATATGCCATAGCTGGGGATGTAGAACGCCTGCAGCACTCTATGCTGGAACGCGACCGGATCGTGAACGGCGCCCCAGATCGCTCGCCGATGGACTCCTCAAGCGATAAGGAATGTTGCATGGCGGCGAGCGACGAGGGGTTTCTACACGAGTGGCGCTTGTGGACAATATTGAGCCCCGACAAGGTGTTCTCAATCACCTTTCGTGGACGGAAGATTCCTAATTCCCAGCTAGGCGACCTCATTGAAGCCCTGCAGGATTTGCGCGCAAGCACGTTCCTCGACCTGTCAGGTATCCAGCTGTCCTTACGCCAGCTGATGACCGTCCTACGACAATTCCCAGAAGTAGAAGCGCTTTCTATCAGTGGCAACAAGCTCATCCAGCCCGGCCATCTACCCGCTCTCATTGCATCCACCCCTACCCTCCGCCGTCTGCACGCTATGCACCTCGGCTTTGAGTCTTTCGATGTCCTTCATAGTCTTCTGCACGAACATTCCGCCGCATTTCGTCAATTAGAGGGTCTAATGTGCCCACCCCTCCTCACCCCTAACCAAGAGATAACGTGGCCGGCTTCGTTCATATTCCACCACGCCACCCAGGCGACGTCGGATAGGCCCATCTATGTCTCCGTGCCGCTCTGCACTCCCGCTCAGGTTGTGCAGGCGCTCACTGAGATCCTCCGGCTGGCGTTCCAGGAGTACCGCTACGGGGAGTCCGCCGCATTGTGGTACCGCAACCTCGAGTTCCTCACACATGCGCGCCCAGGCCCAAACTCCTATGCCATGCCCGCGAACGGCTTCCCATTCTACATGTCAGCGGAGACGTGTCTACACACAGTGCTCTCTTCCGCGACCCTCCGCCCAGACCAGTGCTGGGGCGAGCGGCCGGTTGTGGGTGTGCCCTCGCACAGCCAGGCGTACACGTTGCGCGGGGAAGGCGGGCGGACTTGGATGTTCTGGTTTGACTGGGACCACCGCCGCCACCAGCGCGAGAACCCAGGCAAGAACATGTGGGGCTTTGTGCGCTGTGAGGCGACTTTACACGGGGATGTCGACGATCCCGATGGCATCACGACGGGTATACCGCTGCACTCGACCTACTCCCAAACGGTACACGACCTGCGCGGATATCTGCGCTGCATGGCAGACGAGGGGCGGCCGCTCCCCGATGCAGACGCGGTTGAGCGACTGGAGCGCATCTTAGCCATGCGGGACCCGGACACTATGCAGCCTGTTTGCGCGTTGATGACCCAAGACGACCTGGAACCAATCGTTGGGCGGCCGTCGACGGAAGAGGACAGGAAATTCGACTACAAGGACGTTTACCGAGGGCTGACGGGTGAGAACCTCAGGACGGGGGTCATGTTCCCGGGGTATTGGCCGGGAACGCAGTCTCGGAGGTCCAAGTCGCTTTTCCTCTAGCTGTACATGTAGATCGTTATGTATAAAACACCAGCCCAAAATTGGTTTTGGCGTCGATGTACTTAGGCCCATGCCCTTCGTATTCGAGTCAGGTCGCTAACTGATGCTCGTCACGTACACCTAGTGACGACTATATTATACTGTCACTAGCACAAGTCAATCTAGACTCCCCAAAGAACATATGTGAGTAGAACACAGTCGACGTCGTAGACTCGTAGTATGGGACGTTCTCCGACTCCTCGATCTCGCCGCGCTTCACTGCAGTAGGACTCCGAGTTGCGACCTGCCCTAAACTCAGCGCATATCCGACGTGTGGGCAGGACCCCCGCCTATGCCGCCAAAGGTCCGATCGCAAAACCCTCGGATTTGACCACATTTATCAGCATACTTTTTCGGGATTATATACAGCATGATAATGGTACATACCATTTTGACGGTCGTTTTTATCAGCATGACGATCGGACCTTGTGCAGCATAAGGGTTCGATTTGTCTAGTCTCCTGGGTAGACGTACCGTGGAGCAAGCTCAGCGGACCGTTTTGTCCAGCATATGGAGATCGTACCCCCAAATACGAGCCCAGTGCTGCCCAGTGGGTACCATTCTGCTCAGTCTTCCTCGACAGCCGCCGGCAGATACGGGTAGGCCGGCCGGGCAGCTGCCTCTTTTGTCAGCATAACGGATCGGACCTGCAGCGCCCTAAGGCCCATTATACAGCACATATTATCGGACATAGCTAGCCATAAGGGCCCAATATACCGCATGATTATCGGACATAAGGCCTGTTTACAGGTCATTTTGTACAGCACTATTATCGGACCTCTTGCAGCATAGGCGGGGGTCCTGTGTGGGCCCTCCCGCATCTCGATCGAGCTCTATCTGTTCTCCTCTTTTCTATATCATACCTCGCTGGGGTTTATTCTATGCGTAAAAACTCGAGTCTTGTACAACCGCACAGCGGCACATACATGCCTTATCTATACGTGAATTATCTATACGTGAATCAAGGTCGTGACACAAACTTGATGCGCCTCATTGCGCGGGCCTGGGCTTACCGTTAGGCTGAGTCTCACAACCTTCCCCACGGGGTCTTACCGTTGGGTAGAGATATGTGAGAAGAAAAAATCCGCTGTTCCGTTGCGCGGTTGTCGTCGAGGAGGCGGAAGGTGGGACACAATCTAGATCTTATCTGGATGCGCTTCCATAATATTCCCAGCCTGCAACGTTAACTACGGGCGTCTTACTAGGAACGTTACCCTTATTCCTCCTATCGTTCTTCCGGCTTACAACTCTCACTACGGATCCTAATGCGCTAAAAGGGTATGTCTCACACCTTACAGATGAGATGCGTTCTACGAGACGGTCTTACGGCTACGGGGAAGCCTGCATCCTGTAGGCCGGGCGTTAAGCCAGGTCCTGCACACGGTGCGGACCTCGCGCGCGGGGGCTCAAGCAGCCCGCATAGTACCGGAGGATTCGCGTGTTACGAGGGACTCACGTTTTACGGGGGGACTTACGCAAAGTTTTGCTCCAATAGGGATCGAGGTTCTCTCTCCGACAGGTTGCCATTGCACGTCGAGTAAAAAGTACGCCCTTCAGACTCACAAGGGGAGCCCGTGCGTAGCACGGGCACAGACGTCTAGTCCTTGTCAATTAACCTGATATCTGGCCTCTCAGTGATCCCGGAAAGGTCTACTGCCACCCATACTCAAATGTTGGCTCGTCTCTAGAGGATCAAGTCCGTCCGGACAGGACACCGTCATTCTTCTCGAGAGGACAGTCAAACAGCCTATGTGCTGACAGGTGATTCTGATACTCAAACGGTCCGACGGTCCCAGAAGCGGCTATATGACGCTCATGTGGTTTATCTTCTCACAGCGCTAAATATCGCTCTGACTGGTGCTCTATCATGCTCCAACCACCGCACCCCGCTATCCTCGTCCCCGACATTATCGAAGAGATCTTCGTTCATCTTCGGCCATATACCGAGGCGGAGGGCACCTCTGGTGGACATTGGGCGGTGCTCGCCCGTGCCGCGTGCGTCTGCAGGGCGTTCCGCGAACCTGCGATGAGGTCGCTGTGGTGGGCGATCCCTGGTGTAGAGCCGGTATTGCAGTTTCTTGCGGCTACTTCGCTGCTATCAGTGACTCAGATACCCGTGACCGAATCTCCCTCGCGACTACTCTATGCCGCGATCTATGGTGCATCGCGAGCGGTTGACCGCTTTTACAACATGGCGGTGAGTTGTAGAATCGCTGCATTGCCAATTCGCGAAACGCCAGCTAATGTTGATCACTATATAGCAGAATACGGCTGCAACTGTCGTGCATCCGAAGGATTGGGAGTGTCTGTGCCGACGTGCAGCGTACACCAGGATCATCTTCGAAGGTTCTGCGTGCTATCATACTTCGTCGGATTTCTACGTATTTTTGAGCTACAAAACCAACGGACGGCCACTCTTCCCGAACGTGCGGGCACTGTCATGGTACTCGGAGGCGCCCGATCATCTTGGCCTCCTCCCGCTGCTCTCCCCAACCGTACGGACACTCAAGCTCAGCCTGGGCCGAAACATAGGTCTACCGGTGCCCAATTTGTGGCAGGTGCTTCACCGGCTTCATCCTGACGAGTTCGAGGGGGCCACCGTAGACCAAATCTTCCAAACGGCCCTTCCCCGTCTTGGTGAACTAGTCGAGCTGGAAGTGCAAGGATCACCCAACATTCCCTACGCGCGGGAGGGGGAGTCGTGGGCGTGCGTCGGCAGCCTTCAACATCTGCGGAAGCTTAACCTCGATCACTCCTGTCTCATCGCCAGTCCAGTTTTCCTCCAGCACCTCTCGGCGCTACCCGTCCTAGAGGAATTGTCGTTGCACCTCCTTCGCGACGGCCCCACCGCACGAGCTAGTCTCTCCGGCTTCTCCGCTCTCGAGAAGCTTACGCTGGACGTCTGTGGTAGGTCGCACGAGGGTGTCCTTGAGCCATTTGTCTCTCCGGGCCTGCACACGCTGTCTATCAGGCTCGACCGCGCCCCTCAAACAGCCATGCCCGCCATCATCAACCACATCGCCCGCGCATACCCCCATATCCGCTCCATCTCGCTAAAAGAACGCTATGGCCAAAGCTCCGAGGACCCGTCCACAATCCCTTCTTTTGACGAGGTCTTCGCGCGACTCATGGACCGGGCGGGGATCGAGGAGTTCTCCCTGCATACCTACCGCGAACTGTTCGTCTGCACTGCGAGCGACGCGGACTTCGACCGCCTCGCGCAGAGCTGGCCGCAGCTGCGCGTCTTCAGCTTCCTCTCCGCGCCGTTCGGCGCCCGGCTCACGCATCACACCGTGCTCGCGTTCGCGCGACACTGTCCCTCCCTCCGCACGTTGCACCTCCGTGGAGTTGACTTCGATGGGCTCACGAAGGAGGAGGCCCGAGCGCTCCCGGGGGCGTCCACGCACGCGCTGGAGGAATTCGGCGTGTGCGCGGTGCGCGCGGGCCACGCGCAGCGCTGCTGCCGGTTTCTGTGCAGGCTCTTTCCGGCGCTGCGCGTGCCGACGACGAAGGCGTGGATCTGTCCGTCGTGCCATGACACGCAGCGCTACAGAGGGTGCACGCGCGCTCTGGACGCGGTCTTCCAGCTGCACAACGTGCCGCGCGGGCGTTCTGCTCGGGGGCGGGCCGTTGCTCGGGACAATCGACGGGGATTTCTAACGCCGCGGCCGTCCTGAATGTCGTCGTGACTTACGTGTACTTGTGCTGCTTTGCTATGAGATTGAAATATGGCCATGCAGGTGATGTGCAATCAAGTGGGTTCAAGCCCTAGTACCAAGACTTAAAGAGGTTACCGGATTCACGAGTTGCAAAGCGTAACCCGCCAGGGTGCTGCGGCCCGTGTGAGATACACTGACCAAATCTGTGCAGTGATCATCCCCTCTATACCCCCCCCCGGCCGCGCGTTCTCGCCGCTGTCACTACGGACGACCCCCACCAGTTCTCGTCTCACAGCTCATAGCGTCTAGGATGCCTCCTCATGCGATCCTTTCAACAGCAGACATCCTCCACGAAATATTTCAGCACCTTAGAATCGATGTCCCAGGGGAAGGGAAATATGTCAGCCTACTGGACCAAGAAAATCAGCGGGCCTTGTCGCGAGCAGCTCGCGTCAGCAAAGCTTTCTGTGATCCTGCGCTCCGGTCCCTCTGGTGGGCTCTGCCTAACGGTGTTGAGCCCGCTTTGATGCTCCTCTCTTCCGTCTCTGTCGTTCGACTTCCCAGGTTGGCGTTCAGCCATCATGATGGTATCCCCGCAGAGTACGATATCGTAAGTGCTCTCCTTTTAATCACTCATCTGAGGTGTTGTGTTCACCGATTGCCATTGCCAGAGTTTAAAAGAAGAGATATCAGCACCTGACTGTGCGCGGCTAAACACTTACGCTGCCTATGTTCGCGTCATCTACACAATGGGGTTGTCATCGCGTCCCATCCCACGCGATGTTCTCAACTCTCTCCGTGCGGTATACAGCGGCGGTTCTCTGTTTCCTCATCTCAAAAAATACACATGGGACACGTACGTCCTCTGTCAAATAGACCTTTCCTTCTTTGCACCACCGGGATTGAAGGGACTGATCATCGATGGTTCCAACGATCTCAGGTACGTTCGCAGGATCAAGGACAGGCACCCCGCGCCATTCGAGGACTCTCGTTTTGAGAGGACAATGAAGGATCTGCCGGGTCTTCTTGCACTCAGCATCCGGAGATTCCCTGCATCATGGGTACCTTCAACGATGTGGGCGCAGATCGTTCAAGTGCGGCGTCTTCGATCCTTGTCCGTCGACCCTCTCTATCATCCCGTCACCGAAGTAGAGTTCCTGCGAAAGCTCTCCAAACTTCCTGCACTCCTTGAGCTTCGTTTGGGCGTGCGCCCTGACTGGGAGGCGTCCTGGGACCTTGCCTTCCGTGGGTTCCTTGCCCTGCAAACGCTCACCTTGCATCTCCACGACAATATCACGGCTATACTCCCGGTGTTTGCGTCTCCTCACCTGATCTCGCTCTCCCTAGTAATGGATGGAAAGGACGCTCTGGTCATCCCTGGTGTACTCAACCTCGTGGCCGGCACGTACCGGACGCTTCGCATTGTGTCCTTGGAGTGGACATGCGCTGAACGAACCTATACCACACCCGACGTGGAGAGCTTCGATAGTGTGTTCGGCGGCATCCTGCACCTCAAGACCGTCGAGGAATTTTCCTTAAGCACGCCCCGCCAGCTGTTCGTCTCCACCGGCGCGGACGACGAGCTCGCGCGCCTCGCAAAATCGTGGCCGAAGCTCCGCCTCCTAAGCCTCTACACGACGTTCCTCGGGCCCCTCACACACGCCGCGCTCCTCCCTTTCGCACGTAACTGCCCCGATCTCCACACCATGCACCTGCGGAGCGTCAGCTTCAACCGCCTCACCCCCGAGCAGCTCGCCGTCGTTCCCGCCGCCCACCCAGAGCTGCGGGAACTCCATATTTGCAACGCGCTCGTCGACTTTGCCAGTGAGGCCCTTGGCGCACAGCTCATCTCGCGGGTCTTCCCGAACGTTCTCTGGCATCCGCCTGCGTGGAAATCAGCCCCAAACCGTACATGTTGCTCCGATGCAGTGTTCGGCTGCAACGTCGAGATGGAGAAGCTCGTCCCATGCATTGTGCCCTCGGACGCAGATCCGGACTCAGGTCCGTGCTATGTGTGGGTGAGTTGACGGCGTCTGGCCTCCTCGCAATCATCGGCACGTACGTCTTCGTTGAGCGGCGAGTCACCCCACGTAGCTCGCTCAGGGGGCTGATTCGACTTTTGCTGCAGGTGCTTGAGTCGGAGGCGGCTTGTGGGGTTTATTTTTTTTACCATAACTACATGTACAACACTGGTCCACTGTGTATGAGTGGCATGGCTGGACATGGAGGGGAAGAGCGTATGAGGCTACACCGGCAACAGTACCGGGTAGTTGTAATACATATAGTACTAAGCGGAATCATGATAGCGTAAGAAGGCACGATGGGGTCGTAGACAGATACCAAGTAAAGAAAGGCATAGCGTTTAGAATAAAAGGGACAAAACGATATGCAAGGTGAACGTGGGCAGCGTGCGGAAGCAGGTTCCTATGACCAGTATAGTAGATGTGGAGGTCGCCTCGACCATAGAAGGCACTTCAAGATATACGCAGTCTTGACGCAAGCACTCCGATACAGACTAGTAGTGCGTGAGGATTCTAGAGTTTGGCTCGTCAGCAATGTCCAGTGCGCAACGACCATGAGCAGGCTCACGTGAGGATTTGCGAGGCACAGGTACCACAGGTGTTGGCAAAAGCAGTGAGGGGCAGCGGAGGTGGAGCAAGGGTAGGCTCCGTGACTTGACCGTCTCTAGAGATCCTCTCATATCTCTTTGGCGGCATCGGATCTCTCCTATTCCGCGGATCCTCGAGCACCGCCGTAGTTGTCGGTCTAGACCGGGACGCGCTCCCCGGAGCCTAATGTGAGCAGGCATTCCGGAACCCGAATATTACGAGCAAACGAATGTAACATCGACAGGTATCCAAGATAGTATGATCGTACAACATGACTGCACCCCCAAGACTGAGGAGCAAAACTACACGATACGGGGACCGTACTGCCGCTTCACGTACCAAAGCGTCTGCTGTGCGCCGTCCATGAGGTCTGCGGTGAACATCGTCAGCTATCAGCACAGGGTATGCATACAATGGGGCTAAGAGACACGCACCGATGGGCGACGTGAAGTTGTGCACGAACGGGTGCACGGTGCTCATCCGCTGGTCGTGCGCGTTTAGCGCGCGTTCCGTCAGGCCCACGGTCCCCTGTATCACCACGCCCGACGCGGCGCGCCGGTTCGGGGAGAAGCTCGCCTTCGGACCCATGATGGGTGCGTCGAGCCCGGGGCTCTTCACCTCGGCATCGAGCGGAGGGTACTCGTGCGCTTCGGAGTTGGAGTACATCGCGGATGCGGGGCGTTTCTGGGTGTATGGGGAGGGGGAGGTGTCCCGATCGGAGAGTTCGGAGTCGCGGCGGATGTGGCGTGACTGCGAGCCTGGTTCGCGCGTGGCGTTACGCGACTGCAGCTCGCTTTCGACAGACCGAGGGAAGAAGATCTGGTTTCGGGCATCAGTTGCACGGCCTGAAGACATTGCCGACACGAGGAAACATACAACGAGTGTGATGGCTGATGAGGTGACGCAGCCGACTGCGGCGATGCTCGTGAGGAACTCCGTCCAAAACCTAGAATAGTGTTTAGGCCAAGCGCATATGATCGCAACGAAACACTCACATATTCTCATTGACGTGTTGGTGCGGCCGGATACCGTCTACAGCGAGCACCAAGAATGGTAGGACGAATATCAACCGGAAGAAAACGCGGAGACACTAGGATTGAACAATTCAGCGCGAAACGAGGGAGAGCCGATAGGATGTACCCACGTTCAGTTCGTGGAAGGTAGTCAAGCGGACGATGGTGTGAACGTCGACGGCGTTTCGTTTCTGTGGGGAGATCAGGTTGGCACTGCGCTTACGAGCGCATCACACTCACCAGGTTTTGAAGGAAAGAGGGGAAC
This sequence comes from Trametes versicolor FP-101664 SS1, assembly GCF_000271585.1. Lineage (NCBI taxonomy): Eukaryota > Fungi > Basidiomycota > Agaricomycetes > Polyporales > Polyporaceae > Trametes > Trametes versicolor. The sequence continues at coordinate 1,714,771 of NW_007360331.1, read as the reverse complement.
GTCCATCTACAATGCGACGCGTGAGTTGACGTCTCTTCTGCAGCTTCCACATGGTCACGTACAGGATCGGAAGGAACCAGAGCGTCAACGACAAGCTGCCCAAGCTACCCGCAAGGAATGTGAACGCCTCGCACTGCGATCCCAGTAGCGTCAGTACAGCACTGACAAGATTCAAACGTAAACACCGGGCGAACCTTTTGTGGGTCTGAACGCGTAAAGATAGTCACAAGCGGCATATAGGCGACCGCGATGAGCGAGCCGCCGATCCAGGTCTTGAAATACAGGCTGCGGAACCAGTCCTGCTTCACCGATCCGGAGTTGACGAGGAACAACCAGAAGCAGAGCTCTGTGCGATAGGTGAGTCGTGAATATCAGAGGCGTTGAAAGGAATATATATGCACCTTCTAGATGAGTTACCCTGCACGGAGGATTAGTTAGTAGTTATAAGGATGCTCGCGTGATACTCACATCTCAAGGCTCCAAGCGACTGTAAATAGGAGGTATAGGGGGAAGATCGCGTTCTTGTGCGGCTGTGACCACTCTTGCCATGGCTTAGGCATGACTGGGGAAAGACGCTAGATCAAGCAACTAAGGCATGAAGCAATGTCTGGCGCACTCACTACCAAGTCCTTGAATATCGACCAGACCCTCCTCATACTTTATCACTGCGAACCCTACTGCATATGCCACTATGCATGGAACGCTTAATAGATACGTATACTGAAATGCGTGTCGGGTTCTGTACTTGAGAACGTAAGAGCAAGACGCACAGTCATGAGACGCTTGAATGCTCCGGCGTATGGCCCGTTGTTCCATCTGACCTGACTTCAGACGACTGCCTACGACACAATCTACGAGAACTGACCTGAGACACTTGAACCGGTCAAACTTCCAGAGATGGAACAGCAGGAACCCGAGAAGCTGAGTTAGGCACCGTGTCAGGCAATCGAAGACCTCCTAGGAGTTTGCAGTACGCACCAGGCATGACATGATGGACCACACGAGGTACGTCGCGGGAGATGTATGCGACATTTTCCAGTCGAGAAAGGGGGAAGTGCCCTATATGACTATAGCTTCAAAGTGAGATTGCGGTTTAAGCAGCTCGCGAGGCCGGAGGAAGGCTAAGACGCAAAACATATCCACGAGCTGCATTGGAGGGTGCCTCCGCGGACATGTGCGCTATCCGCCGACCGTCGGCGTATACATCCACTCCGCCTGAGAATATGAAGGATCAAAGACGGTCTTCCGTGAGGGAGATCGGGCGTGCACCGGCAGCGAACTCGGTAGTGCAGGCGGTGGCGCGAATCGGGACTGGACTACTCACCAGCTGAATGAAAAGTGCTTCTCGATCTCCTATGGAGGCGCGGATGGACCAGGTAGTCGAACGTCCGTAAAGCCGGGGGCGTGTGGGGGCGGGGGTGAGCGTCGGAGCTGGGAGAACGACATTGAGGACGGAGGGATAATATGGCCGCGGACCCGCGTCCGCATCCCAAACCATCGCAGTAAACTGACATACCGCATGGTACCCATCAAACGCATCAAATCTTGACGCTCGGAGTTTTGCACCCAATGGGCCATCAAACCGCAATGCGTCAGGCCAAACAGCACAACCATCGCGCGTGCGCGGGGTACCGAGACTGAAGCACTGCTCTGTAGTCCAGGAAAGGCGATCGTTTCCGTGCATGACAAGTTGCCGATGACGGTCTCATGCACCTTGTCCGCCGCCGTCCACCCCGACCATCGAAGGCAGCTTATTGCACTGGATATGCCTCGTCGAGGATCTGACAGCGGGCGAACATGCTTTCGGCCCATCTTCATGGCCGATGGCTGGGTTGCGCGGTGATTAGCTGCTGTCGAGATGTTGAAGTGGAGGCGTCGTCCGTGCGCAGCCTTATATCCCGGGCTCCGAGATCTTGAGAATTTCGGCGATCGCCCATGTGCTGATGTGACGCATCCTCTTCAACTCCGGCTGACTTTAGTGCATGCGTTACCATTGTGATGGCCGGGGGTACACTAGCTAGCTAAGCAAGTTTTGGCTGGTTTTGAAGCTTGGCTCGGTCGTCCAGAACATGAACTGATTGTGAGAGGGAGCTGGCTACATAGGCGCAGGAGTGCCGCAGCTCGGCTTCTAGGTGAGAGTGAGCGGCGTTGATATTCAGGTACGAGCACTCACATCTGCATCTAACCCGAACTCAAAATACCCAGGCGCATCTACAATGATACGCTCTTCAGTGCGCCAGGCGCCCCCATTGACGAGCGACATATCCTTGAGGACTTCAAAGGTAGGCATCAAGCGCAATGCGTGCCCTCTTTGTGAATTCCCATGTCGTCGCTATCGCGTGGGTCATGGTGCCCGACTGAGACGGCCACACGCTCTGTTCATGTGCGACCTGATGACCTGAACGTACCACATGGAGCAATGTATAACAGGTCCCGCTGGATCATATTCGAACATGGGCGAAACGCCTCTGCTATTTTTGACTTCTCCAGCTTACACTGTGCAGTGATACAGTACATCTAGGTCATCAGGATTAGATTCAAGCCCTCCACTGAGTACTGGACGGGCGACACTACTACTCACCTCTTCATGGCTGATTCGCCTTGTTACTTTCGTCTGCGCTATTGGCGGGTTTTGGCCCTAGGGTCATTTTCGCGACTTGGCCCTCCGCATCCTCGATCTCCACCTCGATGTTCTCGGGGCCATCCGCTGGGTGCAACTCCTCCTCGCCCTTCGCGCCCTCGTCAAGGTTCATCACCTCCACGAACCACTTCGCGCCCTCCTCCCATCCAACCATCTCCGCCTCCCCGAGCGGCGAGCGCCCAGCAGAGTTTTTGACGTCGATGAGGTCAACGCCGGGCCCTGCAGAGAACTGCACGAGCTTCTGCGCGATGGCTAGATGGCTGTTCAGTGCAGCCCAGTGCAGCGCTGTTGAGCCGGCGTTGTTCGGTGCGGCGAGCAACGATGGAGGCACCAGAGGCAAAAGATAGTCGAGCGCGTCTGTTACACATCTTGCGCATATCAGCTGGCTGCTCTAGAGAGGCGCGGCAGAGGGTGCACGGTGGCAACGCTACCTGTGTGCCCGTTTCCAGCGACCATGTGCAAGATGGTGTTCCCGGCGTCGTCGCGTGCGGTTGCGAGCGCGTCTGGGCCAAATTTGCCGACGAACTGTTCGATGTCTTCGAGGTCGCCGTAGCGGCAGGAGAGAAGGACCTCCTCGAGATCGTCTGTCGTTGGTACTGAGTGCGACATATCGAAAAGAGCACAGGAAAGCGGTGTAAAACGAAGCTAGAGCAGAGGGTAAAGCGGAAGACAAGGGCAGCGGCGGGGGAAAGTTTTCCGTCTCGGCGCTCGTTACTTCCTTACAGTCTTCCGCTTTCGGAAGTGGGTATAGACTACTTACATATTGAACCATGTACTTACCTTTTACTTACTGCTTTACCTTCTTCACATTGATCGGATGTTATCATCTCGTCAAGACTACAGACTCCCTTTACACACTCGTCCTCCCCGCCTCCAATAGAGTGTGAAAGGCCTGCCTCTGGGAGACTAACCGACTCCGAGCGAAGGTCCGATTCCGTTGCAAGAACGTGCAGCATAAATACACAGAAGTACTGTCGAGCCATTGCTGAAAGCAGCGGTACGCTATCACTCGTCGTCGTCTTCCTCATCGTCCTCCTCAGCCTCATCCTCCGACACCTCCAAACCGGCCTCGCGCATACGCGCCTTGTCCCGTCGCCGTTTGCTGTTCAACTCGTCGAGCAACACAAGTAAATCCTCCTGCTCCTTCTCCACATCGCGCCGTCTCTCCTCTGTCTCCGCGACCTGCTCCGTGAGCGTGGTGACTTGCATGCGCAGAATCTCCACCTATCGCAAACGTCAGCTTATGCACTAATGGCTATGGGCGAAACCTACCTCGTCATTCGGAGCGCTAAGAGACTTGATCTGGCTCTGCAGCTTGTCGATCTCGGCTGCCTGGTTTCGGATGACGTCTTTCAGAGACGATATCAATAGCGCGCTCTCCGCGCCTTGGCCTGCATCGTGGGTCAGCAACTGTCCCTGAGGTGCGCCCAATATCACACATACCTGCAGCGGAGGAAAGCGAGTTCGGTTCGACCGCGATGCCTTTCTGTATCGTGTCTGCAACAGCCAATGTTAGCATTCGCTCTGAGACATACATCTCTTCCCACATGAGCACTCACAGTAGTTCGACTTCCAGAAGTCCACGAACGCCCAGTCGAACCAGACCTCACCCTCCTCGACGTCGTGCTTCGGAGCCGCAGCGGACGGTGGTCCTTGGTGACCTTGATGGTGCACCACTGGGGCGCTGGGGAGCGTCAGCACGAAGTTGTCGGGTCCAATCGCCTTGAAGCGGTCGTCATCCCGCAAGTGCGTGATGCGGCCCGAGAGCATGTCGATGCCGAGGCGCGTCAAGATGGGGTGCACGGTTGCGCTTTCTAGATGTCAGCATTCTCCGCTGACCGGGAGCGAAGGTAGCAGCGCACCGGGTCACTTCGCCAGGTTCGCGGTTGAACTCGTAGCACACCCCCAGCAGGAACGCGCATAGTCCAGGTATCACGGCTTCCTCTTCCGCTGTCTGGTTGATGGGCTCAACTAACTGCTCGAACATGCATGTCAGTAGGCTGTTGCGAATCGAACTAGTTGACAAGGGCACGCACGACACCTAGAGCACCGGCCTCAAGGAACTCCCGTACGGCGGGAGGGTCCTCCCATAGCCATTGAATGAGTAGGCAGAGATACCCTACGCAAAGCCTGTCCCATTCGCGCGCCTCGCGATCAGGCAAGTCCGCTCTTCCTCTCGCAAGGAACGCCAGGGACAGATGCTCGCTCAGGATCTGAAGTAATGTCTGTGGCGCATCCCCATCGTCATCGTCTTCAGGGGGCGCCGGTGGCTGCCCTCCATCTGCGGGAACGAAGAAAGATGAGTTGCTCTGGGTGGAGGCACCAGATTGCGGGACGATGGAACGCGCGAGGATCTTGGCACGTGGGGAGAAGCGGAGCAGGTGGGAGAAAAGAAGGGCGGCGAAGTGGGTGGAGGTGACGGAGAGCACGTTGAGGGGAGAGACGGGGACCGTCGTTAGGGCGTACAGCAAAGGCGTCACAGGAGCCTGAGTTCCTATCGCGTACAGGTGAGCTATACACGGGTCCGGCGTCCGCGTCGCACGAACCTGGTTGCGAGACCATCGCTTGTACGATGGCTTCTGAAATTTCTTCCTTTTGCACGAAGTTCTACGATGGCATGCCGTCGATCAGCATGTGGTGTGGCCCAATAAGCTGAGAACATACCTGGAAAACGGCCACTGCGGCACCCCGCAGCTCCATGCCCTCCTTGGTCCGACGCTCCCCGTCGATGATGCCGTTGTACTCCCCATGAAGGACGAGCTCCACCAACGCATCCAACGCAGACGCGGGTTCGAGTCGATCCCACTCTTCGCCGTTTGTATCAGGTACAGGGACGTAGGGCGTGACCACTAGCTCTGCAAGAGGTAGTGCGGATAGGTTGGAAGGAACCAAGCGGAGGGCCTACATAGCGTTGAGACCTGCAGTGGAAGGTGGGGGCATCATGATCATACCTGTGCTTTGACGCCAGTTGGGAAATTGGACGAGATACCTATTTCCGCTAAACAACGTGTGCAAGCTATTGACAAAACATCTGGAGGCTAAGAAAAGACGTTAGTGACGTCAATTTAGACTGAGGTTGTGTACGACTCACACCAGCGTGTCGAGCTAGAAGCCCGACCAGCCCGACCACGAGCGACGTGTTCGCGCGTTTCTGTGGTTGGTCCCACAGCTGCAGGGCAAACTGCTGGGGCGCCGGGGCATCGAACGGCAGCGAAGGGGGGAAGCCGATCAGGGAGAGCAGGACAGGCGGGAGAGACGAGCCGCGGAAGTAACTCTACGACGTTTACCAAGTCATGTCCGGCGCGGGAAGCATAAGCTCGTCAGGGCTGATGACACTCAGGACATGACGGCAATCCGTACTTGGTTTGACTGGTTGAAACGAAGAAGGCCGTCGATACATGCGAGCGCGTCTTGTACCACGACACCCCCCTCGACGCCCTGCTCGGTGACGATGATGTTGAAGAGCTTCTCGAATGCGCCTTCGAACGCCATTATCTTCTGGATCTCAGGACTTTGTGAGATGAGCGATTGAATGGTGAATATCGCCTCTAAGCAGGTGGTGAGCATGGCATTCGCAGAACACCATCATTACGAGCGTACATCCCATGCCCATGCATACGCATTCGGAGGACAACTAGGTGTACATACCATTTCGGATAATCTCCCGCTTGTCCTCCAGAAGAGCAATCAGGCTCGTAACGCCAACCGGGGCCTTCAAAAAGTACGCTTGTACGAGCTGTCTGCGGTTCTGCAGGAGTGCCGAGAGAAACTGTAGTGCCGAGTACCGCAGGTAGAACGAGTGGTCGCCCATGAGCGTGAAGAGCTTCTGCGCGACCTTCTCGTCGGCCAAGACCGCGTCTGTATGCCGGTAGCCCAGATCGCGCTCAGGCGCAAGAGCATGCTCGTCGACCTCGCATAGGATGAGCAAGGTCTCCAGCACCGCCTTGCCAATGTCCGCATCGACCTCGGCATCATTCTGCAACACATCTACCAGGCCAAGAAGTGCGCGTTCGCCAACATCAGCCTTCCAGTCCCGAGCGAGGCCTTTGAGAGCGAGAACCGCAGCGCGTCGGTCGGCGAGCAGAGTAGATGGTGAAAGTCGATCAGCAAGCCGGGAGATTGTGTCAGAAGCAGATTGAGGCTGTCCAGTTGGTCCCCTAAGCGCGACGTTAATCTGAGAAAAGAAGTCCATGGAGTGTGCTCGACGTCGTCGACGATGTCGAGGAACACGTCTGCGACGCGCGCAACGACGAGCAGCGAGGCGCCCATATAGCACACGTGGCATCCGGCATTCCCCGGCGGGTCTCCGGCCCGTTGTGGGCGTTTGTAGGTGCCGACGACTTGAAGTGCAAGCCCGCCATTTTGGGTTTGTCTCTGCCCGCCATGGCCTCAGCACGCCCTTGGCATGGACGATGAACAACTCACCGTTTCTCTTTGAAACAGCTCCAAAAACCAGCCAGCCTAAAGAAACCCCACCGCCGCTACAACCGGACTGCTGACAGCCTCTGCATTTGATGCGGGGTTGCCGGGAGGGCGTACTCCCGAGCCTGAAACTCCGATACCATTGCGCAGCCTCCTCCGGGCTGAAGAAACATTGTAAGGATTGAAAAGCTGCAATTATCCAATTGTTTGTAGAGGCTTTGCTGACACACGATGCATCATACTGCAGGTGAGTAAATCGGTCCTCCCGCGGAGCCTCTATCGTCAGGCACATAAGTTAGAAGCATAGGTGGCGCATCCGCAAGCGAACGAAGGAAAATGGAAAACTGTCTCGCCCACATATATCTCTGAACCCTGTGGCACAACGAAGATGTGCGAGATCTGAAAACACAAAGTTACGTCCACAATCAACAACTACAGCACTCGCTCGGCTCGCTCCACATTCGCCGTGTCAAAGTCAAACATGCCCCGTGCCCACTGTCCGGACAGCCGTGCGCTTGCCGACCCTGCACGGCACTCATCCTTCCTCCATGCTCGTACTCGGATCTCCCTCGCCGCGTGTAACGCTCGGGCCCCCATCGGCTCGATGAACGCGGCGTCATCCTCTTCCTCCACGATCGGATCGAGGGATGGTACCACACTGACAGAGCCACGCCGCCTCCGAACCGAACTCCAGCGCCCAACTCGACAGCGATCCCGCCGCATCTCATACAGCGATCGACGATCCCAAGAAGCATTCACTTCAGCCGAACCTGTCTCCCGCCCGACGAAGAGATCCGTGTCCCAATCCGATCTTCTCTCACACACGTGGCTACTGAACACATTGGCGACACCGCACCGCGACGTCCTCGGAGCCGCCCGCGGCAGGGGGTCGAAAACCGTCCTCGAAGTCGTCACCGATCGAGTCCACGATCGAGTTGTCAATTCTGCGCCGCGGCGGCTTCTCGCCAACCCACTCATCGATCGACAGGTTGGGAGTCTGCGCTGCGCGCCCAACGTTGAACCACAGATGACGCCACCCCCCTCGCTTCCCATCGACGCCGTGCAGGGCCCGCCGAAACTCGAACGTCGGACGGTGGAGCGCGTGCTCGGAAGGCGGGGTGAAGATATGCTCGCGATATCATGATGTGAGATAGTACATGGGGCCTACATAGCGGGCGGGGTCGGATGCTACAGACAGCGCATATGCTGGAATGGAAGAATACAGGGCATGATACACATCGCAGAAAACAAAACAGAACGCAATCAGACGAGGCGCAAGCTAACCAAGAACACGCCCCTGAAGGTCCGTGGAGCCGCAGAGTCCGAGAGAATCAGAGCCAGAGTCCGAGCACGACCGGCGCACCGCGCGCCATCCGAGCCGTCTAGAGCGCCACCCCCGTCCGGTCCCCGAGCCACTCGTCCCACATCGCCGTCCGCGTGTCGGTGTCGGCGAGGGATTTTGCGAACTGTATTACGCGCCACACGTCCCGAAAGTCGGTGGCGAGCCCCAGGCTGATGCGCACCACGCCGAGCTCGCGGCCCATGTACTGCTCGAATGCACGCAGCGTCGCGTCGGAAGGCAGCGCGGCCATCGCGTCGCGAAGCCCAAGCAGTGATGCGGCGCCACCGGGATTACACATGCAGCCCGTGCGCAGCGAGATGTTTTGTCGTGACGCGGCGTACTCGATGAAGGAATTCGGAATCATCTGTCCGGAGGGCTGCCAGGGGCGACTGTCAGCCGCAGGAATGGAATGCGCGGGGAGAGGAACGGGCTTACGAAGAGGAAGAGGAGCGCCACGACCGAGCCCGTGTCCGACTGCTCGCCGACAGTCTTCAGGATCTTGCCCGGCCGACGTGACAAGATCTGCGCGACGGGTGTGCCTGTGGAGTCGTGTCGCAGCTCCGACAGGGAGGTGATGAGGTGGCGCGTGAGTGAAGAGAGGCGGAGGGGGAGGAAGGGAAGGTAAGCGGAGAGGAATCGCAGGCCGTCTGTAATTGTGGGTAGGTTGAGGAAGTTGATGGTGCCGTCCTGGAGGGGCGTATGTCAGCCTCGTACACGAACTAGCGGGCGAGAGCCACAGGGCGCTGGCGGGGGAGACTTACCTCGAATCGTTCGTGGAGTTCCGCGCTCAGCGTAACGATATTGCCTGGAGCCTGGACCACGTCGACCGTTCCGCCGGCAAACCACGGCCGCTCCAGGCGCGCAAGGAAAGACTCCTTCACGACGAGCGCGCCGACACCGGTGGGAAAGCCGAACATTTTGTAAAAGCTAACCGCCATCGCGTCTACGGGTGTGTCGGTCAGGGATATCACAGAGGTGGGTGCTAGTGCTGCGGCGTCGAGGAGCGTGTAGTAGCCTCGTGATGCCGCAAACTCTATCATCGAGAGCGGGTTCTTCGAGTTTGAAATGTTCGATTGGCCGGTCATGGCGAACAGGCATGGAGGCGCGCCCTCGCCGCGCGGCTCGTGTCGAACGAGCACGCTCTAGATAAAGTTCAAGAAGGGTTCAATAGAGAAGACGGAATATCCGGACTGCATGCGTACCTTAGCGTCAGCCACATCAAAGCCACCGACGTCCGTAGACTCGATGTAGCACACTTCGGCGCCCCGGGCGTTGGCGAACTGGCGTATTCCGTGCACGCTGTTGTGGGAGTCCGCGCCGAGCACATAGGCGCTGCCGGGGCCGAAGGGGAACGATTCCCCGACGAGTTTGAGTGCGCCAGTGGCGTTCGGGGTGAACACGACGGTGTAGCCTGGCGGCGCCCGGAAGAAGTCAAGGACGGTCTGCCGTGCCTCGTCGGCGCATGCTGCGGACAGCCGGGACCTGTGTGAACGCGACAAGCAGTCAGATTTGGCGTACACAGAACGACGCGCGGAATAAATGATGAGATGGACATCGCGGCGCTCGGTGCCGAGACGATCCCTAATCTGGGGAAGCCGGGGCTTTTAGAGCTCGCAGCCAAATTAAATGGCCGCTCAAAGGCCTGCGCCATGCCCGGAAGGCGAAAAGGGGGAGATCGCGGGGAAGTGGACGTGTATACGCACGTGTTCGATACCGAGTGCGTGTTTCCCAGGAGGCTGCGTTGCAGGAATCCATGGCAAACGCGGATGAGGCTTGCCGGATAGATCGAGGCGCCCATGTAATCGACGTAAGTTTCCCCGCTGCGATCCAATCTTGAAAAGTCGCTTCGGCGGAGGGCGTCCAGCATCCACGTCAGTTGATACTGCGGGTACTCCTTTAGGAAGGCCTTGTAGGCGTCTGCGGCGGCGTCCTCGATGATGTCCGGGGTGGTCGAGATGGCGTACAGCGGGGGTGGGTCGTAGCTCCGCTTCTCATCGCGGTCGCTGAAGGACGAACGGTCTTCGCGGGACGGCCAGTCACCATAGCTAGGCAGAGATGCAGCATAGGGAGCAGATGCGCAGCCGAGTGTGAGAGCAGAGAAGGCCGATGAGCGCTTGCGGTGGAGGGCCGGCGTGTTTGAGGCGTGTCCCAGGTCCAGGCCGGCAGAGGGGGAGCGGGAGTGTGAGTGTCCCATAGTAGGTAGTTCAACCGAGGTGTCGCCAAAGAATTAAGTCGTCGAGGTGCGAGTCGTCCGAGTCCTAGGTTCGAGCTCGAGCAGCCAAAGCCCCCAGCTTTTATATGTCGTGGACCAGAGGTCTAGAGTAAGCAGTTCCCAGAACCGCAGAGGTGAAAGTCCCAGTTCCAGAAGATAAATTAACCCGCGCTCATCAAGAAATAAGGGCCCCTTGTTGTAGAATTCAGGCTGTGCGAGCAGAGAGATGGCGGTTAGTGTCAACGAGCCATTTGCGGCAACACCCGGTCCCGCGCCGCCTCAAAACGGCACATTACTCGCGGGCGTAATCAGAACAGCTAGTCGAGACCGCCCTTCCATATTGTCACAGAACCCTCGGATCGACGCTGTGCTCGGATCCAACCCTCGTTGGCGCTGGGATCGCATTATTCGCCAGACGGCATGGCATGCACTGGAACACTCGCCCCGCTTCCCGCTAATCTGTGAAGCGGCCCGACAGTCTTCCTCACCAACCTTGACGGAGGAATGGGGGGCGAAACGGATCTGAGCCCCTCGACGTCCCCCGTGTGCATGCAACGGGGGAACAGCGCGGCCATGCGCACGGCGACGGCGGCGGCGACTCTCACCTCAGCCTCCCCTCTCGCGCACGCACCCATCGTGAGGATAGTACAGGAAGGCAATCTCGGGGGAAAATCTCGATAAACATAGAGCGCGCGGCCCTCACAGCTGCGCAACGCAGAGTCGACATGCGATAGGAAGCCCCGAAGCGCATCCCGTACGTCAGCAGCGTGGCGTGCATGCCAGCCGCCCCAGACTCCACCTCCAAGGCAGGGAGCCGTCACGCGCTGTAGAACGCCAGGGACAGCATCGATACGCACGACCGAGCCGGGCCCATGTCGGCCATTGTACGGTGTTCGGACCCGCGCAGTGCGTGATCAGGGCAGGCATCGCACCTGACGGAGGCGGTCACTTGGTGCCTCGCACAGACGTCTGCGAGGAAGCCCGCTTGCACCGTCTGCCTGTCCGCGCGTGGTCGCCAAGTCGTCAAGCGCGGGCATCACGACCGAACAGGCTCAGAACGTACTGTCTTGTTGGCGGTGCCCGCTTCTGTCCACGTCCCTCTGCACAGCATGGCGACGTTGTAATGAACATCCCAAAATGACACCCGACGGCTGCGATGGCACAGCTCGATTCGGTCGCGCTGGCCGGCCGGTCATTGGCCAGTGCCTTCTCACCTTCCCGCCGACTCCGGGGTACGCCCTACACTGCAGCGGACGGCCTCCATGCCTGCACTCGACAATGCGTGAACAGGACTCGCATTCCCACACCACGTTTGTCAGCCGACGATCGATGGGAAAGAATAACGCACTAGTAGTAATCGGAAGCCGCGGACTGGAAGGGAGTGCAGAAGGAAGCCAGATGGCGCAAGACGTGGAGCACGGCACGCTGGTACTGCGGGAAGCTGTTCCACGAGCAAACCGAGTGGCGGACGAAGTCAAAATAGCCAGGCGGAAACCCAGTAGCGAGCCTCGGACGCTGCGTGAAGGAGCGGCAGAGCTAGACGAGGCTAGTGAGGCGCAATCGAATGGGTTGTGACAGCAGCTAGCTTTCGATCTGCGGTAGTGTGAGTTCGGATTACGCCGGTAAGCCCAGACGGAGCGACGACTTTAGGCTCCTTGCTCGGAGACGCCGCGGTAGGGGAGCCAACGTGGCCGTAGGGAGCGGGATCAGTGGCAGAAGCCGCAAAGACGCTCAACTTATAGAACGGCGTGAGACAAGGGCGACAAAGGGAGACTCAACTGAAGCCACAGTAGGAAAGTGTCCAGGAGACAGTCGCCAGGGACGAACTCCGCCGCTCGTATGTTCTCTCTGATCGACACCGAGGTGGCCGCAGTGAGAATGATCATCATCTGCACAGAGCTTGCCCGCCATCGCAATGAAGAGAGCGACTTTGCGTACCGTGAGCAAAGAAGATGGGCATCAAACAGCGTACCTGAAATGTCTTCTAATTAATTCACTAGGCATCCTCATGAATGAGCGACCGGCAACTAAGAAATTGATGAAAACTATGAGTGGCACATAGAAGTCTGGCGAAGAAGTTGCTACTCGCCATGCCCATGCGCTCTGACGAGACCGCTCGCGAAGCTGGAAAACCCCTAGCGCTCCAGAGTGTCCGCCGGGAACAGTCTGTAAGGCGAAGAACATCAAACATGTCAGAAAGACTCATGATAATGATCGCAATCAAGATACCGAAGCTCACCTTCATGAGAGAAGCCCTGTAGAACCTATAGGATGCTACGGAAAGCGGGGCACGACCAAGCGAACTACTTGGACCTCCGTAAGGCTTTGTTGCAATCAGTCGCTCATCGCGACCGCCGACGTCGCGATGATGATGTGTCTTTGTATGCTGATACGATCCAGGGCCGGACGCGAACTTCTTTATACAAGCGGGTGGTCCGGTGCACGCCAGCATTCCGTCAGCTGGGACAATGTGGATGGAGTTCGCGAACGGCGCACCTATGTTCTTGTTACCATGGCGTCCCTATAGGTAACTCCGAGCGTCTGAAGGCCTGAGCACAGTATCACGAGATGGCCGTAATGCTTCCTGGAAGACAGTCACACACGCTTGAGGCACAAGGTACCGCGGGATTGACCGGCGTTCTGTGCGACCCGCGTTCCCCAAGCACACCGGTGATGACTCCACGTGCGGCTGCATAACGAGAGAGCGCGGGAGATTGACTCACTGCAGATGTCCCCAAAAAGTAATGCATTGTATTCTTCCGCGCCAAGCAGATGTACAGTTGTCCTTTGAATGGGGAAAAGCTGCTGAGAATTAGTTACGATGGTTTACCGTATTTTGGTGTGTAACGCCTTCCTATAGGTGCATGTGGTTAGGGATTCTAGCGTCTGAATTCCGGAACGCCTGCCAATCTACCAGAGCTTCTACACTCCACGCAGAGGTGACAGAAAAGTGCCAGCGGATGCACTTAAGCTTATACGTCTGCTACGCAGCGTCTAGTGAACATCTACAGCGGATAGCAGTGAGAATTTTGTGAGTTCGGAAACTGTGGAATAAACATACTGGCCCATGGTCGTTCTACGCAGGTTACTCTTTCAAGTCGTTGCTGGATTGTCCGGATAGTTATCGTTGAAGCTCAAGAAAACGATGACTCGCTAGCTTGTCGCTAAGCTAGTCATACTAAACGCCGAGGCGGGGGCGAGAGCGGTCCGCGATTACTCCTTCCGTTCTGGGGTGCGGGAGACCGAGCCGATGTTTTTCTTCCGTGCATTTATACCCGAACGGCGTCACGTCGCTGCCAGAGCTCACGGCGCTATGCATGGGATCGTACTAGCTTCGGTAACGTACTACGTTACCACATCCTCGACGGCCTTCTACCTCTGCGCTCATCGGAGTCTTCACCGCCTTCCGCGGACTTCACGTACCTTCACCACCGCCGCGGCGCTGAGGAGCCTTGATTCGCCACTATCTTTTCCCAAGGCTAGCACATCCCCCACCCGCGCCAGCGCCCGAGTACGCCCCCACCGGGCCAAGCCCGGGCATGAGCTTAGCTCGCGTCCACACGGAGACCTCGGTATCCCCGCTGAATGGACGCACACACGCTGCGCCACCCCCTCTCTGCCGCTGAGCGTTCAGCGTTCGGCGCTCTGGCGCACGTCATCCCGCGCCGACCCTGCAGCCGCCAGCGGGCGACAATCCGGGCGGGGTCGAGGCATGAAGGGCTGTCACTGCGGGCGATTCAGGACGCTCAAGCTCAAGGTTCCGATGTCATGGGCGATGCTCTAGTGCCGGTCATCTGGGATGACTAGTGCGTGTATGTGGCAGGCCGATGTTGTGGACGCGGAAAGTATCCCTCGGCCTATCTCCGCTCGTGTGGTAAGGGGAGGGACTATGCTGCTCGAGGAGCGGAGGCGTCCTAGTTGCGGGATATCCCGCCGGCTAGCAAGATCCCGAAATGAAGTACGTCAGTGAGCGCATACGGTGTTCCAAATAAACTACCATGATGCACTGGGTGTCAAATGTAGCTTGCCATGGGCGGGTGCTGATGGGACTTGGATTGTGCTGGCCGCGGTCGTGAAATTTGCTCCGGACGGCTAGTAGTGACCCCGGCGCTGACCTGTATGCGTTCGTGAGAGTCAGTGATGTAGGCTTGCTTGAAACAAGCTCGTAAGCTCAGAGAATAAAACCTACAGAAACACACCAGACAACTACATAACAAATCCGATGCCCGCGAGGATGCGATCGTGCGCGTGCATACAAAAATCCAGCGCGCGTCTTCAGACACAGAGAGTCATCACACAACAAAGATGAGCCATACACAGGGACCCCAAGGGTATATGGGATGACAAGGTTTCATCCTCTGGGAGTGATTTGGAAGCTCGAGTCATGAAGCGGACGGGGTAGAGCGGCTTGCCTATGAATAGGGCCCTGGACCACACAGGCTCAGGCTCCCGAGTACAACTGTGTGATAAAGATGTCATTGCAGCTATTTGCAGGCAAGAATGCGTCTTGCCGCACCTGACCCGCGAGTATATGCATGTATTCCGAGTACGGGGAACTCCCAAGTCGACTACCCGATGTATTGTGGTAGGATGGCCTCCGTAGACGACGAGGAACTTGGGGCCTGAGGCCAGGGACGGGTAGACAATCTTTGGGTGCAATGATAATGGTTGCAGTTCAAGTTACACCGGAGCACGTTTGTTGTGCATTCTCTTGTAATTCGCCGGTAGAAATGCACCTGTAGTAAGTGTACATGATACCGTTCGTGACTCGGAGTACTTTCGCGACTCGGTTGGACGTGAAGGGAGCGATCCGGATCGGGCGCGCCCACGTGGAGAAAGAGACGCTTGGCGCTGAGGACGGGCGCCAAAACACTCAACTTTGTGGCGACCCCTCATCCTGCTCGTTCCGCGTAGCTCCCCATAACTAGCTTGCCGACTATCTAGAGACCCTCAAGCGACATGTCTACAGCACATAGGCCGACATGGGATCCAGCACAGGCGAAAGACGTCAAGGGTGGCTCGCGCCAGTTCTCGGTGCGAGACATGGCTGCACACACGAAGCTCAAGTTCCGGTGCGTCCCCACTCTCATTCAACCTCTTGATCAAGTATGCTGACGTGAGACGGTGTGACGCAGACAACCTGGGCAGACGTCAACGGCAGAGGTAGCGAAGCGGGACCTGCGCGCAGAGTTGCTCGCGGCCGAGGCGGAGGCGCGCGACCGGAAGCGCAAGGCAGAGGGCAAGCCGCCACTGGCCGTGGAGAACGGGAGCGGGGCTGATGCGGCGACGGAGGGACAGAGCGAAGAGTCAAACAAGCGCAGGAAGTTGTTGCAGGAGGCGCTTGAGCTGGACAAGGACGATGATGACGAGGACGAGAAGAGCGAGAAGGGCGAGAACGGAGATGAGGACGACGACGAAGAGTGCGTCTCTTTCCTTTGGCTCTCCCTCATTTGGGCGGTGCGTTGTGACGAAACTGACGTTGAATTACCAGGGACGAGGATGAGGACGAGGAGGAGGACGACACGGCAGAACTCCTGCGCGAGCTGGAGAAGATTAAGCGGGAGCGAGCAGAGGAGAAGGAGCGGCAGGACCGGGAGCAGTCTGCGTCCGCGCAGGCGGAGCGCGACGCGGAGATCGCGACGGCGAACCCGCTGCTGAATCTTGCGGCCGCGCTCGGCCAGACGCCGAACGGCGTGAACACGACGAAGCCGGGCACGTTCGCGGTGAAGCGGCGGTGGGACGACGGTGCGTGGATTCCGCTTCCAGTGAGCAGGCAGGGAGGGTGCTGACGCAATGTTCCGCGGCGGCCGACAGACCTCATCTTCAAGAACCAGGCGATGAGCTCGCGGGACAAGGACAAGGAGCCGCACTTCGTCAACGATCTGTTGCGGACAGAGTTCCACAAGTGCGTCTTCCTTGCGCTGTCTCCCCGTTTAGTGCGTGCGGGAGCGCTGACGAATGGCGCGACTCGTGCAGAAAGTTCATGGCGAAGTTCATCAAGGCAGGTCGTTCCTTGTCCATTCGCGGAAACCTCGCTGACGTCTCGCTTGCGGTTGCAGTGAACCTCGCGCTCTGTTGTACTTTCTACTGTATCATCGGCTATACGAACTGCTTGGGGACCTTGTCTGTGCAAATGCGCCCCTCGAGCTGCCCGACCATTCACCATTACACATGTCCAGCAACACAGGACATATATTTATCAAGGGAACTACGTATACGTCACGCACCTTCTCGGAGCAGTGCCCGGCTTTCATGTACGTCGACCTGGGGACCTGTACACCACATATGGAGGTTGTGCGCGACATACGATGGCTATGCACCACAGCGACATATTGCTTTCGCGTACCTGCGCGTTTCGCACATTTTATTCCTCCGCTCCGCTGCTCCCCAATACTACTATGTACCTGAGTCTCGTGTATTATGAGCAGCTGTGGTTGTGGATTTGTGGTGCGCAGTGCCTCGGAGTCGTCGCGCTCGCGTGCCTGACAATGTTGCATATGGGCAGAGCGCGATGCGCGCACCGCTCAGTGACCTCACTGCGCGAGCCAACACGTCGGGATTTCACAGCAAACTTCAAAGCCACTCTCTTCTCCCCACGACGACGACGACGACGTTGACACTCTTTTTGACCCGACCACGTCCTCCGACCCAACGCAAGCCCAAATATGGTGGATATCCTCGTTCTCGGCGCGACAGGTCAGCAGGACTTCGTTACCCCACCGGACTGATCCCGAACGATTTCTTTGGGGTTTTGCAGGCTTCACGGGCCGTCTCATCACGCAGTATCTCTACAACCACCCACAACGGTCCACGTTCACGTTCGCCATCGGCGTGCGCTCGAAAGCGAAGGCAGACACGCTCAGGCAGTCGCTCGGGCTCGATGACAGCGTGCCATTCGTCGAGTTGGACGTCGCGAGCTACGCGCAGGTTGAGGCCGCGGTCAAGGGCGCGAAGGTGATCATTAACACCGTGGGCCCGTTCTGGCTGTGGGGGACGAACGTCGTGCGGTGAGTGGTATCAGCGTAGATGTTGGCTGGCGACGCTCATGCGCCCACAAACTCTAGCGCGTGCGCCGTGCACGGGAAGCGCTATGTCGATATCAACGGCGAGCCGTATTTCGTGCGAAACATCATCGAGAAGTGAGTCTCTAACCTCTACTCGAGCATGTATCAGAGCTGTGGGAATGAAGGTGAGAAGTGAGATTTTGGACTCACTGTGACTGGGCGGCCACGGTGGGAGGGGAGAAGGCACATCATCAACTTGCGCGTCGCGTAGCACGCATCGTGCCCTTGACCACCACCTCTTCCTGAGCGATCATGCAGCCTCCATTCGTTTCGTGGGACGTGTTTCCCTGAATACTTATGTGCGTCGGAGGCCGCGAATTCTGGCCGCTGCAGTAGAAGTCACTCCTAGACCTTGCTCGTTACTCCCTCACTCGACCATGGTAGCTACAGTCACACTTGGATGCTGACGGTCCGTGCAGCTTCGACTATCTATCCACTAAGACGGGCGCCATCATCGTTCCTTCATGCGGACTAGACTCCCTTCCCGCAGACATTATCGTGTACCTCTCGAACCGCACTCTCAAGACCACACTCGGCGTGCAGACCCAGCTTGGTCTCTCCCAGTCGTACTACTCGGTCCGCGTCAAGCCCTCAGGCGGCACGCTCGCCACGATGATCACGATGATCGAGAAAGTGCCCCGGGTACGCGTAGCGGAGTCGTACAGAGACTATGCGTTAAGCCCAAGTGCGTTAGGCCCACCTGACTATATGCGCCGAGAAAAACAGTACTGATTCCGTATTGACTCTTGCAGTCCCCGGATCGTCGAGCCCGCCTGACCGTCCTGCGACACGCGAGCCGTTTACCTCGCCGCCCCAATACGGCGCCCTGTGGCCTATGGGAGCCACAAACCGCGCGATCGTCCAGCGCTCGTACGGGGTGTACCAGTACACGCTCGACAACGTGCTCACGTTGTTTGGAAGCAAGCGCGCGCAAGAGAAAGAGGCGCAATTCCAACCGCTCGCGTATGGCCCCACGTTTAGCTACGCCGAGTACCTGGTGCCCAGCTCAGGCAGCTACTTGTCAGCAGTGCTCTACAGCTCAGTACTGGCTGCGGTCGTAGGGCTGCTGCTGGTCACGCCGGTAAGCATAATGCGCTGATCGCACGTTCGAAGGTCTGCGTGGCTGATACCTCCGCTTCTCGCAGATTCGATGGGTCGTGAAGAAGTTTTTGATCCAGTCCGGTGATGGACCTTCTCAAGAGTAGGCACCCGCGCGTCGTCTTGCGCGTACAATCTCCTGATGGACATCACAGGGACATGGACAAGGGCTTCCTCAAGCTCACGAACTACACCGAGACCGCGTCGTTCCCCAAAACCTGGGCGAAGTCCGTCATGCACGGCGATGGCGACCCGGGCTACCGCCTGACCGCTTGTGAGTGCCTTGTTCTCTCTATCTCCGTTCGTTCGCAGCCCGCTTACGGCTTGTTTCCCCACTCTCTTCTGTTGCCCAGGCATGATATCAGAATGTGCGCTCGGACTGTTGCTCGACGACGCCTCGCTACCTCCGAGTGCGCGACCCGGAGGCATCCTCACGCCTGCCACGGCGCTCGGCGAGGTGATCGTGCGCCGGCTGGAGGCCACGGGGCGCGTGCGCTTTGAGAGCGAGGTCCTCAAGGATACCGAGGAGAGCAGGAAGGCGCGGTAAGCGCAGGACGCCGAGTGGTGTTTGGAGCGGAGGCCCTGGAGGATTTAATCTAGGTCAGTCGACTTCAATGTCGTCTTTATGCTCGGTCCGACTGACGCTCTTGTCATCTAGTTTTTACTGTTATATGTGGACGCTTTACACTTACACTCGGACTATAGCTTAGACAAATGGATCAGTACTGCTTACTTACCGAATCCCCACGGTGCCGTTGGATTTCCGGGAAAACCTCGGGCCAATATCGGCGAAACTCAAAACGTCAAGAATGGCTGCCCCGCTCAGCGCTCTGGGGTGCACCGTCCGTCGTTACTTTGCAAATGGCACACTCATGATAGCCCATGATAGATGGCCGCCGCCGGCTAGACAGGCACCCTCACTCGTGGGCACACTAGAAGCTTGTCGCGAACGTCGCGTGGGTGTACTGCGACGCCTGGGCGAGCGCGGACGCGGCGAGGTAGCACCCGTGTCAACGGGGGCCGATGCTTCATGAACGTATGAACCCTCGCGATCGAGGTCATATGATGTTGACTCGGCATCGAGGCGCGGGCGGCCATGGATTTATAGAGGCCTGAAGGCTCGCATTCCCGCATTTTCCACATCCCACACACTGCCAACATGCCCGTCGCAACCTATCGACTCGCCTATAGCTCTGTAGCTGGACGCTGCCCCATCCTTTCCACCGTGCGCTCGTCCCAGGCGGCTGCACGGCGGCCGGTTGGCGTGCGGACCCTTGCTCAGGTTGCGCAGACACAGGCGCGGCGGCCGATGAAGAAAGAGGGCACGATCATGGACATCTTCACCAACCTCACCTCTGAAGGCCCGCCGTTCCCGCCGCGCTTCGCGGACCTGAAGAAGGAGATATGCACCGACCCGGAGGCTATTACCCAGAGCTGGCGGAGCGTGCTGCGGGAGCTCGAGGGCGCGACACGGGAGATCGAGCAGCGTGGTTCCGAGGTATGGAGCGGGTGGGCGGGGTGATGTTGGGTTCGGTGCTAACGACGTCACCGTGCAGATGATTTTGCAGGTGCCGTACTCGGATGTCGAGAAGGGGTTGTCGGAGGAACAGCTGAAGACGCTGAAGAAGACGGGCGTGTTGATTGTCAAGGGAGGTGTCCCTAAGGAGGTCCGTGCTCGGTGCTGTAGAGAACGCTATCATCGCTCACCTCTCTTTTTTCCGACAGGAAGCCCTGGCTTGGAAGCAGTCTATCAGGGACTATGTTGCCGCGAACCAGGACAAAGTCAGAGGTAAGCGCACCGATGCCGAGGATGCACGTGTTCTGACTTATGCCTCCAGGATCCCCGCCCCCTCCTGAGGCTATCGTCTTCTACGAGCTCTACAACACTAAAGCGCAGGTCCTTGCTCGCACCCACCCTGCGCTTATCGCGACGCAGAAGTACCTGCTGTCGCTCTGGCACACATCTGACCCGAACTCACTCATCAGCGTACGCACTCCGGTCTCATATTTCGACCGCCTCCGCATCCGGCCCCCAGGTCCCAGCGTATTCACGCTCGGTCCGCATATCGACGGCGGGAGCATCGAGCGTTGGGAGGACCCCGGTTTCCGTGCGTGCTTCCAGCACATCCTTGAGGGCGGTGAGGCCTGGCGCAAATTTGACCCGTTCGATGTCTCGCCCCGCCTTACTGCCAATCAGGATCTATACAACGCCTCGTAAGTCGCGATTTTCGTATAAATAATGCTGACTACGTTGCTCACATCCATGTACAGCAACCAGTGCTCGATCTTCCGCCCGTGGCAGGGGTGGACGGCGCTGTCAAGCACCGGGCCCGGTGAAGGAACCCTGCGCGTCCTCCCGATGCTGTCGCTCACCACGGCATACCTTATCCTGCGCCCGTTCTTCCGCCTGCGCTCGGAATATGCCGTTGGCGTGACAAAGCCGTCCGACATACCGCTGGATGCGGACGCGTGGGTGCTCGACCTCGACAACCCGACCTTCCCAGGGAGCCAGCCAGGGAAGACCCAGGCGATAAATGCAGAGGCCCACCCCCATCTGCGCGTCGAGCAGACTGTCGTGTCTATTCCCAGGGTGGAACCCGGGGACCAGGTATACTGTGAGCATCTGTCCGATATCCTTTGATTATTCGTGCATATCTTGACTGCGCAATCATCACAGGGCACACGGACGTCGTCCACGCGGTCGAGAGCGAGCACAACGGGAAAGCGGACTCTTCCGTGCTCTACATCCCCGCCGTGCCGCTCACCGAGCGGAAGTACGTGTGCTTCCTCGCAGTCTAAAAACGCCACCGAGCGAACGCTGACCTATCATCACTCGTACTAGCGCGGCCTACTTGCGCGACCAGCGCGCCACATTCCTGCAAGGCCTCCCGTCTCCGTATGTGGTTCAGAATCTCTCGGGCGTGCGTTCGCCGCGACATATGCTGACATTCCGCGCACAGCGACTTCCCGGGCGGCGAAGGCGAATCGCGCTTTGTGGGCCGCTGCGGCCTGGAAGACATCGCCAGC
Source organism: Trametes versicolor FP-101664 SS1 (assembly GCF_000271585.1). Taxonomy (NCBI): domain Eukaryota; kingdom Fungi; phylum Basidiomycota; class Agaricomycetes; order Polyporales; family Polyporaceae; genus Trametes; species Trametes versicolor. The sequence continues at coordinate 1,692,965 of NW_007360331.1, read as the reverse complement.
CCAGATGGCCGCCGCGTGCTTGGATTTGAACCGTTCGGCGAGAAGACCTTCCTGAACGACGGAGAGCGCGAAGTGATTGCGGCGGCAAACGAGATTCTTGGGTTCTGACTCTGAGGATCTAGGCTACAGGCTACACGGATCGCGCTACATCTGCTGCTATGTATATCTAGGGTACAACATCGGTTCTGCTTCCGTCTCTTCACGTCCGCCACCCCCTGACCATTCATCATCGCCTCCTAGGCGCGCGCATCGGGCAGCCTGAGCTTCCATTCAGGCCGCGCAAGGTCGGGCTTGGCCACCTTATCCACGGGATTGATGTGCTTTTGCTTCTCGTGTGCTTCCATGCGCGCAGCCCAGCTGTCCGTCGCGGGCGCGGGCGCGGCTTCGGTGCCTTCCTCATTTTCGGGTGTTTTCTTCCAGATTTCCTCTACGACCTCCGTCAGCTCCCCGGCGAGCTCTGAGAGCTCCTGCTGCAGCGAAGCCGCCTCCGCTCGATGCTCATCGGTGAACTGAAGGAGGTGAGGAAGGAGGCTCGTGCAGTCGGCTGCCGAGATGAAGTCTGTCAGCCGCTACGGTGAAACAGATGACAAACCAGCGGGGACATACCCTGGGTCGTGTTGAATTTTGTGACAAGCTTTCCGATGGACTTCAGGAGGTACTCTTCCTCGTCCACGGTGCCCTTCCGCCCAGAACCCACCTTACGCTCCATTTTGCGCTTGGATCGTGAACTCCGCCTGCACAGGAGATCAGTCTCTGAAGTCTCTGAACGAACGACCCTGACTTACTTTGAAGACGTCTTGGACATAGCGGACGGCGCAACGGTATAGCGTGTGAACATCGTCGGCGCCATGGAAATGTCGGTCATGACGTCGACATTGTGCAGGTCCGTATCCTCGACGCCATAGAAAGCCTCTGCGGAGCTATGTGAGCGAAGTTATCGAGAACATTTGTTGTGTTTACCCACCAGGCTCCTCGACCTTGCGAACACGAAGCTCCTTGAGTCGGCTCACTTGCTTCCGAAGTTGCTCCCGCATCTCACCCATCTCCTCCGTAAGGCGTGCGCGGCACTCGAGGGCGCCGGGATGGATGATCTCTTCTAGGAGCTCTGGGTGACGATGCAAAACAACCTGCTCCGACGTCAAACTTAGCCACATGCTTGGACAGTGTACAACTTACTATACGCCTAGCTTCAGAGAAATGACTCCCTTCAACAAGTGCTATGACGGCGGCGCGCACGTCCTTAGCGTAGTCGAGTAGTACATTCGCGGCTTCCGACGTCCGCTTCTTCGTAACGAGGTCCTCTGTGCATCCTTGAGCGTCCACATCACACCTGCACAGCGTACGAAAACGTACCAGATACACGATACGCGGTGTCCTTCAACTCCTCGTCCGAAGGCGCTTGCTGCACAGCCAGTTCAAAGAGCTCTTGCCAGTCTAGCGCTTTCTCGTGTGCGATCATTGCCTTCTCGAGCCTGTTCGCCTGGCGGAACACTGGATTGCAAGTCAGCGGGAGCCACTGCGCTTGGAACTTCGATGCTCACCAAAAGCGGCGTCACGGAAATCTCGACGTTCGAAAAGCCAATCGCCGTAGATATTGAGCACCGCCTGAAAGGGGTTGAGCGCGAGTGTTAAATCGGATAATCTGAATCATTTTACCTGGTACTTGTCTGTATCACGCCATATTGAGAGGGCATGGTCGTACAGCTGATGCTTTTCCACATAAGCCATCGCCTCCTCGAACCTCTCTGGGCCTGATACGATGTCAATGCACGTCATCAGGAGGGTGGAAGACGCCCTCACCAGCTAGACTGAGGCCAGTCAGCGCCTTCTCGTATCTCCGCAAGTGGTCGTCGATACGAAAGCGTTGGTAGTGCTGGTCCAATGCACGCAGTTCGCGCAGGAAAGGGAGGTACTCCCGCGGATCCTGTGTATATGCGCTATCAGCCAGGTCATTCCCACATTACAGCCCGGAATACACACCTTCTGGGCGTGCTGCGCTACCATCAGCACGAGGGCAAAGTCATACATGCCGAGCGCAGTGTCGAAGAGCTTGTCCGCGTCTACAAGGAAGATGATGTACTTGACGGCGTCTTCCACGAGCTCCGGGTCAGACTCTGCGACGCGTGTGAGCAGATGGTTCATTCCATATGAACAACCACGAGCGAACCTTTCAAACGCAGAAGGAGAGCGAGGCCGGCTTCGTGATCGGGCGGACGCTTGACGACGTGCGCGGTCAGTATTGAGTTGACGTATGTCTTGAGGTCTTTCCGCTCGAGCTCCGCGCGGACCTCGTCACATATGCGTGCCACGACGTCAGAGGGCAAAGGGCCCTGGCTGGTACACGATAGTTAAAAACCGAGCCCGCTCGTTCGAGGACGATGGGGGGATGAAACGCACCCTAGACTCGTCAAGAACAAGTTGATGTAGTCCACGTCGGACACCTGCTCGACAAACGACGGTATGCCCCTGATGAACGCCTCCTTATCGTGCTCGACGAACACGTTGAAGTCGACGCGGTGCTTCCGGCACGCAGCGAACGCCTTGCCGTAGTTTCCACTGCGCTCTCGTCAGTCTCTACGCAAACGCAGGAGTCCATCAAGTGAGGAGCATACTTGTCGATGTCCTGCCGCACGATCTCCATGACCAGCGGGCGCGGGTTTATAGTCTCCAGGTTGCCCCTCGGCATCTGCAAGACCAAGCTCATCGTGCTCGGCACGACGGTCACAATCCTCGACCCACGCTCCACCCTGCGCGACTCGAACTCCGGCAGAGGTGTTTCAGGGGTCGCCGAGAGCGCACCCAGCGTCTTCAGGGGTGCAAATTGAGCGACATGCGCCGTGGTCGTGAAGATGAGGAACCCGGGGGTGAGCGTGAACGAGCTGGCATTCGTTGCCAGTATACGCGAGGCGTCGCCGTTGACGACGTGTAGCTTGCCTCCTCGCGAGAGCCCAATGTACAGCGACGCAGGCGAGGCGCTGTCATCTGTGCTCACGAACGTGTGGGCCGCCCAGAAGCAGAACTCTGGGAATTTCGCCACTTCGGACGCGCTTCTAGTGCCAGCATCCACTGCACAGAAATCAGACGTTTATTCAATTTCACGAAACAAACACTCACCTTCGAATACCTCGCCATCTGGGGCCTCCCACGCGATGTTACTCGAAGGAATTAGACGCCCGTTGTGCGCGACGAACGCCACATCCGTGGTCTGCACGACCTCGTTCCCTGAGATGTCGAGGACGGAGACAACGTCGACTGCGTCTCCGCCGGGGTCTGATCCCAGTACCGCTAGGCGGAAATCCGCATCGGTGCCATTGGCAGCAAACGCAACCTGTCTGTAGCTTTTCGGCCCCAGCGAACCTGACCAGACCAGCACGGGGTCCACGACCTTACCGCGTCCAGGGCCCAGTCGGGTTTGCAGGTCGTATACCTGAAGGATGCCCGCCTCCCACAAGACGGCGAGCAGGTCGCGCGCTGACGAAAACGCAGCATGGATGGGCACCGGGGTACGCTGGGGCAGAGTGGGCTGCAGAGTGGGCGGGAGCTGGAGAGCGAGGGTGTGTGACGCCAAGGGGGGCGGAACGTTTTGACTTCGGAATGGTGTGAGCAGCACGTTGGCTGCATGCGTTGTGAGCGTGCGTCAAAGATCAGGACAAACAAACTGCGGACGTACTGCCATCGATCACTGCGACGGACCCCGAGTCGAAGGGCGGCCGGCACGGGGACGCGAACATGTCCCAGGCGTATGTGCGTTGGATGATGCTCGCTACAATCATACATTAATTGCGACGCGAAGAAAGCTTGAGCATATTTGAACATACATGACGTAGTGAGAATAAGACGCGATGCGTCCTCAGGGTGCCATCTAACGGAAGTGAAACGACCCGGCGCAACATCCTCACTTAGCGGAGCAGTGATCTCTTGCTTCAGGTACCTGAGAAGCCATTAACACGGATAGATGAAATAACAGCACCGATGCTGACCAGTGATAGTTTCCCATAGTCCATAGTTGCACTGTAACACGTGAACAAACGGCGTCGTCGCGCAGAACGGGAGCTTACCGAGGTCACCGTCCTGGCGTTCGATCCATACGCTGAGAACGTTCGAGTCGGAACTCCAGCCGAGCTCGCGCACACGGTACCCCCATCTGCGCCGCTCGCTCACAGCATTTTCAATATTCTGAGATTCCCGCAACGTGACTTCCCCATGCCTCAAACCGTTACGCTCGAAGAACACGATGTCATGTCTACCATCCCGGCCTTGTCCAAGTCCAGATCCAGAATCTGGCGACTGTGTAGTCTCGCCGGGGATGTTGCCAAATCGCTGGGTTGCGACGATGAGGTTTCCGGAAGGGCGCCATGAAAGTGCATGTTCAAGTCCGGGAACGGGTTCCGCGGTAGTCTGAAGTGCAGCTTCGCGCGAGTACACTCGTACTGTCCGATGTGGCCTAGCATCAGTCTACGGTCATGAGGATCAGTGAATAATCCACCCTGGGGATCAAGGCGGCGCTGACCTCCGTCGCACCCTCCAGGACGCTGACAGTGAAGAAGGCTCCGTCTCCGCGCCAGCTGACACGGACATGTCCATCGTCGTCCGGGCTCGCACCTACTGCTGTAGATGGGACCGACGATGTGGCTGCGGCCTTGCCAAGGGATCCGTGAAATTGTGTATGCTTCGCACCCCATCCAACGTTGATAGGCGCATCTTCGCCAAACTCTTTGGGATGCAGCGGACCCTCCGAGAGGACGTCGAAAGTTGAGGTCATGAGGAGCAACTTGTCTTCGCCGGTGACCAAGACAAGCAGAGTATCGTCTGGACTCCAGGCCGCACCCATCACCCCACCTTCTATCGATCCAACCACTTCCGCCGACGGCGCGTCCTCATCCAACGCGACGGTGGTGATGTCTCCGGCGCGGGTGATGACCGCAAGGGAATGCGCATCTGGGAGGACGTGCAGCAGAACTATCTCCACGTCTTTTGATTGCGCGCGGCGTTTTGCAGTGCCTTTAGACCATGGATTGGCGGCAAGCTGGGTTGGCGTAGGGAAGCTGGTGACCAGAGTCGGAATACCCTAAGAAACATTGCGGCTAGTGCTGAGAGATAGTGTGAATACTACTCACACCTTCGGAGCCCTCCGATGCTCTCCAGATGGTGATGTTCACCTCACCGTCGTTTAAGGCATCTTTCTGTTCCGTAGCCGCTAAGAGCGAATCCTGGTCTAGATCAACGGCTACGGCGGTGATGCTTGAAGAATCCGCGATATCCGATGCTGCCAGAGAGACATGAGAGGATGTCCAGAGTGTCAAGTTACGCATCGTTCATCAGGTAGAGTAGTCAAAGAGGAGAAGATAGTGGTGCATCCCAACTGTTCCTCCTCCTCCTGAGCGTCCTCCTCCTCTCCTCCCGGATTGCGGGCGCCTAAAATCGGGCCGCGGCAATCGTAATTGAAACCTTATTTTTTTAGCCGTTTACTCAACGCCAGCCTCTCTCTCTCTCTTTCTTTCTCGCCTAAAGCACTACTCATGCTTCTTCTGCTGCGGATATAGGCTCAGCGTAATCCAGTAACTTGTCCTACTTCAGATTCTTAAGTGGTATACTTATATCCCTTTGGCAGACCGTCACTACGCTCCTAATATTGGAGAACACTTTTGGCGTGAGTACTACTTGCCAACATCTAGCTATTTGTGGGAGACTCACATTTCTTTAAAGTACTGGAGGATGTGCGAAGGAAATCTGGTATCATGAAGTCGTTCTCCCCCGCCTGCTTCCAGTATGCGGTCATTCGTATGGATGCCGTGGCAAATGGTAGAAAACTTCAATGATCCCGTTGCTACCTCCAGGGCGAAAGCCCTCGAAATTAAAAAGTATCTTGTATATCTTGACATGGTGTGTGTCGCTTTTCCTCCAACGTTTTCCTAAATCCGAACGATCGTTCCAGAGCACCGACCTCCCCTTCCCCACAAATAACTGGTTCCGCTTCCGAGTAGCCCCTATTGCGATCGCCCTGCGCCCTGCGGAGCCTGCCACTGGTATCGCCCCAAAAATGATCATCCCTATATATCCAAACACGCATCCCGATGACCGTACTCCCATTCAAACCAAAACCCGATTCCTTTCTCCAATTGCTACCACTGGATCGACAGCAAAATGATGGTGCGGATCCGTCAGCAGGACCTCGAATATGATGACTGCACCGCCGTGGAGATCACTCCTGAATAGCACGTCGAAATAGGCTACGGTTTCTCAGCAGACTTTGATCGCTTACGCGAGTTGAAGCAAACCAAGCATAGTCCAATCTCTCCGGACAGCGACGGAAGCGCATCCGGTGGCGACGCGCATGGATCCGCTGTGAGCGCTGTCCGGCCAGCGTCCAATCTGGGTCGGTCATCTTCGCTAGAATCCGGCCTCTCCAGCCCCTCCAGAGACAACCAACAACCCCCTTCCGGCAGCAGCGAGGACGACGAACTGCAGGCGGCACGAGCTGATTCTCCAGCGGCAGCCACGGAGACCTTACTGGAGATGATAGTTCGGTTGGACGTCTTCGGCATGGCACCTGACGATGCGGCCCAGCGTATTCCATTGGTCGATTTATGGTTTGAGCTCGCCGACCGCCTCACCGCCGACACCATACCAAGCCCGCTGGAATTCTACCAGGAACGAGACGCTATCATCGAGTCCGTACAACCTATCTCTGCGCGCTACGGCTACTGACGACTCCATGCCTCCAGGATATTCAAAGATGCTCGTGCTCGATTGCCTCACGTCCCCACGCCTCTTCGTAACGACGATGGCTTGAGCGTTATAACGGACGATGCGTCTGACGGCAGCGATTTCACTGACAGCTCAGTCGAATCAATGCCGGTTCAGTTCGTGCAGGATCCGACTGCAGCCTCTCCGCAATCCGACCTGGTGGACTGGCGAGGACCCACCCCCGCTTCGCCCGCACCCCCCCTACGGCCATACCTGCGACAACCGAACCTCACAGAGCCTCTGGTGATTTCACCTGTAGTGATCGCGCACCGAACCATTGCTGATGAATTCAGCTTTAGTTACCTCACGCGGGGTTGGGCCGTATCGCCGTGCCTGCAATAAGGCTACTAGTGTCTTCAAGCGCCTTCCGTGGTCGACCGGCCCGCCATATCTACCGTACTGGCCATGAATTTTCGCGCGAGCGCGCCTGGCACGCCGCCCTACATTCCAGCGCGTACTATAACCATTTCGCCATCGTCGCTTATGGACTAGCTGTGGGTTACATTCTCGCATTGCCGTTACAGAGACCAAATCTGATACATTGTTGTACAATCGCTTCGCCGCTCAGTCCGCCCAGTTTCCCCCGCCCTCCCTCCCGATCCCGGTTTCGCTCGCCTGTAGCACACGAATGGTACGTGCTCGGCCGGCGAGACATACTGCCATCGTTGGTGTACATGGGTAGAGCGGTGTCTTCAGCGCGTCGTCTACTTCTCCTTGGTGCGCCCACTCCCATTGGACGCCCCGGCGATGCTGCTATTAGAGCCCGTGAGCTTCTTGATCGTGGCCGGCAACTTGACCACGATCTTCTTGTATGCGGGGATCCTCTTTGGACGTGCGCTTTCCGCCATTGAACTCCGTTGGGAGGATGTCGACGGACCGACGAGTGATGGTGACAGGGGCCTTACGGTCTGGGTCCGAAGTTCTTGTACGTCACCCTCCAACGACTCCATCGAGACGCCTTGGGGTAATGCATGCTGTGCAGCCGCGTATCAGAAAGTGAGCGTATCTGCGCGAGGAACGCGTCATACCTCGGCGACCTGTAAGCCATGCGGTATGCTAGAGCTTGTAGCAGCCTGAAGACTAGTTGTAGCTCCCGCGGCTCCACTCTCCAGGGTGTTCGTCGCCGGTAAGGTGCGTTGTCAGTTTCATGCATTCAAGTGCATATATTCGGAACCCTTGACTAACCTCGCTCTGTGTCTCTGCCACCAGTGCGTTCGTGGTTGTCTCCCCCTTCGTGGCGAAGAAGCTGCCCTTCGATGGGCTGGGAGACTGTCGACTAGCAGAGCGTATCCCGACAGGACTAGGGGAACCACCAGTCATGTGCAGACCACTGCCGGATCGGCTGTGGGTGGGGCTCCACGGGCGCGAATTCGGAGTGGCCTGACCACTGCTGCGGCCACTACTACCGCCACTACCGAAGGAACCTCTGGAGCGTTTCGACTTCGCAGCCTGCGACGAGCCATCGGCGGTTGATCGCTAGTGGATAGAACTAACCAGGTCAGACTAACCTTTAGGGCGGCGGCTTTCTTGGCGTGTTCCTAAGCATGACCGAATCATCGCAGTCAGATTAAGACGCTTAGCGCGGCAACTACTAGTCGCACTTACATCGTAGTCTTTCAAGGCATCACTAGCGAGGGTTTGACCTTCCTCCTGACACTGTCTATCCCACTCCTGTGCCCTTTTCTCGCATTCGGTCAGCAAATCCGCCGTTGCCTGCAGACTGAGCTTGAAGGAGCCGTCTGGTTTGGCCTCCCTACGCCTGTCCTTCCATCTCTCCGGGATGTGTTTCATCTTGGACTCGAAGGGTATCGCGATGATCCACGTGTCCGACTTCTCCCATTGTGGCATCGTGTGGATGTGCCACTCATCGCCAGTGGCAAGGGGGTGAGGGGAAACCGGTATGCAGAAGTGGCGTAGGACCAATGGAAGGTCTTCGCGAGCGACAGTGGAATTGAATGTGGCTAAGAGGCATACCGTCACCGTCATCTCGCCTTCCTCGCACGGTAAGATCACATTTTGGAGGATCAGTGCTGGCCTCGGGTTCGCGTCGGATGAACCTGTCGAGCGGTTCGATTGTGAGCTCGTCCGACCAGTGACGGCCTCCTTCAGCTTGTGCATCAGAGAACCGGTACTCTGAGGAATCCTAGACGTTGATCGACTGCGTGGAGGGGCCCCAGTCAAGATCAGGTAGACGGGTACTGATGGGCTCTCGAAGATTGCGCATATGTCTCCCTGGGCGTAGAGTTGCGGATCAGGCTTGTATGGGGTCGTAGAGGGTTGGTGACAGTCGTCACAACCGTCAAAAGACATCCTCCGAGGGTTGAAAGAGAGAGACTGGTGGGAGATGTGCGGAGTATGTGTAGCTCTCGTCGACACTACCCGACTGCAGGGGCAGGGTCGGTATATGAGACGCGCCCAGGCCAAAGGTCAGCCTGCCAAGGAGTTGTACACACTAGAAACGCCAGCTCAGCCCAGCGCTGGTTCCCGCACTGATATCGATTTCGATACCCCAATTGAACGGGGCTCCTTCTCTGTGCGAAGGTAGTCGTCCATAGGTCGATTGCGAGTCGGAGTGTCAGCTGGCATGCGGTGGTAGGACGGACTGGGTCAGGCGGCCGACTCATGCTTTCCCGGCTGCAGGACGACGTATCCACACGACCAAATACATGCAAACTATTAGTCAGCGCTCCTTCATTGCGCGCTTCGCAGCAGCGGTCAACGTGACGGCCACCATCTCCCACCACCGGGCCTCTCCCAACCGTTACCTCTAGGCTCTTTTGAACGCGCCGTTCTGCATTCCACAACGTTGGCGCACCACTTCTACCTAGATCACCAACCACTCCGACGCAGCCCCCACAGCCTGACGTGTACGGCTGCCACCTACCACACCCCCGAGGCTCCTACCGCCCGATACCCGACACCCCCCTGGAGTTATTGGCACCAGATCTATCCCTTTGCTCCGGTCCTCACGCGCCGCTACTCGTATGAAGTTGCTTCGCCCTCCTGGATATCGATACGCGGTCGTTCAACTAGATCCTGTCGGCATGGTCAAGCATTTCCGGGATCCAATTGCAACCGCGGAGGCTCGGGAAATGCGCCCCAAGAAATATCTCGTTTACCTAGATACGGTAAGCACCTTTATTTTGTTTGTGACTCGTCATCTAAGTGCTGCTATGTTGTAGCCACTGGACCTCCCATCACCGGACAAGTCTTGGTTTCGTTTCCGCGTGGTTCCCATTGCTACCACTTTGCGACCGCAAGTCAAAGAGAAGGGGATCACGTCAGACATGGTCATTCCGATCTATCCAAATACGCATCATCCTGGCGGTCCTCGTGATCCCATTCATACTCACCCTGCGCCATTCCCGTTCCCGAACTGCTATCACTGGTACAACACCTACGTGAATCTGCGCGTTCGCCGAAAACCTGACCTATACGATGGCTCGCATGCGTTCAGGGTGGACCACTACCAGCACTTGATGATCGACCAAGGATTCCGTGATGATCTTCTTCGCATACACCAATTCCGACTCGATAAATTGGCAGCCGCCGACCGTGAGCCATCGGTTAGAGATTTATCTGCGCCAAAGGATGGGACCACGTCGCCCTCGCCTCCGTCATCTATGCCTACCGATGAAGGCGTAGTTGTGGATGATGCGGACTCACTTCCCGATGGCCCAGATGACGCCGACACCGACTCGCGTAGTTCGTCTTATGCCGCGTCCCACGACAGCAGGCGCGACTCGAACCATTCGATTGATGCAGTCTTCCGGATGGATCCATTTGGATTCCATGTCGACGACACAATCGAATTTATGCCTCTCGTATACCTGTGGTTCGAGCTCACTGAGCACCTCACGGCGGAGACGATCCCTAGCCCGGTCGAGTTCGAAAAGGAGAGAGAAACAATTATGCGGTATGTGTTCTCGTCTCTGTCGTGTTATCATGCGCGGGTTTACTAATGCTCCGTCAGAATAATCCACGATGCCCGAGAACGAGCCCCCGATGACCTCGAGCTACCGCCAAAGGACAGTGGAATCGACCTCGACCACGACACTGCCAGCATTCTGAGCACCTTTGCGCGATGGGAGTCTGCGTATAAGGAACATAGTCTCATCCCTGCGGAGGTCCGGGAGAGGCTTGGGATAGTTCTGCGTCAGCCGGTCAAGCGACGGCCACAGCCCCCACGTGAGTATCCCAGCCTCGTCGTGGTCATAGATTATGTCTGACCGGTGTCATAGCCACAGAGGCGCCCGGAAGGTGGCAGCGAGTCAAACATCGAGCGGGGCGTCTGCTTTGGCGACCGCCACTTTGGCAGGCTCATCCACCATTGCTTCCTTGTTGGCCTTGAAGTTCGTCATGCACTGTGTCATTGTTTCTTTAGTAAGCGGCATGCCAGCAGTGTCGTCATATCGGTTCACGCTGACCACGTATCAGTAGCTCCTTGCACTTGAAGTTTTTGTTGTCTATGCTGTCATTCGTTATTCGTCCCACTGCTATCGCATCGTATATCAATCGCGTCGTTATCTCATGCACAATATATCATCCTTTATCACTCTCTGTATTCTTTTCTGACCTGCTCCTGTCGTCTTCAACGCTGGGCGTTCGAAATGACCAGAAGACAGTGGTATATGACCATGAACAACATGCATCAAACGCCCTCCCGCGAATATCCTCGTTCGAATCAAACCCTACTCCAACTTGTCGAACCACGCGTCCCCAATCTCCCGGATAGTTCCATTCGTCCTCTCCGCCCTCGCTGCCGCCGCGTCCTCCTGCGTGATCAGCGCGAACCCTTGCACCTGCCCCCCTTCCACTTCAAACTCGACCCTTCCCACCGACACGACCGAGTCATAGAACTCGAACGCGGTCTTGTTTTCCCCATATCCTTCGGGGAAGAGCCGCGGGAACACTAGCCCGAACGAATTGCCGCTGGTGTGCCGGAGGCGGATGTGCGACGACCAGACGCGCGGCCACGCAGCGTAGAGCCGAGCGGCAGGAAGGGTGTTCGCAGAGGCGGCTTCGACCGGGGCGAAGGCGGAGAGCACGTGCGTGCAATACGCGGATGTGCTGGTGGGCGCGCAGAATGAGATGGCGCCGTAAGCGGCGTTGGTGTAGTTGCCTGTGTAGGCGTCGAGGTCTAGCGGGAGAGGGTCTGCGGGAGTTTGGGCTGCACTTTGTACTCGCAGCAGAGGTGTTTGCGCGTCAGATCTGTAAGAGACTCGAATCAGAGGAGATGTGCCTTTAAACGCTGTAAGAAACGCACTGGGAGTCGAGTTTGAGCCCGTCTGACCGAGGTAAATCGAGCGCCTCGTCAATCACGCGATACAGGATAGACGTAGTGGCGTCCTGATTTTCGTCCATGTTGGCGAGAATGACGACCCCAAGGTTGTCGGCGGGTAGGAACGCGGCGAGCAGCGAGAAGCCCGGGATGGCGCCAAAATGCCACACGGCCTGCAAGAACCACCACGTATCAGCATTTTTGGTATACACGACAGAGCAAGTACGAACATCGTGGCCTTTGTATGACTGACGGAACCAACCCATTCCATACCCCACGATAGAAATATCCAATGCGGGGACGCCGCTTTCGATAGCGCGCGAGGTCGTCATGTTTGCGAGGACGGAAGCTGGGACGATTGTGATGTTCGTCCGCGGGTCTACCCCGCCGTTCAACAGCGTCGCCAGCCACTTTGTCTGGATTCCAGTATGTCAGCTTTTTTATGTGCGAAAGCGGGCGAACACAATGAGTACCATGTCTTCCACATTGGAGATAGCACCGCCGGGCCCAGAGAACAGTGCATTGACCTCGTCCGAGAACCAGTACGGGATACGACGTACGCCGCGCGTCCAGGTTTGCGTCACGCGGCCAGTGCGTGCGGCAGCGGACGGCGAGTACGTGGAGGACGTCATGTTGAGGGGCTTGAAGATGCGGGACGTTACGAATGTCCCGTATGGTACTTGGGCGTACTTTTCGATGATGCGGGCGCCCACCATGTACATCTGTATCTTAGAGTCAGCGATGAAACTTCCTCGACGCTAACCAGCACTTCGGGGTACATGCCTGGTTGTTATAGGACCATTGTTCGCGGAGCTCCCAAGCTGGCGGAAGTAGCTTCTGGCGCTTCACCACGTCTTCATGCGTGTCTCCGGGGCGGTAAGAGTAGTCGTGTCTGTCAAAGCGCAAAATTGTCAGCGATATCGTATCGCACATTCGGGACTTGGTGCAGACCTCGGAAGGCCTGTGACGTGTCCAAAGGCGTCCCGTAAGTTCGCTTTCACGTTTGCCCACTCGTCTTGCAGCGCCCATTCGTCAGGGAGCAGTTCTTGCATCTTCGTGTCCCAGTCGAAAGCGTCTACGGCAGGAGGGAGGGGCGTGACGTTGCGTCCATACGCGTAGTCATCCATGAGGAGGCCAATAGACGTGACGAGGAAAGCCTTCGAACAAGAGGCGAGAGCGAAGAGCGCCTGTGATAGAAACGTGTTAGCAAGATACTCAGAGGAGATGTATCGAAGTATACTTACATCTGGAGTGAGGTCATGCCCGTCGCCTTCTTCCGTCTGACGTCCCCACGCCGCGAGCTCGACGACGGGCTGTCTGTCGGAGGGCGCAAGGCGTACGACACCCGTCGTCACCCCAGGAATCGTCGAGCTGTTGAGAACACTTTCGACGAAAGCGGACACATCAGGAGTGATGACTGTTGAAGGCGAAAGCACAGCAGCCGTAGCCACGCCAGAAAGAGGGTCGACGGCAGTCGCGAGCCATGCAACGCCCAGAAGGCTGAGCGTGAACGTGTGGGCGTGCCGAACACCCAGCATGGTAAAACTCTAGCACTGAGGGGTGATGAGCACACCTGTGCGGGATCACTGCTTTTTCGTTTGAGCCTTCTTATGGGGTTGCGTTCGCAACGAGCCTGTGGACTGTGAGTGCCTGTGAGTGATGAGACGCGCAAGATGCCGGCAAGGTCTCGGTCGCGACGATGTTCTTGATGGTAGGTTCGTGGTCAGCCTCCGAAGACATCGGAGTTGCGGGATCCGAGTCGCGGCATGCGTGCAGTAGCACCGAACATTTGTCGTGAAGGTCGGTCAAAGAGTGGTGTCTATGTGAGTAGGAATAAGACTGATGACAGCACTGGGCATCGACCTCCCTGACTTTCAGGCATGTCGTCTTCGCGCTACGCAAGCAGGTAACTCTTGCTTGCTAATGGTAGTGCCTGGTGACTGGAGAGTGCGCTCTGTGTCATCAGTAGAAGCTGCAACCGGATTCCAGAGGAATATATTCGCAACGTACAGGAGCATTCGTCGTGGACAGTGCGGCAGTCCGTTGATACCTCGTGAGCACACTGCGCAGATGACAAGCGAACGTATTCATGCAACCAAAGGCCAAATGGAGGTCACCATGCAATTATAGTCGTGGTTTGGACCGTCTAGCTAGACGACGCAAGATGGTCTCCGTCCATGCCGGCGCGCCCACGCATCTCACCATTCCAGCGTCGCCTTCCCACCAGTGACCGGGATGCGCTTGCCCTTGTATCCGAGCCCGTCCAGCCACGGCCACGCCTCGCTCCGCCGCCGCTCGAACTCCTCGATCAGCGCCGTGCGCTGCAACGTCAACGCGATGTCGTCCAGTCCGTTCAGTAGACAGTGCCGGCGGAACGCGTCGACTGCGAACGGGAGCGCGGGCTGCCCGCTCGCGCGCCGCACCTCCTGCTTCTCCAGGTCGACTTCGAGCTCGAGGCCCTGCTCCGCCTCCGTCGCGAGCGCCCCGCATTGCTCCGTGGGCAGGATGACGGGGAGCATCCCGTTCTGGTATGTGTTATTCATGAATATCTCCGCGAAGCTCGGCGCGATGACACACATGATTCCGAAGTCCTTTCTGTACACACAGAAACTCGTCAGCGTCGGTCACATACAGAGTGTTGACTGTAGGAATACGCACAGTGCCCAGGGCGCGTGCTCGCGCGAGCTGCCACAGCCGAAGTTGGGTTTGTCGCACACGAGGATGCGTGCACGCGTGTATGGTTCGCGGTTCAGCACGAAGTTCGTAAGCTGGCCGTCCGCGCCCCAGCGGAGGTCGGCAAACAGTGCATCTTTGAGACCCGTCCGTTTGATTACTTTCAGAAAACGCCCGGGCAGGATCTTGTCCGTGTCGAGGTTCTCGATGTGCAGCGGGACCGCGATGCCCTTGAGCACTGAGAACTTGCCGACGTTCGAGGGCACATCGGTCTTCGGCAGCGCGCGTTCCGTGGCACCCATCGATTCGGTTGGCTCAGGAGGGGGAAGAACCGGGTCTGTCAGGAACTCAGCCGCGCTCGCGAGCTTCAGCTTCGGACCCGCAGCGATCCTCGCCTCCGCCTCCACACCCAGGAACCGGCGCACGTCCGTAAGCTTGCCGGTCAGCGCAGCCGCGGCCGCCATGGCGGGGCTGACTAGGTGCGTGCGCCCGCCGGGTCCCTGGCGACCCTCGAAGTTGCGGTTGCTCGTGCTGGCGCAGCGCTCCCCCGCGACGAGCTTGTCTTCATTCATGCCGAGGCACATCGAGCAGCCCGCCTCGCGCCAGTCGAACCCGGCGCGCTTGAAGACGGCGTCGAGACCTTCTGCCTCGGCTTGTTGCTTGACGAGGCCTGATCCCGGGACGATCATCGCGTACAGACCATCTGCGATCTTGGCCTCGGGGCCGACGGAGAGGACGATCTTCGCGGCGGAGCGCAGGTCCTCGATGCGCGAGTTTGTGCACGAGCCGATGAACACCTTGTTGAGCCTGACCTCCTCCATTGGAGTGTTGGGTTCCAGGCCCATGTATTGCAGTGCACGCTCAACCGCAGCGCGCTTTCCGGCGTCTGGGAATGAGGCGGGGTCGGGAACCTTCCCGGTAATGGGCACAACGTCCTCGGGGGATGTGCCCCAGGTGACGGTCGGGACGATATCCTCCCCGCGAATGATCACCTCTACGTCGAACTTCGCGCCCTCGTCCGACTTGAGCGTGTGCCAGTACGCCTCTGCGCGATCCCACACATCCCCCTTTGGCGCGAGCGGACGGTTGCGGAGGTAGTTGAACGTGGTCTCGTCGGGCGCGACCATGCCCGCGCGTGCGCCACCCTCGATAGTCATGTTGCACATACTCATGCGCGCCTCCATGCTAAACCCGCGCACGACAGAGCCTGCGTACTCGATGACGCAGCCCGTGCCGCCCGCGGTGCCGATGGTGCCGATGATGTGCAGGACGACGTCCTTGGCGGTGACGCCCTCGGCAAGCGTGCCGTCGACGATGACGCGCATGTTCTTCGACTTGCGCTGCAGGAGCGTCTGGGTGGCGAGGACGTGCTCGACTTCGGAGCTGCCGATGCCGAATGCGAGCGCGCCGAATGCGCCGTGGGCTGCGTGGGGACGTCAGGGCCGGTACGAGAATAGACACGCAAAAGAATGCTTACTGGACGTGTGAGAGTCTCCGCACATGAGAGTGATCCCGGGCAGCTGAGTGGGCTTTAGGCACGTCTGATGCAGGAATAGAAACTCAAACTTGCCGTGAAGCCCTCCTCAGGACCGATAACGTGCACGATTCCTTGCCGCCTGTCCGTCATGCCGAAGTACGTCAGGCCAAAGGCCTTCACATTTTCCTCCAGCGTCATGCACTGCGCGCGCGAGTCGGGTTGCGTGACGAAGTCTTCGACGGTGGTGAAGTTCTTGCGGGAAACGGTTCTAAATGTAGCGCTACTGAGTGACATCATGGGAAGCCACGGGAGCGGACTACTCACGGGATGTTATGGTCAACGGTTGCGAGCGTGCAGTCCGGACGGCGAACGGGGCGGCCTGCGGCGCGACTGAAGACATTGACGCTTGCATGAGTGCATCGTCCACGTACAGAGCATCGTATGCACCCACAGCCCCTCGAACGCCTGCGGGCTGCTAACTTCGAAGACTAGGTGGCTGTAACGCGTCTCTCCGTAAGCACATGGCAGATTACACACTAGAGCAGCATCTAGACACACCGGTCTACGTAGATCAGGCCCTGCCCATTCTCGTCGACATCGCTGCACACGCGCAATAACGCGATGGTCAATCCCAATGTACGCGCAGGGGCTACACCGAGCACGTACATCGCATGGTCATCCCAGATCTTGTCGTATAGCGTTCTCGGCTGGTGCACGGATGTAGGCATCTTCGTTTCAAGTCCGCCTACACGGTAGAAAGTGAGAGAGGTCAGAACAAGGAAGTGAGAGGAGACCTACATATATGTAGCGCTGCACCAGGCCTTCGAGAGATGTCAGTGAATCAGCGGGCAAGAGTGTGCGAAGAATGTCCAAGGCCCGAGTCTCGTGCCAGGGCCTAACCGACTCGGAAGCAGTATATGCATTAGGTTATCGGCCAATTTGGTAGTACTGCTTAGAGGCATACGTATGCAAGATGTACCAGGCAGGCCTAACCTGTGGGGCCGCTTACCCCCGTCTTCTGGATTCGAACCGTTGAGAGTCTCTGCCATAAATTGACAACAAGCATCGACGATCAACAACGCGTACGCATATGACGCGATCTCGTCTTTGAAGACAACTTATGAAGCGAGCTTGTCGGCCCCCATTTCTCTATATGGACGTTGATACGGTCTCCCAGACTGACTTGAGTATTGCTGCTGGTTACTTCGCACCTTCCGAGTTCAACGGTAGGTCCCGGCCATGTGAGATGCCAGCTATACATAAACTCCTGTAATGAACAACAATGCTGACGTGGTAAGTGTTCGCTAGTACCCTGTCAGCACGTTGGAACATTGTGACGAGGACGCACTGATTACGGGTTGACGTTCTTGAGCAGATCAAGTCGAAAATTCCTTCCTCCGAGTCGTCAGAGCAAGGCTCTCGTCCTTCGTCCGTGGTCGAGCATGCGCAGATTTAGACCGTGCACGAGGTTTGCGCTTGTCATCTGACGAGCAAGGATGCGCCGTTCAAGTCCTCAGCTAATCGACGCCGTTTTCGTACCACACGTTGAAGGGCCTGTTCCGACTGTCGTAACAGCCCGCATCAGGAATGACCTCAGGAACCAGGGGCCCTATATGGTAACAGGTGGTTGGATTGAGCGCTGGAGACTCCCCCCCAATATGCGGAGACGCTCTGTCTCCATCCGCGGCCATATGGAGCCTATGGAGGCGTTCCCACGGCATCCCCGCGCGACTCACCAACGACGCCCTCCCCGCTCACAATTAAAATCATTGCGGCCGGCCTACGGAAGGCCAGATCTATGAGCTCGTACGTCGAAGCAAGCGCGAGATGAGGTTTGTCGCAGGGATGGAGAACGTGTCTCCATATGGAGGCCCCTGGAGCGCTGGAGTCGGGCGTCTCCGTCTGGAGGATTTGGCTTTTCCTGATGCGCAGGAAAGGGCAGGAAGAAGATGGGTGAACTTTCCTGCGTCGTAGGCGCTATAAGCGCTCACGTTAGCTCTTTCAACTCCAGCTTCAACGCTTCAAGCTCCGACTGTATCGTCGTTCACCGGATACCCCAGCATATGGCAGCACTGGCAACATACAGCTTGACCATCTCCCTGGCTCCTGCTGCCTTCGGCCGCTTGAATCGCTGCTCTCTGGGACACTGGGGGCTGCGGACGTTGAAATTTTTGCTGGTACACTCAGGAGAGCATGGCCGTGGGCGATGTCTGTTGGGTCACGATAAGTATCGCACGCTGATATATTCCGCCGTATTCTTGTGGCCTTAAGGACCCCTACCAGGCTTCGACACCTGATATTTCTATCTTCAGCAGTTGTGATTCGCGAATACTGCACTGTAGCCTCGATACTGGGTCTTGCTACTGAAGGCTGAGGGCACTCACTTGGTACCTACGCAAGCAAGGACGGCTAACGTGGCAACCGGGCAGACCATAGCGTGAGGTCAAATATCGATCATGGCCTTGTGCCCCGATCGACAACACAAGTCGAGCACTACGTCTTTACCCTCGGGCCCTCCATTCGAGCAAACACGGCTCTTCCTGTTACTCCAAGCTTCTCCCCGCACCTGCTACCTGCCTAGGCGCTCATCACTCTACTTCCTGCGCTGTCCAGATGTCAAACGACTCGGATTCAGATAGGCTTCCGTTTGAGGAGTATAGGGTCTGGTTCAGTCCAAGCCCCGGCGCATACGCTGTAATCCGCCTCAATCCTATCGAGATGGTGCAGCATCTCGACGACAACGACGCACTGCAAGCGGCCATGGCGATGCAGACGAAGACATACCTCGTGTGTCTAGACATCGTGAGTAGCAATCCGACTCACCGTCTCGAGCCTGCGAGCCTTCCGTTCTGGCTAACTCAGACTGTATGTGCAGGAAATGGCGTGACCCTTCCCAGACAAGCCCTGGTACCGCTTCGAGGCGCGCCCCATCGGACCCCACCTGCCTCCTGCGAAAGAAGAGGAAGGGTACACTCCGGACATGTACATCCCCATATATCCCAACACGAATCACCCCACCGGCCGTGCGCCCATACGCCCGAGGAGACCGTTCCCTTACGCGAACTGCTACCACTGGATCGACAACACGATTCACATTCGCGTCCGAGCACGGCCGGAAGGGTTCGACGAAACCAATGCCGTCAAGATATCTGCTCGTACCGAGCTTCTGATAGGCAAACTGTTCATGGAAGACATCCTGCGTGCGAGGAAGACCGCCGCGCTGCAGGACTCGTTGCCGGCAGTGACACCCGGTCCCTCTGTCGTTCGAGGACGCGACCACGCCGATGTGGCTGCAAGAATGTTCCGCGGGCCGTCAATTCACTCTGGCCGTACTCCCGGATGGCGACGGCACGTCCATATCTTCTGAGTGGTCGAGATCCAGGGAGAGCGCCGATTTTGACGACTTCCTCGGCATGGATATCTTCGCTGGTCCCGACGAGGACCTCCTCGTTGACCTCTGGCCGGATATCGCCGCGACTCTCAAGGAGGAAGACATTGCGAGCCCTTTGGAGCTGCAGAAAGAAATCGAGGCGATACAAGGGTGCGTACGCCATATCAATATTTTGAGTTGATTCCGGGACGCATGCTGACCTTCAGAGCAGGATTATCCGGGACGCCCGTGTGCGAGCGTACGCGGCTCTGACCGCTCCAGCGACGCAGTCCGTGTCAAACACCACAACTACGAGCCCTCGCTCACAGTCGTCGTGTATCCGTAAGTTCCGCCGCTCGGAGCATACTTCCGTGATCTCTCATCTATCTATCAGGAAGCCGCATCATGCACGCTGCGCGGATGTGGCGGGAGTCACGGCTGCTCGTACAAGCCAGACGAGCGTTTTCACGCATCAAGGGTACCTTGCGTACACGTTTTGTTGGGTATGCGTGAGGCTGGCCCCCGCTACGATCATACAGAGTGTCTCCACCGGTGCGGTAGAGTGTAGAGCGGCTTCGGCGGGAAGAGTGGGCGCGATCTGAGATCAGAGCTGTTGTAGTCTCGGCCTTGTGCTGATTCCAAGATATTGCTATCGCATATCGCGTACAAGAGGTCGTCGGAGATAATTTGATGAAGAAGTCCGCCAGCGAAACAAAAGCGTCCAGGGCCATCGGTGAGTACTGAGTAGAGTCGTTCACAATTGCGAGACTGGGGCGCTTATATTGGCACGCGCGGACAAGCAGACGCGATAACATGGCAACGCGCTAAACGATAAGCTGCTGTCTTGTGTGACGTCGTCTTGTCCCGCAAAATACTCAATCCACACGCTATAACGGCATCAAATGCTCCAGGGCGGCTGACCGAAACTTCGCTCCTGTCGGACTTGCGCGCACTAGCGCGTCACTGCGCGATCTAGCGAGAGCGTTCACCGTCGCAATAAAAGCCTCGAAGATATCATGCGCGTAGATCCTTTCACCGGTCCTGACGAAGGCCTCCCTCTCGTTCCCCTCGTTGACTTCTGGTCGGACCTCGCCAACAATCTCAAAGAGTAAGATATTCCAAGCCCTCTGGAGCTGCACCGCGAGATTAAGACGATGCAGAGGTGAGTTGACAGGTTTCCACTTTCACATCCACGAATATCCTCGAACATAAGTATTCTGTACAGCATTATCCAGGAAGCGCGGATCCGAGCTTACGCAGCGTTGACGGCTCAAGTCTCGAATGAAGCCTCGGAACTTCCGTCAAGAAAAGTCCGCCTGACGCTCTTATGTAGGTGCCGCGCGATTTTAATTTGTGTATGCGTTTTGACCCTTTTGGAGTTACAGGTCGGCGCTGGGCTCGTCTTTTGACGATGTAGATGCTATGCATCCACTCGAAGGCTTGCCTCATACACCAGGTGCGGCGCCCGTATTCCTCATCTCGTCATGTGGCCGTGAGGTATCGCTCATGTCGCCTCCTCATCACAGCACTTCAAATTTCAAGTCGGAGTAAAATAGAGTGGCTGGTTGCTAGGACTCATGGTGTTTGATTTTGCTTGTCGTCGTAGCGCTACGTCTACTCTGGGCCGCGGCGGGCCTGGGCGCCTTGACAGACATCCGAGTCGAGCGGCGTGCGGAGAAGAGCATCCTAGGAAATGTGGTATATGTATTGTTTGTATAACCGCGGACTCAGACGCAACGCGCTTCGAACAGAAATCGAAAACAGTAGTAGAGATACACCAAGTTGGGACGCGAACCGCGCGTCCCCTCAAGGCCAAACCACGAGATACGGAAGACGGACGATACGTCTGACATGCAAAGCCAATGTTTTGCCCGGTGCGCATACCTTACGGAACAGCTTCGAAAGTCGAGCGAAGCGGCTTCGGCCTGTCAAAACATTTTAAGAACACGCAAGCAAGTCGAGTGGTACTATGCAGCTTACCTGGGGCTGTCGACCGCGGCGTCACGGAATCGAGCTCTTCGGCCACACCTGTATCCGATGCTTGAGCGGTCAACGCTGCATACGCTCGTATCCGGGCTTCCTGAACAATCCTGTTTGATTTGAAATGAGCTCGAGGTCGACGTGCTAAGCGCGGTACTCACCTCTGGACCTGCTCAATCTCGCGATGTAGCTCCAAAGGGCTCGCAATATCTTCTTCTTTGAGATTGTCGGCCAAGTCTGGCCAGAGGTCCACCAGAGGCACCAGGTCGAGGTCCTCATCTGGTCCGGTGAAGATATCCATATGCATGATATCTTCGACGCTGGTCATGGGTCCGCGTGTGCTCTCGTTCGATCTCGACCACCCAGAAGACATGGATGCAGCATCCACACTTCCCTCCTGAGGACATTGGGTAGATTCCTCAGGAAGCCCGTTTGGCTGCACATATATGTGTGGCGGAGATAGCGGATGGCCGTGAACATGGGCGGAAGACGAGCGTGGCTGATCATCAGAGAGTTCGGTCTCGTGAGCCTTCTGCGCGAGTTTCACGTTGTCCATCGCACGAAGGTAGTCTTTCCTGAACATGGATCCCATTAGGAGCTCGGTTTTCCCTGAGATGTTGACAGCGTTCGATTCGTCGAAACCCTCCGGACGCGCACGCACGCGAATACGAATTTTGGTGTTGATCCAGTGATAGCAGTTTCCGTATGGAAATGGTCGCTCAGGGTGCACGGGCTCGCGGCCGGTGGGGTGTTTGGAGTTGGGGAAGATAGGAATACACATATCAGGAGTATATCCCTCCGCCTTGCGCGAAGGAGGTAGATGTGGTCCAATAGGAAACGCCTCGAAGCGGTACCAGGGCTTGTCTGGAAAGGGAAGATCCAATTCCTGCCGAACACGCTCAACGATGTGCAAATCTCGCCAGGTGCAGACATTGTGATCACGTACCAGGTTCAGACAGATGAGATAAGATTTTGTCTTCATGAGCCTTACAGCCTCCAACGCATCGTCGTCTTCGAGATGTCGCACCATTTCGACGGCATTGATGCGGAGGACGAAGTAGGTACCCGGGCTCGGACTATACCATACGTTTGAGTCATCGGAGCCGACCTGAGATGCAGCGGCGCTGTCAAGCATCCTGCCGGCGGTAGGTGAGCGGCAACTCGTTAGGGTAGTAAAGGAGAGGTCTACGTTGAGCACGAGGGAGGATCAGCTTGCAACGATGAGGGGGCTCAGCGTGTAGCCAGTCGGGCGGATTCAAGACATAGTCGGTGCACAAAGCTACTGATGCGGTACAAAGCAACACGAAAGTGGTCGTTATTGTCCTGCTGGTTGCCATGTTTGTTACTGCTTGTCCGCGTGTATACATAGGCGCCCGTGTTCTGTGAGAGTGACACTGGTCCACGAGGCTCTAATCTGTGCTCTTGTCCTGCTGCTCGATGATTCTTGGGTTCTTTCGGACTACAACAACAACGCGTGCGAGTACAAAAGTCATTTTCTTCTCATCGTGGCTCCACGCTGTTGTCTTGCCGCCAGACTCACTGGGCTTTGTACCCATGATGGGTCTCTTCCTGAAGAGTAACCTTGCGAACCCAGCATCGCATCGCTGCTGTTGAGAAATCTGAGAGATACCGCAGGTGAGAGCACGGTATATAAGGCTTGACCGTGTGCAGGTACGTCATGAATAATTCCCCCCCCCCCACTATCCGCTTCTCAAGTCGTACCCCATGTCTTTTCCATGCACCCACTGCGTCACCCCCGACCGACTCGGTGAAGAGGAGCTTGACTCGTTCTATAGTGCAGGGGAGGTATTCTCTGTACGTGAATCAGTATTCACGCCCATAGAAGACCTCTTCTCTAGTCGTGCGATCTCTTCCCTCGCCGTCAATGAACGACATCGCTCCCAGGCGTCACTGGCTAGTCTTCGCACGCGACACGAGGCCACTCTCAAGTCACGTCCCTGCATCTTGCTACAGGACTTTGAAAATCCTCAGCTCGACCGTAGGAGAGCCTGGATCTGCTTGATGGCTACCTTCGAAGGAACACCAATGGCAGACCTCCCCCGTGTGTTCCACTACTTCTGCCACCCCGTATATCCCAACGCCCCGGAGGGCTGCGATAATGCCCATTTTCATTCTCTTCCAGAATGGGCTGATTCGTCGTGCTGGATCATCGCTTGGGCTATTCAGACAACACGGGCCCTCGAAACAAGATGGTTCACTGAAGATGAATGGAACAACTTGAAAAAGCGTCACGGAGGATACGAGGTGGTGGACGCAGCAACGGACAACGAGGAAGAGGGGGCGAGGCGGATCGGGGTGGCATTTGGCCTCCAGGCCACTCAGCAACTCAAGGATCGTTGTCAAGCGCTGAGAAAGTCCTGGCAGCGCCGGTGTCAACGCGATAAGGCATTCGCTCGCGAGTACGAGAGGGAATATCGAGTGAGTCACCTCCCACTATCACATCTCTTCATGTACTGGAGCTCATTGCGCGAGTCCAGGACTATCGAGAGAAAAGGAATGCGCAATCGTCACCGTCGGTGAGCACCGTTTCGAGCATGTACAATTATATTGCCATAACAACCCTGACAACCCTCCAATGCAGGTTCCGCGTGATACGGCGTCCATCTCTCCGTCTCGAATGATGCCTTCAAGCAGTGCCATACCGACGATCTTCGAGGAGCAGACCAATACAGAGTCTCGACGGCGGAGCGTTGCTGTCAGTGCTGTCACGGTCGATGGATGGTCTACCATATCCAAGGTGCGAAACTTCGCTTTTTTGGGATTTGTTCCATACGCTAAGCGAAACGATAGACGCAGAAAGGCAATTCAGTGCATAATCCACACGCTGTTCACGCCCGAGCGCATCAAAGCGCGGGCAAACCGAGTGCATCCTCGCATGTACCGGGAGGATCGCGTGTGGTACAGAAAGTTCGTCTACAGCCGCATGCGACATACTGCTCCCGACTGTATCTCTCCCTTCTTACAGAGTAACAAGAAGACATCAAGACAGTCGGCGGCAAGCACCATCGCCAGTCGCACGGGACCGATCCGTGAAGGACAGAACACGCTCGCCCGCTTCGCAAACCGATTCAGCGCACTGCGAAAGAAGTCCATTGGGGACGCGTAGTCGGCCCGATTCGGCCGCGGTATACCCAGTAGGTCTATCAGTGTGTCTCCACAACGCGGCGCATCTTGCCAACGCACCCAACGGATTTGCAGTGTCCCGAACGTCGAACGGCCCGAACCCGATGATGGCATGAGAACCGCCAGGGACATTGCATAGCTGGACTATACATCCCCTGAGGCGCGGTCGGTGCTCCTGCGGACATTGACACGGTCGCAGACGACCGCATGTGTGCTGCAGTACCTTTGTTATACGACTTGTCTCCGTTAGGCATGCGCTCGCATTCTAACCTCCTCACCGGATACCCCACATACATTGAAGCATTGATCTCCTTTCTCTTACCGCAATCTTATATACCTGATGCTGTTTCTACATGACACTCGGACACCTGCTTTTCCTGTATGCCTACTATACTACCGCGATTCCGGGCCTTCAGGTCGCAAGCCTTGCCAGTTCCAGCCACAACCCTGCTGGTTCGTGCGGCCGAGTCCGACACTGCAGGGTCAAAACTCTGGGAACATTTTGAGCGAGCATATTGGAAGTCAAGGAGAACCGCGCATCGGTCGCAATGCTCCAGGGATGAGTCGGCGACGACCGCGGCGAAGCAGCGGTAGTGCTCCTTCGTACAGACATAATTATACACGACGGACCAATGTAGCATGTGGCGCGAATGCAACCCTGCAAGTGATATGAAGCAATCACATGTTACCAGCGTCCTGCGTGATTGAGCCATACTGGAACGAGCGCGGCACGAGTGCTTCTCCACTGATACCTACAGCTGTGTAGGGAGGTCGAGACGATCCAGGGGCGAGCACCGGCGTGCAGCGCCCACCCCCAGTGTATGCTGATGTCGAGCGCAGGGCCATCCACCAGGGGCGCATGCGCGCGTATGCATGGGCCCGGACGCGCAGAGCTGTGGCCGGGTCGACAACGATGAAGACCACAAGTGAGCTCGAGCACCGTCCAAGCACGTGCGAGCGCATTCAAGCGGACTTGCCACCGTGGGCCAACTCGCGCAGACAGCACGCAACCCATTCCCCGCGCACGCTGCACGACGTATCCCGCACGGGGCGAACTCGAAGTGCGTCGCGCTCTCCATGTTTCCAGTCATGTATATATGTATACCCCTGTAATACGAACGCCGATGCGTATACCCCATGTGGTGCTCCGTCTCTGCATCGCCCGCGCCCTCTTCTTCCGCTCGGTCTCTGAGCGCAGATTCGGGTGTATTATATCCTAGTGCTGAGGGAGGGATCGCACACGCACACAACAAGCAACTGAAGCGTACTATACGTCGGAGAGGGTGTGAATACAGAAAGCGCGGTGTACAGTACGAATACAACATAGTCCAAGTCCGAATGACGTCCGTGATAAAAGAAGTCCATTAGTCCATTAGTGGTGATGTCCATAGCGGGGTTTCAGTCCAGTGGGTGGTGAGGCGCGTGCGTCGGTAGCCCTACTGCTTAATAGTGAACTGCTGGCCCCAATTCCCCGAGTCGCCCATCACTGTCGCACGCATACAATCAGCCTACTACTCAGTCCACACGAGCAGGAAAGAGGCACTCACGGACGACGCTGTAGTCGTCGCCCTCGAAGACCCAGGGGACGGTGACCTCGATGCGGCCGAGCAGGATGTCGAATCCGTCTGCGAGGATCACTGCGCATCGCGTATTCTGTCATTGGGTGGAGAGGGAGAGGAGGAGAGGAAGGGACATACGGGGTGTGGAGGTGACGCCCTTGCGGAGGTAGATGAGGCCGACCTTGTTGGTGATGTTGACCGGGGGCGACGACACGTCCCTGTATGCACGATCAGCAATATACCCTCGCGAGCGAGGAAATGGAGCGCACCAGGTGACGTTGTGCGTCTGCCCCTTGTACCACACCGTGCCCGCGTGTGGATACAGCACTGGAGGCGAGTACACGTCGCGCGTCTCGAGCGGTGCGGCGGTCGCAAGCTGGAGGAAGACGCCAAAGAAGGCCAGGACGAAGAGGAGGAGAGAGGCTGAGGTGCGCGAACTCATTGGTGGGTCGTGAAGTGTGTGGGTCGTAAGATGTGTGGGTGGAATGCAAGACAGAGATTTGCTGGAGAGCTTTGAGCCATATGATGAGCCATTCTATACCTGCACACGACAGAACAGAGTCCGCATAGTCCGCATAGTCCGACAGGCAGGCGGAGGGACGCCTCTCGTAGTCAACCTGTAGCAGTCACGAAGCCCGAGCTGGAAGCGCTCTCGCCAGCGCAGCTCGCATTCTGGACGCGTCGGCAAGGTCGCGGGGCACTGCAGCATAGAGGGACGGAAGAGGTATGTAGTGCGACGCGTGCGGGAAGAGGGATCGCGGCGTGGGACCGAGGGAGGCGGGGCGCTGTCGGTAACGCGGGCACGTGGCCGCGTCGGGGCGCGTCTCCGTTGGGCCGGCCGAGGCGCCGTCGGCCCTTGCTTCGTTCCCACCACGCTCTGTGCGGTGCCAGCTATCGAAGAGGCCACCCAGCTCAGTTGAGATGATACGGCTGCAGGTCTCGCCCCTTCGAACCTCCTCTTGCGATACTCGTCCCAGTGCGCACTCTTCTCCTGACTCTGGACGTTCACGGGTGTACACGCCATGCGCGTTCGGTTCCTGCGTCATCCTCGCGGGTATGCTCAGCCCACTGTATGCGCTCGTGCGCCTTCTCTGACATATCCTGCACAGTATACAGCGACTTGCACGCCGAAGCCGTCCAGCTCCGGCAATCTGCTCGACTCAATGACTCCGAGTCGCCACTCCATCGTCTCTTCGCCCTGGGCCTGGCGTACGAATGTCGATGAGCACTGCTGACCAGTAATGCATGCGCCTACTAGACAGGTCCAGCTGACGTCCCTCAGACTTGTGGCGCCATGATCCGGATTCGCGTCGGGTGTGCGATGCCCGTTGAGCCCACCGCAGGCTGTATACTGTCCAGACAGCGCGGGGAGCAGCAAGTACGTCAGACACGCATATGGTCGGGTCTAGGCAGAGGTGAGCTCGAATGTTTCCGGCCCAGGTACGAGACGGTCTTTAAGTTAGCGCAGCAGATCGTACGTATGTTACAAAGACGGACCGCCGAACGCGAGAGACGCGCATACAGCCACGTGCGCGTCACTTGTCCCCGTCCCCGCGGGAATCGATGGCCGGCGTGTTCGTTCGGAAATGCACCCTACGTACGAGGAGCAGGTACATTGCACGGCGTCGTACGCCGCTGGTCAGGCTCCGGGTCCGATCGAGAACCGTCCTCGAACGGTGCAAGGCGAGAGACGATCCAGTTTTGTGCATCTCTCGCTCTCTGCCTACGGCGCGGTACGCGCTCCGAATGCCACAGAACACTAGACCCGGTACGCTTCTGCCCCTACACAAGTGGTATAAAGGGAGCCCAAAGGCTGCTCAAGCTTCTCCAGCAGAGCATCCGCTTGCATTCCACCCACACATCTAACGACCCACATACTTCACGACCCAGTAATGAGCTCGCGCACCTCCTCCCTCCTCCTCTTCGTCCTCGCCTTCTTTGGCGTCTTCCTCCAGCTCGCGACCGCCGCGCCGCTCGAGACGCGCGACGTGTACGCGCCGCCCGTGCTGTACCCGCACGCGGGCACAGTCTGGTACAAGGGGCAGACGCACAACGTCACCTGGTGCGCCCCGTCTTCCTTTTGTGCCTTGTCGCAGTCCAGTGCTGACGCAATTCTTGTGCGTAGGGACGTGTCCTCGCCCCCGGTGAACATCACCAACAAGGTCGGCCTCATCTACCTCCGCAAGGGCGTCACCTCCACTCCCCGTA
Organism: Trametes versicolor FP-101664 SS1; assembly: GCF_000271585.1. Lineage (NCBI taxonomy): Eukaryota > Fungi > Basidiomycota > Agaricomycetes > Polyporales > Polyporaceae > Trametes > Trametes versicolor. The sequence goes on along the minus strand of NW_007360331.1, from coordinate 1,664,526 downwards.
CGTCCCTTCCTCTCCTCTCCCTTTCCACACACTAACAGGATACGCGATGCGCAGTGATCCTGGCAGACGGGTTCGACATCCTGCTCGGCCGCATCGAGGTCACCGTCCCCTGGGTGTTCGAGGGCGATGACTACAGCGTCGTCCGTGAGTGCCTTTTTCCCGTGAATCTGGCACGAAGCTGACTGTATGCGTGTGCGGCAGTGATGGGCGATTCTGGCAACTGGGGCCAGGAGTTCACCATCAAGCAGTAGGGTGTACGCACCCACTCTCCCCCTCGCGCGGTGTCGTTTTGCGCGTCATAGCGCGAGCGAGAACGGATTGCGGACACTGCGCCTCGGACATCATGACACACGGACATGCCTCTCCACGGACTTCATTCGGACTTCGATCTTTGTTGTATTCGTACTGTATATCACTCCACCGCCTCCTGTAGCGATTCTAGTGGCGTAATGCACCTCTTCGGACTGTCATACACACAACGCAGCCTCCAGCAACACAAATACAACATCGCGCAGCCGGCAACGACCCCACCAACACACAGCATACCTCATCTCGTCCGACGCCACTCCTTGACCACATCGCGCACGCCCCGTCCCCACCCCGCTCACCTCATCGGCGCATACGGCTCCTCCAAATACCGCACCTCCTCCGCACTCAGCGTCACCTCCAGCGCGCCTACACACCCAACCGCGCATCAGCGCCTCAATTCCACTCCCCGTGCGTAAAACGCGCAGGGAACTTACCGAGGAGCTCCGCGAGGGACGCGAGGCTGGTCGTGCCGACGATGGGCGCAGCGACGCCGGGCTTCGCGAGCACCCACGCGAGCGCGATTTGCGCCATCTTCACGCCTTTCTGAGCTGCGAGCTCTTCCACGCTGTGAACGAAGGGAGAAGAGAGTGTTAGCGGGGCAGAGGGGAGGGGGCGAGGGGCGCACCGGTCGACGATCTGCGCGTTCGCGGGCGTCTTGTATCCGCGAAGGGACCTATGCAGTACACGCTCGCGTCAGCACGCAGTTTGTGCTCGATCTCGACCAAAGACGTGGCGCAAAGAGCGCACGGGAGGATAGAGGACGGAGGGTGGACGCACGGATCACTGTCCCCGCGCGCAGACGACGCGGCGTTCGGCCGCGCGAGCAGCCCGCGCGCGAGCGGCGCCCACGGGATCGAGCCGACGCCGAGCATCTGCAGCGCGGGGAGCAGCTCGCGCTCGTCCTCGCGGTAGAGGAGCGCGTAGTGGTTCTGCATCGAGATGAACGGCGTGAGGTGGTGCGTGAGCGCGTAGTCTGTCGTGTGCCAATGCGGAGGTGTGAGTGGGATTGTGGGGAAAGGGGAGAGGGAGATGGAAGGGGGGCGAAGGGCGGGGCGTACTCTGCATCTGGATGACTGGGACGAGAGAGGGCTGTGAGCATGAAATGGGTGCGGGGACTAGGGGAGGGCGGGAGACGCACATTGGTAGGCGAAGCAGGAGCTCATGCCGATATACCGCGCGTACCCCGCCTTCACCACATCGTGTATCGCCTGCATCTGCATTCACCACGGCACGTCAGCCTATTCATCCCCCATTCATCCCCAAGCCAGCCCGCGCGTACATACGGTCTCCGCGATCGGCGTCTCCGCATCAAACCGGTGGCACTGCAGCACGTCCACATACTCCATCTGCAGGCGCGCTAGGCTCGCCTTGACCGAGTCGAAGATGTGCTTGCGGCTCAGCCCTTTCCGGTTAACAATCCTGCTGTCTGCGGCGGTGCCGTTGGGCGTGCTGTATTCGGCGGCGACCGGGAAGAACACCTGAAGGGGTAGGCGCAGGGGCCGGTTGAGTCAGGGATGGGAAAGAGAGGGGGCGAGAGGGAAAGAAGAGGGGGGCGTGCCTTGGTCATAATGACGAGCTCTTCGCGCGGGAGGTTGAGCTGTTTGATTGCGCGGCCGAGTACGACCTCCGAGAACCCGTTCGAGTATACCTGGAGTACAACGCGCAGTCAGAATGAGTATCAGCAACGATGTTCACAGATTATCATGGGCGACCCACGTTTGCAGTGTCGAACGTCGTTATCCCGTGCTCGTATCTGGGAGAAAACGGACCATGAGCGATTACCCGTAAATTTGCACGAAGAGACGCACGCGAACTTGATGTGCTCGACGCCCGCCTCCTCGCCGAGCACCCAGCTCTGCCAGCCGGGGTCGCCGTACGACATGCAGCCCAAGATGAGCCTAGACACCTTCAGGCCCGAGTTGCCGAGACGCACTAGAAAGGATCCGTGTCAGAAGCGCGCTTCTACTCGTCTACTCTCGACTAAAGGTGCGGGCGGTGCTCACCGTACTCCATCTTCGGTGCCATCGCGTTAGTAGGTTTGGGCTTGGGAGAAGAGGGGATCGGACGCTGCTTGGCGCGAGACGGGCGTCGGCCACAGGCCTTATCGCGGGGATACCGTGGCGCATGACAAAGCGACTCGGTGGAGAGCTGTGGATCTGTGATCGCACGCCCGACAAGGGCGGACAGTGACTCGACTTGCAGCTGCGCGTGGTTGCGAGTGAGTGGGTACTTGATCAACGCAACATAGGACCCGTGCCTCTCCACCAAAGGTCTGTCCATCCCGCCGCCAAATTTCGGCCTCAAACAAGCAAACTTTTGGCCCTCAAACAAGCCAAATCGGACGAGGGTTGTCACGTAAGTCACGAAGTAACGTGATGTTACCAAGCGTGACTTTCCATATTTGGTTATGTTAGAGCTCAGAGAACATACGCTAGATCGTCTGTAAATCGTCTCGTCGCCACGAAAGCGAGAGAAATGAACGCGCCGCTCTCTGGAAGTGTTTGCATGAGAAATTCATATCAGCAAAGCTACGAAATAAGCACCCGCTAACACACTTGCCTTCGCCACCTTCGCCGCTTGGCCGGAATCCGGATCGGTAAAGAAATATTGTTCCGCAACCCTGCGTGAATCCACGGCACAAAGTCTCGTAATATATTGCTGATGATGGTGGTAGTCTAGAGGCACAACATGCAACAGCATTTGGCCGAAATATCTCGACTGGGTCTCAAGAGGGCCTCAAACATGCAACGCATGGACAAGGCTTTCGGCGTCTAGCGGGCGCCTATTCCCAATTTGGTAGCTCGAACAAGCAAAGTGGACAAGGATAATTACCATATATGGAAGGTCCAACAAGCAAACTTTGGACAAACCTTTGGTGGAGAGGCACGGGTCCTCGCAACATGCGCACAAACGGCCCTGCGGCCCGCTGGGCCGACACAGCCAGACTGCGAGGCTGAGGATGCTCGCAGAACGCCGCGGCGGGCGCATGTGCACCGGCATCTCTTGTCCCTTGCTTTGATGTCGTATGCAATGCAGCTGCGTGCGAACCGACGTGTACGTCGCAAAGCCATGTGAGAGATCTGCTAGTAGCAACGCTGCAGTTTAGTACAGCTCGAACTATCTCTCCATGCCTATTCAGGTGCGTCGCGCTCATACATCTGCGAGCGGATAACACGCAAGAGATGTGGACGAGGCGCGTTAATGCATCGCTCCAATTACGCAGCTTCTGGTGACTGAACGCGCTGCTGTGAAAGATTCGTAGCCATTTAGCGTATGAAGAAAAGCATACTGGGACAAGCCCTCACTAAAAAGAGGGCAAGGAACCCCTTCTATTGTTGTTTTCCATGGACGCCCGGGCCGTTCTCCAGCTGTGCTCCTCGTTTCTGCGCCCGAACCGTCCGAAAGCTAAGTACACGAGGGGAGGAAACATGACAGTTGCTAATAAGTACGCGTCAGCAGTTTGAGCGCTAAGACACACACACGCACCAACAGTGGTCAACATAGCAACCGCCGCGCGCGGCACGAACAAAAAGATGGCGTTCTTCCTCTTACTTACTTTTGTGCGTCCATCGCGACCATGCTGGTTCAAAGTCATCTCCCGTGCTTATATTGGACTAAGCGCGCCGTATTTCCCTTCGCTTTCCCACACACTTCCCACCCTGATCGACCCAAGATTCTCATTCAGTGGCACACTCGCGACGGCGGCAGTCGTGATTGTCTGCATGGCCGACGACACCTCAGAGCTTCAGGTCGAAGAGTACGGCGTATGGTTCAGCCCAAGTCCTGGTGCATATGCGGCAATACGTATCAATCCAGTCGAAATGGTGCGACATCTACAAGACGACAAAGCCTTGCGCGCGGCTAGCGCGATGCAAAAGAAAACATACCTCGTATGTCTCGAGCTGGTGAGTTGCAGCCTGACACGTCTCGCAAAAAACATATATTCACCCTACTGCCTATGATTAGGAAATGGATCTACCATTCCCCGACAAGCCTTGGTACCGTTTCCGCGCACTTCCCATAGGCCCTCATCTTCTTCCGCCCAACGAAGCGAAGGGATACACTTCCGATATGTGTATTCCTATCTTTCCGAACATGAGCCACCCCACTGGTCGTGCCCCTTTGCCATCGGAGCGGCCTTTTCCGTATGGGAACTGCTACCACTGGATTGACGAATCCGTCGTCATCCGCGTACGTGCTCGGCCCGAGGGTTTCGACGAAACGAACGCAATCAAAATCCCTGCGCGAGACGAGGTCCTCATGAGTGTCGCGTGGGGAGAGGATTACAAGCGCGCGAGAGCGATCCGCGCATCTCGAAGCCCACCGGAAGCTACCGTTCACCCCGAAATCTCCCTCGATGACTGCGACACTCGAAACACCCACCCCGCTCCCCTCTCAGCGCCCAACTGTGAAGACGAAGCAAGTGGTAATCTTGAAGTGACTTCCAGCGAGCCACGCAACGTGCACCCAGCGGAGCTAGCAGATAGCTCGCTAGAGCACAACAATGATGCGGCGTCTATCTCCTCTGCGTCGTCTCGATCCATTCGAAGCGAACAAGGTCCCTCGGACAGCGTTGGATATATCATCCGTATGGATATCTTCACTGGTCCTGACGCCGACCTGGATCTCGTCCCTCTCGTCGACCTATGGCCAGATATTGCCAATACGCTTAAGGAAGAAGACATCCCCAGTCCTCTAGAGCTTTACGAGGAGATCAAGACGATACAGGGGTGAGTGTCATACCCCCAGCGCCTGCCTATGCTGTCACCAGATGTCCCTAATGTCGATGACAGCATCATCCAGGAAGCACGCGTCCGTGCGTACGCTGCGTTGACCGCGCCGGCCGTGAACTCAAACGACCTCAAAGAGTCAGATTCTCACTCGACGCGAACGCGGTCACTCCCCTTTCGTGAGTAGAACTACATCCGCCGAACGTACGTATACCTGACTTGTCTGGCGGCGGCAGGCCGACGTTTGAGGCGGGTTTCGACGCTGTGTCGCAAGCTCTACACACGGGTCACACCGCTTGCTGCTCACGTCAAGCACATGTCATGCTTCCCCTGGCCCTGAGGAGCCGACCTTAAGTGGACATATACTCACATTTCCTGCCAGAGGGGGCCGACCGAGCCTGGAAATCCGCGCTTTCACTCCCGGCGGGTACGCGCGGGGCGCGAGGGCTTCGACGAGAGGCACGCCGTGGCGCTCTCGGTGTCGGATGCGGAAATGCTGATCGCGAAGACCTTTCACTGCGACTCTGGGCGTGGGGCGGAGAGCGCGATGGCGGCCTGAGCCTTCCACAGGAGGCGAACGCGACACCTCTTCGTGCGTTGTGCCCCACGAGGCGGAGCACGGGCTTACCGTTGGCGGGCAGCAGAGATGCCGTGTACGTAACCTCTGGATAGTCAAGAGTTCGCAGCGTGCGGACACTCGACGACTTGATGCCGAACCTCTCCATCAAACGGCTTGCTTCAAGAGTCGGACGTGGCATGCGCATCGTGCCACTGTGAAGGCACATAGGGAGATACAGAACTCAGGCGCCTTGCGGCCACATCATGACGCGCGGAATATATATACCACTTCCCAGATCGTCCTCGCTTCCTGTAAGGGCTTTTCCAATTCTACTGTACAATACAGGGTATTCAGAGATACAACACAGCACACAGTTTTACGAAGTGTCTCGCATGAAAGTGTTCCTGCGCTATCACACACATTCAAAAAGCCCCAATGACGACCATCGGCTTGTACGGCTCCTCCAGATACTTGACCTCTTCCTCAGACAGCTTGACATCCAAGGCGCCTAGAACACCGCGTCAGCCCTGTCGTGATACGCCTGACGAATACACGAGCGCGCTTACCGATGAGCTCCTCAAGGTTGGAGGTGCTTGTCGTGCCGATGATGGGCGCGGACACACCGGGCTTCGCGAACATCCACGCGAGCGCGACCTGCGCCATCTTCACGCCCTTCTTCTTCGCGAGCTCTTCCACGCTGTTACGCAGCCAGGACGCGGTCAGCAGGCACATTGGTCGTTCAGCAGTGCAGTCAAGTACGCACCGGTCGACGACCTGCAGGTTGCCCTCAGTCTTGTATCTGGCCATGCCCCTATTCGTGGGAGAGTGAGAAACAAGGGCGGTTGCAAGCATCGAGGGACGGGAGAGTGCACGTACTGATCGGTGTCGCCCCGCTTGGACGAGGCGGCGTTCGGCCGGCAGAGGAGGCCGCGCGCAAGGGGCGACCACGGGATCGAGCCGACGCCGAACATCTTGAGCGTCGGGAACATCTCGCGCTCCTCCTCGCGGTACAAGAGCGAGTAGTGGTTCTGCATCGAGATGAAGGGCGTCAGGTTGTGCGTGATCGCGTAGTCTGCTAAACTGTTAGGTCTAGAGTCCTGCTTGTGGTAGCACGTGGAGTGGCGTACTCTGCATCTGGATGACTGGAACGAAGAACAGTTGTGAGAGGGTGTTGGGCGGGCTGGTAGACTCTAAAAACGTACATTGATAGGCATAGCAGGAGCTCATGCCGATGTAGCGAACGTATCCCGCCTTCACGACATCGTGCAGAGCTTGCATCTACAAAAGTCTCGTAATCAGTAACGCGCGCGCCGTCGGGTCACCGCGTCGAACCATCGGCGCTTACCGTCTCCTCAATCGGCGTAGTGTAGTCGAAGCGATGGCACTGGAGGACATCGATGTACTCGAGCTGCAAGCGCTTCAAGCTCGCTTTCACAGAGTCGAAGATGTGCTTGCGGTTCAGCCCCTTCTGGTTGATGATGCTGTCTGACGCCCCAGGGCTGAAGACCGTGTTGACGCCATATTCAGGCCCTACCGGGAAGTAGACCTGCCATGGAGGACGCTGTCTGTCAAACGATGGACGCGGTCGTGATGGTCGATGTGCTCGCCTTGGTCAGGATAACGAGCTCCTCGCGGGGGAGGTTGAGCTTCTTGATCGCATTTCCGAGGATGACCTCCGAGAGACCATTCGAGTACACCTGGGGCAGAACACGGAATCAGCATGATCAGACATGACAATAAACACATCACTCACGTTTGCTGTATCGAACGTAGTAATACCATGCTCGTATCTGTAAAATACACATAAATAGGGTGTGGTGGTAGGATGAAGAATATATAGACGTACGCAAACTTGATGTGCTTGATGCCCTCCTCCTCGCCCAAAAGCCAGTCCTGCCAACCGGGGTCGCCATACGACATGCAGCCCAAGATGATCTTCGACACTTTCAAGCCCGAGTTCCCGAGACGAACTAGAGATAAGTAAGATTAGTAGAGAATCACTCCGTGCGAGTACCGCATACAGTGCGCACTCACCATACTCCATCTTGGGTGCCATATCTGTAGATTGCGATATCGTGGTGCTGCTTGGAGGGGATAGGAAACGTTCTGTGAGTGCAATCGCTCGAGAGCAGGCCTTATATACCCAGCCAAAGGGGCACTTTGAGAGATATGCTCGATCGCGGGGATAGCACATAGCACATCGACGTCCGGAAATAGATGACGATCCCATGCTCATTGCTAACTTCGACTCGCCATTCCTCGGGCTTCTCGTGGCCAGGCGTAGCGCGGCACAACTACTTACACCGCAGGCAGCTCCGATATGGTGGGGCGCGCACCGCCTGCAGTGCACGAAACGGATACCAATGCTAGTCACTGCATGCAGTGTCGGACAGCAAAGTTGCTCATGTCGATGTGCGATACCATGGGCTCTCACATTGTAGCCCAGAGTGAACTTCGCGACGAGCTCGAGCACAACCTGGCGCAACACTTCTGAAAAACGTTCATGCATGGCCAGATTGCAACAGTTTCGGAGAGGTCGCACATTAAGCGCTGTTCGTGTTGTTGTAGCCTGTAGCATTGGTCAGCCATGTTGATCTAGGGAGTCGGACATCCAGCGATGCTCACCTGTCAGAACTTACTCAACCTCCGCCGCGCGTCGCTAGACCGTATGGAGTGGGATCCTGGCTATACTCTGAAACAGCCCATATATGATCCACTATGACCAAGCAAGAGTCTCCTACCGGGACCGGATATGACGGCATAATCGTCGAGGTGTGCTCGCAGCTGACCTGAGAGCTTAGAGACTGAGAATGGCGTCGCTACATAGTACACTATAGTACAACTGGGTATACAAACATGGAGTCATACCAAGAAAACTGGAAATCCGGATCAATGCATGTATATGTCTCGCCGGTGTGTGTTCGGACTTGTGCTGAGTGACCCATCGTACGACGAGCATGCTGCTTCAATGAACATCAGCAATCTACTCGCAGGAGTCTTCATAACGTCGCTCACATGTGGGCCTATCGAAGATCTTCGATGGTATTGACCATGGATGTGCTAAAGAGGCAGGCGGAGGCACTTCCTCGTCGTCATCTTCGACGACGCCGTTCGTGTACACCTCCTGATCCCCCTCGTCCTCGTCCGCGCACATGTCGTCTTCAAAGCCCAAGCCCAGTGTGCCGTTCCGTCGCGGGAAGGGTACCTCCGGATGCCGTGAGCGTGCATCCTGGACAATCCTGTGCGGTTAGAGTCAGCGGGGTATATATGTTGCGAAGAAGAGTGGGTCATACCTTGCGACCGCGTCCAACTCCTTGTCTAGGTCCGACGGGCTCGGAATATCGCCCTCTGACAGATGTTTGTCGAGGTCGAACCACAAGTCGACCAGCGGCAGCGTCTCCTCGCCGTCGTCGTCGTGATGCACGAGGTTGAGGATGTCCAGTTGCATAAGGCTCTCCGCAAACTGCGCTCCCCAAGCGTTCTCAGGGCAGGGATCATCGTCATCGTCAGCATCAGGAGAATGAATTCCGTTGGCGCCCGCGAAGTCCATGTCCACGTCGCCCGAGGTGGCGGAGAGACGGGAGTCCTGCGAGGATGGCGAATACGCCCGTGCCGCTCGCCGCGTCGCCAACTCCTCCGCCTCCTTGGCATCTAGATAGTCGTCTATCCGGTTGCCGTCATCCCCAAGAAGCCGAGCCATCCGGATATGCTCCATCGTGCTTACTTTCACCGCCCTGCGATCATCGTACTTCTTCTCCGGATGGCGGCGGACGCGCACCGTCAACTCGCTATCCGCCCAGTGATAGCAGTTGGGGAACGGAAAGGGTGCCGATGTGCGGATAGGGGCACGGCCGTTGGGATGGTCCTCGTTCGGAAAGATCGGGATCGACATGTCGGGAGTGATTCCGCGCTTTGGATCCTTGGGCGGGAGCGCAGTGGCGATGGGGCTGACATGGAAACGGAACCACTGGCTAGTCGGGAAGGGGAGGTCCATCGCCTGCGGATAGGATTTATGGTGAGAACGGCTGATGTACGTATGGACGACTGAGCTGAACGAGAGGCTGCCACGTGAATGGGGAAATGATCCATTCCAACGCCGCAGCAGATACTGCACAGTTTCGACGTCGTCTGTGAAGGTAGCGATACGCTCATGGTTGATACGTATGCGTAAAAGTTGAGAAGTCCGAACTCGCCATGAGAATCATATGTGAGACCCCTGGCTATGCCCATTCGGACCACACAAATTTCGGCACATACACTCAGAATCGCAGTACGCAGTCCAAATGGTGCGGTAGTTTCACCTGCAGAAGATAGGACTTACGTGGTCGAGGTACATGAGGTACTTCTTCGCATGCATCGCCTCTGCCTCCTCGGTAGCGAAGGGATCGTCAAAGTGTTCGACCATGGCGACCGGGTCGATGCGGATGACCGCATACTGCATGGATCCTGGACACATACGCTCCATGAGGCAGATGTTGCGACTATGAGAATGTGAGCGTCTAAGCCGCGAGATGGCGCAGGTGTGGCAGACCTCTACGATGACTCCACGGGTCTACTGTGGTAGGTGTTGAACAATGCTTCAAAGCACGTCAACAGAGACGGAGGCACTCGAAGACACGCTCAAATCTACCAGAGTGGAGCGGAAGTAGCGCAGAGCGTGGTGGTGGGAGGCAAGTTGCAAGATGAGGCTGTGGCGATGCTCCTATTGCAACGGGATACAGGTGTTTGTTCGTATTTGTACGCTAAAGCTTCCTTTGGCGCCCGCATCCTGGGTTCGCACGTCTCACGGTGGTGCTGCGGTAGCACGGTGGGCTGCAGCGACAGAACGCGCCTTCGAGTCTCCTCGGGCCCACAAGGTTTGCTTCAGCTGCTTGCCATAACTATCAACGTTCCTGTCTCCACCCACCGATCCGCACATGTCTTCATCTACCTTGCAACCCCAGCATGCTGCGTCCGACGTCGCCGCGGACTCGGACGCCATCACTGGCAGTGACCCGCTAGCACCGCAGTTCGACTCCACGGACTGCCCGAGATGCCACGCACCCAACAGCAACGAATATCACCCTGAGAATACTGACGAGCGCAGTGCGGGGGACATATGGGTCATTGAAGAGACCCCAACCACCGTCGTACGTCGTGCAACACGTCCTGGTCGCTCTCTGCACCGCGGTCCCCGCAAACATGAAGGCGGTGGCCGGCCTGCCGTCATCCTCAAGGCGCGCGCGCGCAGGCCTCCCAATGGCGCACAGAGAATCCGGAGCACGGCGATGTGCAGTATATGTCTCCTGGCGACCTTCGGTCACGAGGGAGACATCGCCAAACTCTCTCGAATCCTCCAGTTCTTCTGTCTCCCCGTCTATCCACACCATGTCCTCTCTGAATGCTCGCGACACCCCCCGCACGTACACACGAGCCCAGAGTGGTGCGAACACAACGCATGGCTCATCGCGTTCGCCTTTGACTCAAGCGCGGCGATCAGCGGTCGATGGAAGAATCGTGGCACGCAGTCTCGTTCGCCCTCTCAGTCTTCATACCGGCTGGATGATGAGGCGCTCGGCGCACTGTTAGACGTTTGTGAGCAGAAGCGAGCGGAATGGGACGCGCTTATGGGTCAAGACCCCGGACTTGCCCAGAAGTGGTTTCAGGAGTATCAGGTTCGATCATCCGCATCTCAATGCGAAGTCAGACGTATACTCAAATCGCCGTTATGCAGGAGGATAACGCGAGGATCGGAAGGGAACGAAGTGTGAGTTTTCTCTTTAGAGACAACATGCCACAAGCGCCATCAGGGATGTTCACGCGGAACACAGGCATCGCGGGCCAGTAGCACATCCGCCTCCGGTCTGCGCAGAGGTGCAGTGCGAGACGACAACACGTCGACAATCCCGGAAGTCCCGCCCGTACCTGCGCTCCCCGAAGGCCCCGCACCCTCTGCCTCTGCCTCTGTTTCTGCCTCTGCGGGGGACCCTGCACCCCACTCTCCCGCCAGCTCCACCTCGGAGGGTCCCGTCACGCTCGAGCCCGCACATGGGCTACCGAATGCGATCCCCAGGCTGGACCCGGGTCCGTCTATGGAGGACGTAGGGACTATCGCCGGGCTTGGAAGTACGCAACCTGGCGCGATTGGGTATTTTCTTGCTGACATTCTCGATTTGGCAGACTCGGCGCAGCCCGCCGGTATCGCGCCGGTGTCCGCGGCGTAGATGGATGGGCGCGGACGGATGTACTACCATGGAAGGTGTGGGCTCGCAATTTTGGAGAACGGCCGCCGGCGTGCATCGTTCGAACCAATTTTTCGGGGGTGGATGGCATGCGCAGCGCGCTATGCCTCGGGCGATGTTGCGAAAGACCCATGTTGCGGGTGATTGGTGGATTGTTATGTACAATTATTATTTGTATCGCACTTCTTACGCTCGACGATACAGTCGGGCGAAGCGACGGCGGACGGCGGACGAAGGCAGACGGCTTGCGATGACATGCGTCTAGGTACATGCGAAAGTCGATGGGAGATGATGTGCAAATGTGATATACATGAGATAGCGAATAGCATGCATGTGGATAGCGAAAACGACAGCAGGCGCACGAAAGCCATATCGTGGCTTCGGAGTACGGGGCAAGCGTGCATGGTCATGGCCAATAAGGAATATACGGAAGAGCGACGACGCGAGACGCGCGCCGCCAGCCACTCCGCAGACGGCGGACGGCATTCCGGATGTGCAGTACGTCCGCCATCTGCCGCGCGTGCTGCTGAATGCGCTGACGCGAGCTGTGGAGGAATGTATTTTTAGGCGTTACTGCGGTAGCTGGACCGGTCAGGACAGCAAGTATGTGTAGCAAGGGGGGTCACTCACCTGCTTGCGAGGCTTCACGCCGTTCATCTTGGAATGATGCGATCTGCAACCCTTCCTTATCAAATCCTACGTCTACTTTGGACAGGGCACGCAGGACCGCGTCATGTAGGTTCACTTCATCGATGGCGGGACTGACATCTTCCCGAGAAGGATGACTGTCAAGAGGGGGAAGAGAACGGCGGAACGCGCGTTCCTGTGCTGCCTTGATGATCCTGTACACACGCCTCCTGATTAGATAGCCTGTGTAAGTATCTGTGAGATAGAGAAGCAACACACCACACTATCGCATCCCGCTCCTTCCAAAAATCGACAGGACTGGATATGTCCTCCTCCGTGAGGTGGTCTGTGAGGTCGAAACAGAAGTCCACGAGCGGGAAGTAGACAGCATCCTCTTTGAAGCCGAATGGGTCAAAAGGGGCCATAGCGACAAACGAGTTGATGCTTGGCGCTCGTATACTGGAAGGCGCATGCAAAGAGGCGCCACAGTTCGAGCACTCACACGCAGATTGACCATCAGGAACACAAGAACGGGTGCTCTCGGCCGGTGAGCCACGTCGACTCTCGAATCCTTCTTGTATATTCGAGCGGCGTCGTGTTGCCTCTGCCTCCTCCCGCTCCTCCACGATGTCGTCGGCGCGATCCAAATCTTCGTCTAGCATATCCTGCAGATCGACTCGGGCTCCAGGGGAAAGGGAGACGGCGCGGGCTTCGTTGAATTCGACGCCGGAACGAATCCGCACATTTGTATGCGATTCGACCCAGTAATAGCAATTCGAGAATGGAAAGGACGGCTCTGTGGGAAGCGACGGGCGGTTCGTGGGGTGGTTGGTGTTTGGGGCGATGGGGATGCACATCTCGGCAGAAATAGCCCTCTCCGGGTCCTCTGGGCGAAGTGTGGTCGCGATAGGCAAGACATTGTATCCATACCACGGTCGTTGAGGCCACGGAAGCTCTATGGTCTAGTACACCATGTCATTCCACAACACTCAGTCTAAGAAGAAATGCAATTTGCAAATTATTGCCACTCACATCACGAAGATACCCGATGTACCTCTTTGTCTGGATCGCCTTAGCGGGTGCCAACGCGTCCTCGTCCTCCAGGTGCTCCACCATCGCGACGGGGTCGATCTGCATTACGCCAAAGCGACCTGGCAGCGGGAAAAAAGTTCTCAATCGCCATTGCCGACGACGTGAGGAGTGTCACTAGAACTTGAAGTAATTTGGATAGGAATGATAAGGAATGAGAGGGGCCCGACGGCGTAGTGGAAAGTAGCGGTCGAGAGCAACTTCGAGTCCAGAGGAGATGCGCTTCGGAGCGTTGAAATCACGTGGCATATTTGCTCCTATTTGTTCGTGTGGGCACCTCTGACATACCGTGGGCATTGCGCAGGGCGCTGCCTAGCGTTGCCGGCTGGCCCAGGCTTCATTGGACTTCACACCATTCAGAGAACATTGAACTCTCCCGTCATATGCCTCGCTCTGCCATCGATAACGCGATATTCCCCTTCCCGTCATTGGCTGCTGCTCTCCTCGACTGGGACTCGTCGAGTATATACTTATCGCCCTCAACGACAATGCCATCATGGCCTGAGATCCCTCCTCCCTCACTAAGTCGTCACCCAGCATGCGCTTCCCACAATGCTTATACCGGCCTGCCTCAGACGAGTACATACCTGCAGAAACCACACGGAAATTTGCCGCGGGGGACATCTGCAAGGTCGCTGAGTCGATCAAGGTCCCTTTCCTCCAGATTTTCGAGGAGACTCGGCGAAGATTGACACAGAGGAAGAGTGGCCCTTAGAACGCCAGTGCAGGAGGCACAAGCGCAGCGAGCGGCCCTAGGTCGGAGGCGGGGAGAGCAGCGGGGTCAGTGACAACGTGGTCTCCGACGAGTTCGCGGCGCACCAGTGCCGCTTCGGAGGCCCTTCGATCGCTCAACAGACGTGAGTCGGCGGCCTATCACAGACCATGCCTCCTCGTAGGAGGTCACCGTCCCCACAGGGGATTTGCGGAAGTGTTTCTATTGGGATCGTTTCGCGACATACCCATGGAGAAGATGCCAACGGTCGTCCAGTGCTTCTCTGTCGCGATCTTCCCAAACCTTGGCATGAACAACACCAATCCAGATGACCACATGCATGCGTTCCCCGAGTGGCCGCAGAACAAGATGGCGTGGCTCGTCGCTCGTATTGTGAGGACCAAAAGGGATATCGATGGCAGATGGTACCACACGAACGGCACTGGATCTCCCAAAGACCGCCGATGCAGCAAGCTAGACAAATCGCAAAGGGAGAAGTTGTACATCATAGTGGAGGCTCGGGTAACACAGTGGAGAAAGATATGCAAGAATCTCGAGATCCTCGATAAGTAGTACGAGCAGGAATTCCTCGTGAGTGTTTATTGTATAGCATAAGGGAAGCGATGCTCACCATCGTGTTTCAACTATGCCAGGGGACCGAATGGGGACTGGGTGAGGGCTGGAACGATGTCGTAGTGAGTGATGCTTTCGTGTCTTGGGCGATCTAAATCAACGAGCATTCAACTTTCTCATGGACCGATCCTCAGCCTGAGGATACTTCACCTATTTCTGCCGATTTTCCGCCGCCTTCGTCCCCCACTTCTCAAGAAAGTTCTGCCCAGTTTGCATAACGTGCCTCGGTAAGTGACGCGTGAACCGTTTTGCTTTGCCGAGCGTGACTTGATACATCGTCGCAGACACCTATGACGCACTACAAGGAGTTCGTGACTGCATGTTGGCCCGTCGTGAACGGGGTATGTTGCCCAGCAGTTCAGGTAAGCCGTTCATCACCTTGACACACGAAGAACAGTGTCTCATCAGAGACAGAAGAGCATGTATGATACGCAGATACTCGCTTCGCAGTCGCCCCTCGCTCTCATTGTTGATAAATGGTCACTGCGGTCGGTGGATATCCATCCCCGCCTTTACGTCTTTGCGGGGCCCCTCCCCTGGTGTGTGAGAAGCAATCAGTCGCGCCACTACTATGTCTTGTCGACGGGTACCTAAGACCAGCTTAGATCATTTGGACCGTTTTGGTGGGCATGAGGAGTCGAGCCAGGCGATCCTGGCTAGAAGATGTTGGCGGCATTTCAATCACAAGTACTGCGAGACAGCGCGCACGTCCGGAAGCCTGCAGCGTGCATCATGCTGAGACGGTTCTGTGCAATGCGTGAAGTGCGATCGGACTCGAGATATCGTCCTCTGACCAATGCGCCTTGACGTCGAACCAGTGCCTACGGGTAAGAAGAGCGCCTACCCGGAATCCGTTCAAAAGCGTCAGATCGAGTAGTGAACATCTATAGCGAACATCACGGATGTCAGCGAGGTTCTCCAGGACCTTGACGAATGAGCAATCAGTGAATACGTGCACCGACGTCGACGCACCGGTACCTTAGGATATTGATTGTGCATGCATCCAAGAGCCCTCGCCCGCACAGAGACCGTCTGCACATCTTCAAGTCCGCTCCAGCTTGCCTTGCCGATACAGACTGGTGTCATCAAAGGTTGGCTTGATGCGCGCACAGGTCCAGGCGGCATTCGTAAAGCACGGCACAACGACGATGACATTATTATATTGCGGGCCAGACAGCGACGGCATGGCAAACATGATACTGCACTAGGAGACATTCGTCAATGGAATAGCACTTCACGATCTAGGCGATTTACTCTGCGTACCAGTAGAAAAAGGTCCCAAGGGGTTAGCCCATACGTTCCGTGAAGTCCTGTGCGAACAGGGATCGAGCAGGATCTTCCTTGACGCGCTCGTCCTTGAGCATGCTGAACGGGCCGTTAGTGCCCACTACGCTTATACGCATGCGAAACAGCACTCACCGCGCGTTGATTCGAGGATCATCTCCTTCTACGCCGAGGACTGCTTGGGGAGTCTTGGCCTCGATGACCTACGACGGCTTGCGTGGACGTTCCACGATTGCACATGCAAAGGACTCACGTAGTGATTATCGCAATGTGGACAGAACTCGTCGCTCTCCTCGTAGTTGGACATGTCTTTGCGGAATGCCTTTTTGCATTTCTTGCAGAGGAAGTGCATCTCCACCGTCTTCTTCAGCAGGTGATCCTGCGTCTCCGCGTGACATTCGGCGCAGTCAAACCATTGTTTGCAACATGGAGCGCGAATGGAGACTTGCGCGTTCAGGACGTGTTTGCTGGGATGTACGGAGACATAGTGTGCCTGGATGAGTGAGTGTTCGCGAGCGATGGGAAGGCAGACCGTACGAAGAACCGGGCGAGCAGAGCGGAGTCTTCCCCTCGATCGCGCCCGGGCCCTTGCAGCGATGGCATTATGCTTTATGAAGACTTACCACATCTCGAGACAGGTCCTTCCCGGTGTGGATGGCGAGGGGCTGGTGGTGGTCGATGATCAGGCCGCGAGAGCAGCCGACGGGCACATGGCCGGGGCGTGCGTTCCGCCGGCGTCGTCCACATTTCTGCCCCCAACCACCACCACGCCCCTGCTCATCTACTCATAATGCACTATCTGCTTGCTTTTTCGGTCGACGTGCCAATCATAGCGCGATAGGAGCCTATAGTAGCAACGAGGACGAGACTTCGGAACCTCGCGGCGGGCGCAACTGCTGCCATCTGGCGCGCTCGGGGAACCAAGCCCGCAAATTGCTTTTCTCTCCCCGCCGCCATCTCCTTCGTCTGCTCGCTCGAGGGACCCCGTGCTCTCGTGGATGGCATGCACCCCGACGCCGACGTTGACCGAATATGAGCTGCTGACGACAAGTAGCGTCACGACGACGTTTTCCGAGAGCCTCACCACGGATCCTCCGGATGTAACGACAATCTCCTCCACATCCTGCCTCGTATCCTCGGTCAACTCTGCAAATGGCACGACATGCCTTTCCTCGACGACGGTGGAGATCGTGAGCACAGTTGATGGTACGTCGTCTTTCTGGGAGGAGACTGTACGCAAACACCTCGGACCATTCGCGTGCTTTCGCCGTATGCTAGCGTATGCTATGGCTCAGTCATCCGCAGTGTGCGCTCGATGGGGGCAGTGAGCCGAAATCTGACGCCTGTACTTCCACCACAGAGGGCGAAGTGAACACCATCCAGGTCCCGATAGTGCTCACCATCCCCATCACCCAATCCCTACCCACCGCAACTCTTTTCTCCTCTTGCGCTACCGTCGGCGACGATGGTTCGTCCAATCCTCCGCCGACTCCACCGTCTCCGCCTCCACCGCCGCCTTCGTCTTCGTCCCCCGCCTCTCAACCGACGTACCCAACCGGCCCCGTAGTAGTCAGCTTATCGACGCCTCCACCTACTGTTATCGTCTCTGCGGTCTCTTCCACTCTTTTGGACGGGTCTGTTTTTGTGACATACATGACTTCGACGTCGACTCTACCTGCCACTCCTGTATTCCTTCCCACCACGCTGGTGGGAGACGATGGCCATAATCATCCGCAGAGCGTCTCAACAGACGATGTTGGCCCTATCGTCGGGGGTGTGCTAGGAGGGTTCTTTGGGCTGATAGGCATAGTTGCGCTTATGTGGTTCTTCTGGTGTGTTTTCTCAGTCCCGTCAGCTGCTTCTACTAATCCCGGCAATCGACTCCAGGCGCAAGCGAGAAAGCTGGCGAGAGCGCTATGCTGGTCCTCAAATGCGCGAGAACGAGTCTGCTGTATACTCTCCGCGCCCACGCTACACCAAAGGTTCGCCGCCGCCCCCTGGTCTGGAGCCGAAACCATATCAGTATGGCCTTGTTGGCCGGCCGTCGTCCACTCCCTCTTACTGCTCATCTCCCGGGGCCTCCCCTCCTCCCACCCGCCCACAATCGTTTTCCGCATTCTCTGCAATGACCGCATACACCGCGCCCCTACCATCCCCGAACCAAAACACATCCACTCCCAACCTGCTACGCACGACCTCTCCCGTGTCCCCAACGGTGCGGCCCATAACGCCCATGACGCCGCTCACGCCCGCCTACCTCGGTGCGCACCGCCCGTCGGGCTCCGAGGCGTCCGTTGGCACTGCGGTGAGTTACCCGTTCCCAGTATTGCCCCCCACCCCACGCGAGGAGCGCGCGTCGCGGGACTCATTTGGCGACGCCGCCGCTGCCGGCGAGGGCGAGAGCGTTTCGGAGCGGAGGCCGACACGCCTGTCGCTCACGCTCGCGAACTGGAACCCGGAGACGGACGGGGAGCTGTTCCCGCGCGCGAGCTCGGACGACGGGCGGCCGGGCAGCACGCTTGGGCGTGATGAGGGCCGCCGATCGGGATAATGTTGTCTCGTGTGGGGTTTACTACATGTACGCTTGGGAGCCGCCATGTGCCGTCCATTCGTTCTGTCTTCCATACACGAGTTGGGTTTTGTGGACGCCTTGCCGCTTGGTGTTTCTGATATGTTCGGACTGGTCCAACCTTCTTCGCTGCCTGTTACGGACTCGCATTCATGCCGCTAACCTCGTACTGGGAATTCCATCGAGTTGTATGAGCATATTACGCGTTGCGGTCGTTGGTGTTTCTATACGAGTCCTTGCCGTCTCATCGAAGTCTGAGATCGGGTTGAGACATGAACATTGCTCACATTGCGTGGGGTCGGCGGCCGGCTGCGGTAGGTTCGTGTCGCGACTCCCTGGTGGCGATTTCTACTCGCATCGCGCCCGCGCTGAGGGAGGCGCATAGGGATGGGCACATCACCATTGCCCGTCCCGCGATTGCTTGGGAAGGGTCTGTGCGCGGGCGGAGAAGCTTTCCTCTGGAAATTTGGCATCCATTCCTGCTATCCCGAGTGACTGTGTGCATACGTGCAGTACCGACCGCATATCCCCGTACTTATCCCCACACACCAGTCTCTAGGCGTGTCATCTGTTTTCTGTTACACCTGGTTCCGAAATACTCCTCTTCGCGGCACACGCAGTCCCTCGAGCCTGCTTTGTTGTCGATCCCTTGCTCCTCCGGCGGGCATGGCATTCGTGCATCACCCCGGGAGGTTCAGCGTGGACTTCGAAACCAAGAAGAGCTTGCGCAATGCGTTGCGCGGGCTGTGCTTCGGCTTGGACTGCGTACTGGCCGCAGGCGAAGGCGCTCTCGTAGCATCTGCCGTCTCCTAAATGTTCGCGAAGAAGATAATGGTTAGTGGTCCGTCAAACACGGTCGGGGGTACAACTTACCAAAGTAGCCTGTGCCACCGAGACTTGGGGTGCTACTGACGCAGCAGTTGCAGCGCGTTTAGCACCCTTCAATCCCTGGAGGGTGCGCGGTAAGCATATAGCCGCTGCATGGTGCGCCGGCGGGAGTCAAGTCCTGGCGGTATACGTACCTTTTTGCCGTGTTTCTTGGTCAGCCATTTGAACGTTACAAGCTGCTTCGCTGGCTCAGCTCGGGCAGGATAGAAATTCTCGTGGGGGCTTCGAGAGGGCCCTGCGTCAGCCCGTGGTGCGGCGTCCTGCAGCATTCGAGTTTTGACACTACTGTAAGCACGGGCCGGGCGACTCCAGTGCGACAAGGATACGTGCTCACCTGAGAACGGCGCTCTCGCCCCTGGATGGAATTTTGCAACGATTCCTGAGGGAAAGGTGGCTCAGCTCCACGGTTAACTGAGACATCTTGCCAAACACCGGAACTTAAAGCTTACCTTATACGCTTTCCAGGATTTATCGGCGAGGTTCTCATCAGCCAAACAGGCAGCCTCCCATTGCGATAGCTTTCGATTGCAAAGCCGGATGAGAGAGGCAGTGTCCTGGGGACTGAGTTTGAAAGATCCTTCGGGGGATCCCTGCGGACGTCTGTCCTCCCACCTGCCGTCGACACGCCCGTGCGAGACGAATGGACTCGCAATGAGCCAGGCGCCCTCTATGGGCCATTCGGGGATGGTGTGATAGTGCATCCTCCCTTGGCGTGCGAGAGCGTGAGGTGATAGGGGAACGCATATGAGCTGAAGAATTTTCGGGAGGACGTTGTCGCGGGTCTCGCCGTCAAGCGTCGCCGATAGGCATACCCGCACACCGGTCGGCGGCGGGGGGATGTCCGTTTCGTCCAGGATTATGCCCGGCCTGGCGTCCACTGGCTCTTTTTTGGACCATTTCCCCAAGGAGCTGAACGATCCCCAGGTTATCGTCGATGAGAATGCGCGACTGCCAGGGACCTTATTGCTAGCTTCAAAGAAATGATAGACCGCCGTTGAAACATGTTCATGGATAGCACATATATCGCCAGGATGATACTTCGTCGCATGGGGGTTGGGAATGTGAGAGGCGTGGTTGGGCGTATTGCAGCTGGGACATGTGGACGAGGTGGACATACTGGAGGGACGAGGACGATCCGATGAGATTTGGAGTTGTGTGTATCTTAAAAGATCCTGAGCAGGCAGTCGTGATTTTCCCGCAGTGATACTATCGATGGGCCAATGTGACCTTGCGGTAAGGTTTGGACTCGGATTCCTCGTGCGCGTGAGGATGGGCTGCGGTAGTCAGCTACAGACTCAGGCTCCCGTCCAATGACAGAGTGAGCCATGGTCCAGCCGCGGCCGAGGATTGTTCGTCGATCGGCGATATGTGCGCACCATTCCATAATTTGTATCAAGTTTGAGGAGCAGCCATTTATGCAGTTGTTTTCAGATCGATAGGCCCGTGGAAAATATAATCACGGACAGCGGTTTTGTGCGACGATGGGGATGTACCTCTTCGCGGTGCTTGCAACCTGCTGACCGCCGCGTCGTTTGGGAGCAGATACCTCTCTGTTTGACTTTCCACAGGGGTCTATCGACCTAAGAACAGCTGTAAAAGTCAGTGTAGGAGTGTTCAGGTTTGTCGCAAAACAGGCTGTGGGCGCTTCTGCTTGATCGCGTGAGAGGGTGCCTCCACACTCGCAAGCAGACGTAAATAAACAATGGTGGCTGAGGTGTGGGCGCCTCATTCGTTGCCCTGTGTGCGCTTTCCGTTACCGGTCACCACTGAACCAGAGCTCCTCCCGCCGACTTTCTACCGCGGCCCTCCTGGCTCTACTTCGCATTCGCTGGTACACACCGTCACCGAAGCAGGATGAAGTTCTTCTGTCCTCTTCCTCAGCGGTTTGCCGTCATCCAGATGGATCCGGTGGGGATGGTTAAGCACTATGACGACCCGATCGCATTGGCTGCAGCACAAGCCATGAAGCCCAAGAAGTATCTTGTATATCTTCGCACTGTGAGTCAAGCCGTTGTCTATGTGGGCTAGAGGGACTCACTCGCTATAGGCTCAAGACATGTCTACACCACAGAAGCCGTGGTTCCGCTACGAAGTATCCCCCATTGCTACCACGCTACGTTTCGAGGAACCAGAAGAGGGCATCACCTCCGACATGGTCATACCAATCTACCCCAATACCGCTCACCCCGCAGGACGCCCTCCCATCTCGCCCGAATCCCCTTTTCCATTTCCGAACTGCTACTTCTGGATCATGAACAACCTCACAGTCCGCATACGCCGCAAAGCGATCAGATACGACGATTCGTGCGCGCCCATACTCAGCGTACCAGAGTCGATGACCATCGAGAGCCGTTTCATGCCGGACTATAGGCGTATAAACGCCTTTTTGCGCGAAAAGCGTGGTCCGGCAGGCAACGTGGACGGGTATGGCGATGACTCAGGACAGAGTGATCCCCCATCACCACCGTTGGGCTATGTTGCGGAAGATCGAGCTCCCTCGGAAACTGACCGTCATCGTATAGTCAATGACGACGCCGATTCCCTCCTGGAAGGCAGCGACCTTCATGAGGATTCAGATCCTGACGATATACCCACCACTCCGGGCGATGACGATCCCCCCATTCGTGGTGACCTCGCACTCATCATGGAGATGGATATCTTCGGGCACAACGTGGACCACACCGCCGAGTTCCTCCCGTTGGTGGACTTGTGGTTTGAGGTCGCGGACCATCTCACCGCCGAGACGATCCCGAGCCCTGTTGAGCTGTACAAGGAGCGGGACATGATAATGCAGTAGGTCACTCGCGCACGTCACTTCAATATTACTTACTCACACGTTACAGAATTATCCACGATGCACGAGAGCGAGCGCCCGCGGACTGGCAGCCGCACGAAGAGTCCGTGGTCAGTATTGACTACGATGCAATCAGCCACATCAGCATCGCATCGTCTGTTCTCCGCATATTCGGCGACGACTTCCACGACAAACGCGGACTCAGGTGGGCCCCTGGCACATACGCGGCCGCAGCTCCGCACTCCCCCCAACGTGAGTTCTGATTCGATGCGCGTTCACCTCGAGCAACCGACTGATATTTCGCTCAGCTGAGAGGGCAGTTGGCACATGGCAAAAACTTCGATGCGCCGCAAAACGGCTTTTTAGATCGCCCATCTCATGGCGTATACATCCCCCATGCTTGCCTTTCTGGCCGTGAGCTTCGGACCGTGGCCACATGCGCTTCGCAGCATTGTTTTCGAACGTAGGATTCGCCCCCCGCTTAACGAGCCACGATGTGTCCTCAATATTCTGACGCTTTCGTGCGCATCGTCAAGTTTTATCATGCACGCTCTTTCGCTGCCCACGCTATTCTTCGCTCTCGCATCCCAGCTTTTCGCTCTGCTTCTGTACATGTAATCAATGTTTTGCATAGTCTGTCTCCTAGCTGGTACTACGCTATATGAAGTTCTGGTAATTAAAATCGGTTCGCCCGGAGGGTTTCGCGATCGCTGCTATATTCACTGATCTAGGTGGTAATTTTCGAATAAATGCACCAGCAGTCCACACCATATTGGCCGACTAGCTCAGTTGGTTAGAGCGTGGTGCTAATAACGCCAAGGTCGTCGGTTCGATCCCGGCGTTGGCCAATCTTTTGGCCGCACACTTTTACCCCCTTTGAGCGATCGACAAACCTCCCCGAGTGAGGAAGACCAACGTATGCTGAATGCCGCAGGAAGCTGATACATGTTATACATGCCTCGGACAGTGAAGAGGTGAACTTCGTTTTATACTATAGTAGCGTTCAATGCAGGTTCAATGTTCATGGACTCGTGCTCTTCTCCACCGGGCGCTTACACACTTCTCCCTGGCTTTGTACCACCACCATCTCACCCGAGCGTTCTCCATTATCAACGTCCAACCCTCCTCTTTAAAACTGTCTGCATATGGAGCGCCCACCCGCAAGAGACCGTGCCCGAGATCGCGACCGCTCCAGGGATAGAACAACGCACGACGACTCGCGGCGCGACGCCCGGTCTCCTTCCCCACACTCCCGCAGACGCGACCGGTCAAGGTCAAGATCACCCCGGCGGCGCTCGCGCAGCCCACGGAATCGCAGGTCCCCGTCGAGGTCGGTCTCACCATCACACAAGAGAGACAGCGGCCGGGAAAGACACGAACGGAGGAGAGGCAGGTCCGCGTCCCGTTCGCGGTCGCGGGACAGCGAGCGCAGACCGCGGCGAGACCGGTCGCGCGAGAGGAGGCGGCGCTCGCGGTCCTCGTCTGGCTCTGGCTCGGATTCGGACGACTCGGAGTACAAGCGGCGCAAGCGGAGGAAGGAGAAACAGAAGAAACGGAGCGGGAGCAAGGAGCGGGAGAGGAAAGAGAGGAAGAAGAGCAAGAAGGAGAAGAAGGTGCGTACCGACTATTACAGGGCGCGGCTCTTGCTGATAGAGTCTCTCATAGAAGCAGAAAAACAGCGCTGCCGTCAGTCACCAGTGGGGAAAGTACGGAATCATCAACGAATCCGAGTATGTATATCGGTTGCCTTGTCCATGCCGTTGTCTCACCTGCCTGCAGTTTGTATAACAAGGAACAAGAGTTCCGAGCATGGCTGGTAGAGGAGCGCAAGATCAATCCCGAGACCACTTCGAAGGAGCAGACGAAGAAGGAGTTCGCGCGGTTTGTGGAAGACTACAATACTGGTACGTTCCACTGCGTCCTTACCATGTCCCTCCCCGCCAATGCTGATCTGCATCGTCACTTAGCTACGCTCCCACACGAGAAGTTCTATCACATGGAGGAGTACGAGCGCCGAATGGCCGCGCTGCGTGCGGGCGAGTACCTGCCACCCGCAAGCGACTCATACGACCCCACCGCGGACATGCGCGCACACCAAAGCACACACAAGCGTCGTGCGGTCGAACGCGATACGTACATGAGCAAAGAGCAGCTCATGGAGCTCCGGCGGGTTCAGAACGAGCGAATAGAGGTGCGTCGTTTCTTTCCCGAGTTCGTCGCAGCAGACGTGCTCACACGTGCATGTCCACAGGCTGGGAAGATGAAGCTTCTGGGAATGGACATAAAGCAGAACATGGGTGTGCGCATGGACGGCACGATGTTCGACGGTTGAGTCTGGCACAGCCTGTTTCGTCTAGGCATGATCTCGTTCTGCAATCAGTTGTTGACTCCTCCTGCTATGCCTCCCTGTAGAGGACCAGGTTAAGCCTCGTATATGCCCTCACGTCCTATCCCACGATGGTCATGTCTTAGCTGAATGTGCTCATGACCACTGCGAGGAGATCATGTACGTGCGTATGCAGCACAGCCGGAATTTTACGCAATACGGTGTAGTGCCGTGCAGCGGGGTCAGTAAGTTTCAACAGGTGAGCACCGCAGGATGCTCTCAGGTCTATTAGACTCACCAAATGCTACAGCCACACGAGCACTGGTTTGGTGTGCAACCTCCTTCGAAGATGCGAGGCTCTTGCCCTGCGATATAGACATGGACATTATCCGGAGATTTGGCTCCTGGCCTTGCCGTTTGCTCCTGCCAACATTGTGAGAACACGACTTGAAACATCGATATCAACACCGTCACCGTGCAACGTACATATCCCAGAACACGCGTCCGCCGCGCCCTTGGCAATGCACTGGCAGGCGGCGCGCATTCCACTATATCGGAGCTGTCTGCGGTATCCGTAGATCCGCCGCGCTCCGCCTGACTATGAGAAGCTCGAAGATCAGCAAGTCAAGGTAAGCCATGAGCACGGGACCGTCACCTAGTCCTGCCGATGTGCTATGCGCTATCACCGTTGTTGTTCTCTCAAGGTGTCCCTTGGCTGAGTATATAAGGCCTGTTCCTTGAGCGATTGCACTCACCGAACGTATCATCTTCCCTTCACATCGCAGTACGTTGTCGAAACTCACAGATATGGCACCTAAGATGGAGTATGGTGAGTGTACATTGCATGCGGTACTCGGACGAAGAGTGATTCTCTGCTGTCTAGTTCGTCTCGGGAACTCGGGCTTGAAAGTGTCCAAGATCATCTTGGGCTGCATGTCGTACGGCGACCCCGGTTGGCAGGACTGGCTCCTGGGTGAGGAGGAGGGCATCAAGCATATCAAGTTTGCGTATGTCTACAGGTCCATCATCCTATCGCCGCACCCTAATGTTCATTCAGGTACGAGCATGGTATCACGACGTTCGATACAGCCAACGTGAGTTGTGTGTTGATTGTCGTGGCAGATCATCCTGATCTCGTGTTCTGCTCCAGGTCTACTCGAACGGTCTCTCGGAGGTCATCCTCGGAAATGCGATCAAGAAGCTCAACCTCCCCCGCGAGGAGCTCGTTATCCTGACCAAGGCGAGTACACCGGTCATCACGCCGACCATAATCTCGTCTGACGGGGCGCGTTCTGCGTGGCAGGTCTACTGTCCGGTAGGGCCCAACTATGGCACGAACACGGTATTGAACCCCGCGGCCGCGGAGAGCATCATCAACCAGAAGGGGCTGAGCCGCAAGCACATCTTCGACTCCGTGAAAGCGAGCTTGAAGCGCCTGCAGCTCGAGTACATCGATGTCCTCCAGTGCCATCGCTTCGACTATACTACGCCGATTGAGGAGACGGTAAGCGCCGACAGCTCGAGGTAGCGACTGTACGGCGCGCGCGTTGCTGATTATGTGACTTTCATAGATGCAAGCTCTGCACGACGTCGTGAAGGCAGGATACGTCCGCTACATCGGCATGAGCTCCTGCTACGCCTACCAGTGTACGTCCTCCAGCCTTACTCAGCACACTCAACAACCCCTCACATCTGCTCTTCGTTCCAGTCATCCAGATGCAGAGTACGCCGCTCGACCTCCGCGTGCTATCACAATCAAGGCCGCAGAACTGATGCTTCCACAGACTATGCGATCACGCACAATCTGACGCCGTTCATCTCGATGCAAAACCACTATTCGCTCATGTACCGCGAGGAGGAGCGCGAGATGTTCCCGACGCTGAAGATGTATGGGGTCGGCTCGATCCCGTGGTCGCCGCTCGCGCGCGGCCTGCTCAGCCGGCCGAATGCCGCGTCGTCCAAGCGCGGCGACACCGATCCGTACGTACACTCGTCCTTCCCTCGGCACCCGCATCTGTTTCTCACACTCCCACGAACAGGATCCTGGCTAGGTATAAGACCGAGGCCAACCTGCAGGTCGTCGACCGGTGCGTACTACGTGGTTGCACTTCCAGGCGACCATGTGCATGCTGACCGCATCCTTGCTGCACAACAGCGTGGAAGAGCTCGCGAAGAAGAAAGGCGTGAAGATGGCGCAAGTCGCGCTCGCGTGGATCTTTGCGAAGCCCGGTGTGTCCGCGCCCATCATCGGGACGACGAACCTCACGAACCTGGAGGAGCTCCTCGGTAAGCCAACGCGCGGGCACTCGCCGTATGCATGGCGATGACAGGGCTGACACGGGATCGTAGGTGCGCTGGACATCAAGCTGTCCGAGGAGGAGGTCAAGTATCTGGAGGAGCCGTACAAGCCGATGATCGTCGTTGGGGCTCTTTGAATGTGTGTGATATCGCAGGAACGATCTCATGCGAGGCGTTTGGTCAAAGTGTGTGCTGTATTGTATTGCTGAACACCACTCTGTACTGTACGGTAGAATCCGAGAAGCCCTTACAGGACGTGATGACGACGGGTGTCAATATGTGCCCGTGAGGCGCCTGGGTTCTGTATCCGCGGGCGGTCACTCTATTTTATCATGTGCCCTCATGGCACGATATCGATGCGCATGCTACACCCGACTTTTGAAGAGCCGTTTGGCATGCATGGGTAGTCGCGGTGACTCTCGCCACGCTTTCGCGACGTAAGCTGTGCGTGCACATGGCGCCTATGTGAATCTCGCTACAGCAAAGGAAGTATCTTAACTCTGCCCTTATTGGGCCGACGGAAACGGCCACGGAACCCACGTCTCGTACGTCTTCCCCTTGATATCTCATGCCATGGTCTAACGTCAGCACAGTGGTACCGCTGCGGGCGTCACCTACGGCGTCGCCAAGAAGGCTAGCCTCATCGCCGTCAAGGTTCTATCCGACGCAGGGTAGGTCGACCCTGCTTTGCACAGCGTTCTCTGCGCTTACCCCGATATCTCATTATAGCTCCGGCACCGTGTCGGACATGTTCGTGCTGTGCTCCTCAACATTGTATCGGCCTCAATTGACCGTGTTTGCAGCGTCTCGGGCCTCAACTATGTTAGCCAGGGGTTCCCGTGCCCCAGCAGTCCGTCCGCATGCCGTGTACTCTGCGGCATCGAAGTTCTCACGTGTGCACCGGTGCAGCTTCCGGAAGCAGGCGACGATGTCCCCGGAGTCGATGTCCCATGAGGCACGCGGTCGCGACAGAGAGCGCGTCGGGACACAGGGTGGCGTGGTAGCTCTCGAAGGGGACTTACGTGTACAGGATGCCGAGCGCGTCGATGTCAGCGCGTCTGCGACCCTGCTAGGTCTGCTTGTGCTCTTTCGACGGCTGACCCCGGGGTCGCGTGGGCCAGGCAATGGAACGCAGAGCCTGTGTATTGGATGATACGTCGGAGGGCTCGCAGCAGCGCTGTCGCGTCTATACGCATTAGTCGACCGGGAAGGATCATGAGTTCGTCTGTGTGCGTAGGCTTTGAGCTACGCCATACATGCTATACTAGACATTGAACATACGGGCTGGTGAGAGCTACATATATCTAGCTGCTCAGACTGCCTATGCGCGTGTTGGTGGATGACGAGGGTCGAGTGAAAGAAGAGACGCCCGAGCTCGTGCCCTCGGCTTCCGGCTGTTCCAGCAGCAGCAGGTTATGCCGCCTAATGCGGCGTTCCAGTACGCTGTCCAACCGCCTACGTTTGGGAACCACATGACCACATTCCAGGCGGCCCCAGCCCCGTTCGGCGTACAGCAGCAATATGCCGCAGGCCCGCCGCCGCCGGCAGCGTCGCAAAGGCGTCGTGGAGACGACAACCGCCCGAACAAAAGACAACGCGGGCCAGCGCCGCTCCGCTCCCCTTCCCCTGTTGCGTCCTCGTCGAGGGTGCCATACCATCATGTCAACCCCGCGCCCACATCCTCTGTCGTCCGATTTGGTCTTGCGAGGTGGAACTCGGATCCAGTGCGCCTGCGCCGGGAGGTGAAGGCTTCTGGTCAGGCAGCGTGGGATGCGATGCCCGGCGTCTGGGACAACGTCGGCGACATCACCCGCGCCCCTGATATATCGTATGCCCTCATCAACTTCCCCAGCCCCCTGCTTGCGAAGACGTTCGTGGATGCTTGGGTTGCAAACAAGAACACCGCTACCGATGGCATGTCCAAAATGCGTGCGGACATCATGATGTAGGCATATCTTCCTTATTCTGTCTTCCGTAGAAAAAGTCCTCAGCGCTGTGCCGCTACTTAGGGACGAACCGAAAAGCTGTACGATCCGTATACTGTCGTGGAATATTCATGGGAACTTCGCCCTCAACCTCCGCTCATTCGCCTTCCGATCGCTCCTGTGTGCATACGATGTGGTGCTCGTGCAAGAGACGTTCCTGCGGCCGGGACAAGATGAGCAGCTAGAGCTCCCGCATGGATACGAATGCATCACACTCTCGCGCCCGGAATCGCAGCATTACAATCAACGCGGCGGTGGTCTGGCGGTCCTACATCGCACGGCGCTAGCATGCGAGAACCTCACGCCTGCGAATCAGCACGAGTATATGGTGGTATCCGTGGGTGACATCATCCTTTTCAACGTCTACCTTCCCCCGCCTACGTCTCCCTGGCTTGCGCATCAACCAGCTCTCGCTGAGGAACGCCTGCACGAGGCCCTCCTCCCTTTCGTCGAGGCTCGTCGCGCTCAACTCGTCGTCATGGGCGACTTCAATGCCCGGATGGGCATGCTCCATACAACACTCCGGCGATCATCACCCGATGAAGTAGTGTCTGCTCGAGGTCGGCGAATTCTGGCAACATGCGAATCCCTCCATCTGGAGCTCCTGAACGGAAGCTCAGTGCAGCCGCTGGATGCGCGTGCTCGCTACACCTCCTTCCAAGCGGGGGGCTCGTCTGTGATTGACCTCGCTCTTGCTTCTCGCGCTCTACTGGCGGAGGACCCAACACGTGTCGCGCTAGACACCCTACCCCACCTGCCGCAGTGGTCGGACCATGCTGCTATAGTTCTTTCGATCAAGATCACCTCCGCGGCTGCGTGCAGTGAACCGCCCCGACGTCGCAAACTGCCTCAACGTAGCGGCCTCCCGCCCAATCCTCATCCAACAGCCCTCGATGACCTCCTCGAGAGGACGCTTGCCCCGCTCAAGCGCAAAGACACTCAGATTGTCGCCTTCTACGGCGTGCCCTGGCTCGCGGGACCCGCTCTCAACGTGTATGTGGCAGTCAAAACTCCGCCTCACGACCCTCTCGTGCCTGCGGACACGCGCTCGTCGTGCGCTACATACTGGGGCCCTGCACATAGGTCTAACTGGTCTGCGCACGTCCCGGGTCCGCCTTCCAATGCAAGAGCAGCGCTTTGGTCAGCGCTCCATGCCATTGTTGAAGCGGACCCCACTCGTGTACTACACATCTGGACGCGCGAGCTATATCTCATCCGCACTCTCGCACACTGGGCGCCGGAGTTGGCTCGCGCTGGCTGGAAATGTGTACACGCCGATCTACTCCGCCCCCTCACGGCACTGCTACAGGCTCGCGCGGCGCCAGTCCGGTTCATGGTGCAGCGCGGCCCGGATAGCGCGTTCGCACTCTCAGCAATGGAACTGGCAGATGCGGTACCCCCCAGCCTCGCGCACGCAGCGCAAGTGCCACCTGTGGTGCCCTCTCACTGGGCACGGCCCCCGACGTCCGGGCCCCCTCCCCTGCATGACCTGCTCAAGGTCTGGACCCCTCTCCCTGCGGTTAACAAACATGCTGAGGCCTCCACTCGTGCGGATGGTCTGCACATCCCACCCGAAATGCAAGAGGTTATTTGGACGGAGTCGGGGTACCAAGGTCTCCCTATCATATCCCTTCGGTATGAGACTTTTTGCAGCCTCATCCATGCGCCATCCAACGCCCACTTCTGGAAGATACTAGACTCCCTGACGGGTGTCAAGTTGCGTCCCGCGCTGGTCTCTGCCGACAGCTGTCATACCGTATTCTACCGTCGTATGAACCCGCCGGAGATCCTACCACCGCAGTTTGACCGGTTCGTGCACGCAGTCAATCAGCTGGCAGGAAAGTCGCTCCCCCGAGTAACCCAGGATACCACCCCCCTCAGT
Source organism: Trametes versicolor FP-101664 SS1 (assembly GCF_000271585.1). Taxonomy (NCBI): domain Eukaryota; kingdom Fungi; phylum Basidiomycota; class Agaricomycetes; order Polyporales; family Polyporaceae; genus Trametes; species Trametes versicolor. The sequence continues at coordinate 1,633,620 of NW_007360331.1, read as the reverse complement.
CACTTCTCCACGCCATTTACGCTCGAAGAAATCGACGATGCGAAGGCACACATCCGCAAGCGCAACTTGTCCTCGGCCCATGGCCTCGATGGAATAGGCTACCGAGACGTTCTGGCACTGCCGTCCGAAAAACTCCGCGAGCTCTTCCAAGCCTGCATCGACAGCGGCGAAATCCCTCACGCGTGGACAACGGCAGTGCTAGCTGCAGTCAAGAAGCCGAAGAAAGACGGAACGTCCCCAGTGTTAAGACGACACCTTCGAGGGTCGTGGTAACGTTCAGGTGCAAGGGCCTAGCAGGCAGGAGAGGAGACTCGAGCTCGGGGGTGAAGGTGATAGATAACCAGGTCGAGCTGAGGACCATCCTCAGCTCTCCAGGGGTCCTAATATACATAGAAGCCATGCTGAAACGGTGCGTACTAGGGGAGGCAAGCCTGCTACCTATGGGACCGTAACAATGAGGCGCTGCCTCATGGTGTCCGCACCGTAGCTGTACCGTATCCGCGTGTAGTCCATCCACATCAGTAACATGAGGCGTAGGTGAGGCATAGGTGAGGTGCGATCAAAGTTCATGTCCGAGACGCCCGGACCGTTGTAACATAATCCCCCTTCTAGGACCTGAAGTCGTCCTCGACTTCACGACTCTCCGTCTCCTTCGTCGGGGTAGAGCAACTCGTAGCGGTCGACGGGCGACGGGGATTGCGACCGAGAGGATTCACGACGCTCGTCGCGATAGGGACAGGCAAAGTCCACGTGCCCAGGGGCGGTCTGTTGACAGTACATGCATACGCGTACCGGGCAGTTGGCGAAGTTGTGGCCGGTGGTGACGCAGTGGAGGCAAAAGTCGCCCTGTGAGACGGCGTTGAATAACTCGTCCGATCCGTCGCTCGTGGTTGT
>NW_007360331.1:1620905-1626448 GCF_000271585.1 Trametes versicolor FP-101664 SS1 | reverse complement strand
GACTGGGGTTACTCGTGGTGGTGTCGGAGGTTCTCGTCCAGTGGTCGTTCGGTATCGTTCGTCGTAGTCAGAGTACGTTGCTCTGAGGTCTCCAAGGGTAGCTTCCGCTTGGATGTCTGACGCGTAATCCCAGCTGTCAGGGTTCTTCGGGACAATGAGTCTATTGTCGTAATAGACTAGTCCGGTGTTCGGGTTGAAGGACCACTTTGGTCCTTGGGCTGGGAGGGGTTCCGTTGTCGGGTTCTTCTGCGCTACCGTCGGTCAGAGGTAGCGGCTCCGGGTCGTTCGATGGTTCAGGCTAGATTGTCTGGATCTAGGCAGATCGACTGTCGAGTAGGCGAGCTCGACCTTATGTTAAGACGACACCTTCGAGGGTCGTGGTAACGTTCAGGTGCAAGGGCCTAGCAGGCAGGAGAGGAGACTCGAGTTCGGGGGTGAAGGTGATAGATAACCAGGTTGAGCTGAGGACCATCCTCAGCTCTCCAGGGGTCCTAATATACATAGAAGCCATGCTGAAACGGTGCGTACTAGGGGAGGCAAGCCTGCTACCTACGGGACCGTAACAATGAGGCGCTGCCTCATGGTGTCCGCACCGTAGCTGTACCGTATCCGCGTGTAGTCCATCCACATCAGTAACATGAGGCGTAGGTGAGGCATAGGTGAGGTGCGATCAAAGTTCATGTCCGAGACACCTGGACCGTTGTAACACCCAGAGAACTATCGCACCATTGGCCTGGAGAGCTGCTTGCTCAAAACTCTGACGCACCTCATCGACTGCCGACTGCGCGAGTGGGCAGAGGAGTTCGGTCGTCTGCCGGACACTCAGAGCGGTTTCCGTGCAGGCCATCGCACGTACAACAACGCATACATACTCCGCGCGGCCATTGAGAAAGCTCGTGCCCTTGGCCGCCCGCTTTATGTCGCTTTCCTCGATCTCACCAACGCATTTCCCTCTGTCGATCAAGCCACCCTCTGGACGAAGCTTGCTCGATGGGGAGTTGGAGGCCCTCTCTTTGACTGGCTCCGCCACCTATATGCGCATCTACATTATGTTGTACGCCACGATGGGGAAACAACCGAGTCCTTCCGCGCCCTCATGGGCATTCTCATCGGGGATCCGGCGTCCCCGCTCCTCTGGATCCTCTTCCTCTCAGACTTCACTCTTGCTCCCCATCCTGACGACATCTTCCTTGCTGGGATACGTGTATCGCACCTCGAGCTCGCCGACGACCTCGCATTTCTCTCGCTCTCGGCAGAGGGCATGCAGAGTAAACTCAGCCAATTCGAGCACTACTGCGGTGTCAACTTCCTCCTCATCAACGTCCCAAAGTCCGTGGCTTCTATCCATGGCCCACTACCGGACCCGACACCAGCTCTAAAGCTCTACGGCAGGGTCCTTGCCTACGTCGACTTGGCTGCATACGTTGGCATGACGTTCCTCACAACGCACAGGGACATCTTCAAGGAGCATTACGCAGTGAAGGCGTCCAAGGCACGCAGCGCATCTAGCTCGGCATTCTGCCTGGAGCACTACATTGGCCCGCTCCCGCCCGATGTCGCTCTGACGCTGTATCGGTCTCGAGTGGACCCCCACCTTGTCGCAGGCTGTGAGGTCGCGCTAGATGTTCGAGCTGAGTCCATAGCCATACTCGAAGATGCACAGCACATCTTCTTGCGCAGAGCACTCAACATCAGCCGTCGAGCTCAGCTAGCACCCCTCTTCTCCGAAACAGGCCTATGGCCCATTGGATACCGCCGCTACTACCTCGCAGTGCTATTCCTGATCTACCTCCTCGACAAGAGACCCACACTCGCATATGCAGCTTTCCTGGAGGTCTGGTCGCTGTCGGTTAACGATGGGGCCTCAACGTGGTGGACAGACCTCTGTCATGTGGGTCTGGCACTGCCGGTCCCGGTGACACTGGCCCATGCGGAATTCCCAACGACGGACACCCTGCGAGAGTTCCTTGGAGTCATTGAGAAGAGCCTCGCAAAGCACCTCTACGACACCATCCTCGAGTCCAGGCATCTACCCCTACTGCAGACCCGATACCGCCGCGTCCTGTCGCAGCAGCCCAACGTCGGTAACGCTGCCCCGGAGCTCAGAGCAATATGCGCCCGTGCCGATTATCTAAAGCTCCCGCGTAGGCGACAGCGACAGGCACTCCTGTTGCTCGTGTTTTCCGAACACCCCCTGGCGGTTGAGCGTCTGCGCCGCGCTCCCGGTCCGGTGCCCATACCCCGCAACCGACGCATTTGTCGACTCTGCAAGCTGCGCAATGCGGTGGAAGACGAGACACATGTCCTGCTCCAATGCCAGGCGCCTGTGCTGGCGACCAGAAGAACGACATTCCTCTCCGCCCTCACCGCAGCAAAACCAGGACTGCGAGCACTCCACTCCCGCCTCCCTCCCCCTGCCTTCCTCGATGTCCTCCTGACGTCAGGCTCGGGTGCGACACTCCCACTCTTTGCGGACTTTGTCGCCGACGTCTTCGAGATCGTCGACTCCACTCCCCCATACACCGTGGCAACCGATGCACAGCTCGCCGCGCTTCCTACTGTCATGCCTTAGCATGTACTTTGCGAGGACCTTTGTGAAGGTATGCACCACTTTGCGGTTTGGCCCCGTATCGTTAGTAGGGTGTCGGCTCCCCTGTGGGGAGTCGGCGTCCGATTAACTGCGGTGGCCGGCCCACAGCTGATATATATACTCAACCTGTTTATACAGTGTTCGCGAAATAGAGCAAGTCGTTGCCGAGGGCATGCCTTTAAATGGAGGCGACGACGCGCGAGTGGCACATGGGAAAAGACGCTTTGCAGAACCTTAGCGTATCTCTTTTATTTCGTCCTATGTATGCGTTCGCGAGGCCAGCAACGAACCCCAGGGTATCCATATCTGTCAGTTGAATGGGCTAAAACCACAGAGTGAGGCGTACACTCTAAATAGGACTCGTGGCTTTCGAAGATGGCGCACGACGCGCGTACCATGGGGGCACGCGACCGTGGCGCTTCGACTGCCGAAATCGTTATCTCTCTCTCTCTCCAGTCCGTACTTGCCAGCAGCGTACGTACAAGCGCCTCTTCTCCGTCCTCTCCCTCTTGCCATGTCGTCGTCTTTCTGGACAATGCTTTCGCTCTTTGTTCCTTGCATCTCTGGTAAAATACTGTACTAATCGGACCTTAGCGGGCCCGGGTGTGACCAGTGACACCCGAGATGCATAGCGGGGCACCGGGGCCGCGCGCTGTGACCGTGGACCGCCGCAGCGGAGCGGCGGCGGGAGCGAAAAATTTGGGCGCCTACCCCCATTTGGGCCAGAGATCCGTATGTCACAGCCGGCGGCGGCCTCTGTGACTGGGGACAGCCGGGGAAATAGCGGGGCGGGGACCCCCCTGTGACCTGTGACGCCCCGCTATGGTCCGATTAGTACAGTAGTATCCCGGTAAGTAATTTTTTACGCGCGTAAACCACACCACCCACGATAGCCTGTCGAGCTTACTCGGTGTTTTATACTGTCTCGTCTCCGAGATTCATTCAGCACATAACTCGCTCCGGAAGGTCCCTAGTCTATGTCAATGTGGAAGCAGCTATCTGTGTGTGCCATGAGTACCTCTGTGGAACCCTGTGGCTGCCATATTCACTCTATGCTGCCCGGGTTGTCTGGAATCTCTTCTGGCCGATCGGCGCTGCGTCTACGCTCACCCAGCTCCGGACGATGGACCATCCTCAAGCAGCAGCTCCATTGTGCCGCTCCTACCCTATCTGTCTCCTTCGTCTACAGCTATATAGAGTTTGGGACATCGTGTAGTACACACACGCGCTCACACAGGTAAGTGTCTATCAGGGAGGCGCCGTACGCGTTGGTGGATTTTGCTGACCCATCTCTTTGCATTGTACATGCACGGACATTCGCCAGCAAGGTATATTCCGTTGCCTCTCATCTTTAAGTGCTCGCACACAAGGTGGAAAAATGTGAGTCTATGCGAGGACAACGGCCACGGTGAGTGTCTACCGCTCGCCGCTCTACGAATGTACATTTCCCCCTTCACCACGCATGTTGCGACGGGAGGCCGCGCCGCATATAGCGTCATTTACCGCGCCCCCTAGATGGATGCCGTTCACAGCGCGGATGGGGACGCCGCTCTTCTCGTCGCATATTCACCGACCGCATGATTGGCTATGCTCAGAGTGCGCGCGGACGGCGCGACCATGGCCTTTTACGATTGGCGACATGAAGACCTTGCGCATGCATGCGAGACGCGTCGCCACGTTCCGCGGTAGCCCGGCGCGTCTTTGGCGGTGCGTTGCACATATCTGGATACTCTCCTGGCCGTGGTTGAAGTAGACAACAGATGGAAGGTAAGCGGTTCGTCGTCATCTTCGCCATTCACGCAGGACTCACATCCCTCGGGTAGCCTCGACAGCGCGGATAGGGACTTATTCTACACCAACAGGGGTAGATCCCCCGAGGCCGAGTACGACGACTGCTTGGTGTGGGAACGGAGGACTTGACCTGTGAGTGTTAGTCCGCGGAAGCCGTACAGGTCGACAGCTCCCGCTTTTCACGCATCATAGCGCAGCTCACGGTGTGTCTCTCCAAATCTGAACCGATTCCTCGCGCCCGTATCCGTTTGGCAGAAGGCACGCTATCGAGTAGTATGTGGCGCGTCCTTTCAACACCGTGCTCGCTCATCGCTCACTATGATAGCTTAGGATGGTCTGGACTTCCGGCATCTGGACATCGCACCCAACGATGGAGTGACACTCTGAGCGTCGATCGCGGGGACGTACGCGTAACCGGTCCCCGTCTACATCTACACGCCGGAAAAGCTCCTCACGGAATGGTACAGGTGCATTCGACCGCTTGCGCGCACGGGCAGCTTTCCTGCGGTGGAGGTAGATCTACCTCAGGGCGGGGATTTCTGTCACCTCGAGCTCAGCGGCTCCCACACGTCAAGGAATTGGCTGGGCCTTCGCTCTACTGCCGTCGTTTCACCATCCTGACCTCTGTGTATCGCATCGGTGCCCTTGTTGCGTGATTCAAGGTCCTGCGGAACGCCAAGACCATGCCATTTGGTGACGAGAAGCAGCGCGGCCGGGACAGTGTGTCTTGCTCGGTGCCGCAGCCCATGCGGCGCGTCGTGCATCACAGTGCCTGGTGTACTATGTACAGGAGTTTCCCGAGCTACAGTCCCGCAACGCGACGCCGTCTCTGCGACTAGCTCTGTCCGCCTGGTCAATATTTAATAAGAAATCTAGAAAGCGGGTAGCGACATCGGTGACACGGGGTATGATGAACTCTGAACCTGGAAGGCTGTAAGCCGCACAAAGAGAGGTCTTCAGTCTGTGAGAGAACGACTATGATTGCATAGTACTGTACCTGTAAGCCGCACAAAGAGAGGCTACAAGTACTAGTAAGTAAACATGTAAGGAAGCATAGGTAGTATGGGACTTACTCTTCAGTCTGTGAGAGAACGACTGAAGAGCAGAGGCCTGCAGAGTCCTCCTTATATACTACTGGGGAGGACGATGAGTAAGCGTAAAA
>NW_007360331.1:1613903-1617958 GCF_000271585.1 Trametes versicolor FP-101664 SS1 | reverse complement strand
TTAGAGGTGTACTCCCCCCCTCGATCCGAACGGACTCGCTTGATTTTCTTCCCGGTTTGGTTCTCAGCCCACGCCTTGAAGTCGTCGAAGGCGCGAGGTGCGTCCGACTTACGCTTCAGATAGTAGGCGCGTGCGAGACCGGAATAATCATCAATGAAGCCCGCAAAGTACAAAAACCCGTTGATGGACTGGGTTCGCATCGGACCGTCCAGATCAGTGTGAACAAGGTCAAGAGGTTCGCTTGCACGCTTTTCTGAAGGTGGGAAGGAGGAGCGATGAGATTTGCCATAAGGGGCTGTCAAAGTTGACGCTGCGACTTTCGCTGCCGCTGCCGCTGCGGGTGACCTCACGCAGTCACCGGTGACTGATGTGTGACTGAGCGCGTGTCGCGGGCGCTTAATCGACGCGCATGAACGCGACGCCGTCGTGCTCGCATTCTTCCCTCCCCCACTCGTCTAGCTTACCAGTACTCTCGTATGGCATCGAAACGAGCTCGCGCGGACTCTAGCCAAGCTGTAGAGTCCACCGTGAAGCGCCCGAAGGACACAGTCAACCTCGATTGGGGCACTACAAAGGCACCTAATGACCTGCTATGGGCCCTCTTGACGGCACTCGAGAAGGATGATAACCGGGTGGTTCTGTTCGGGAAGCGCAAGAATGAAGTACGTAGCTATGTGCAATTTATTCCGTCTATCATCTATGAACATCTCCATGCAGAAGAGTACTGGGGATACAAAGGTTGCGGCATACCAACGTATCGCCCAGGACCTATTCCCCGAAACTCCTGCGGGCAGTGCGGAGCTCCGCCAGTATGGAAATAAAATCAAGAACAAAGTCGACACGTACGTTGCCTCCCTCTTTATTATCAGTGAAGTCTTATGCATGCACAGGTTGAAGAAGAACTACATTACGAAGGTCAAGCGGATCACCTGCACAGGAGGCGGTCTGCGCTCGGGTGAGGATGAATCAGAGGATGAGCCGACCGTTGTTGTGGATATCGCTTCGTCGTCTGATGACTCCAACGAGTACCTGCGGTGCTACATTGGGCCTGAGGGGCCTGACGATGCCACTCCAGCTGAGTACTGCAATATTTGGGGTATTTTGCGCTTTAACCTCTTTTATTCATGATTTACTAAACTTTGGCCCTAGATCAGATACAGAGTGAATTTCCGCCATTCACTCGCCTCCATGCTTTGCTTGCTACCCGACCCAACACAATCCCACCTGCAGTGACGACTGGGACTGGCCCTGTTGGCCACAAGACTGTCCACTACCAACCGCCTGACGGCCACCGTGCGCAGGCGCATGCCGCTGCTCCGCCCGCAACCCCGGAACTGCAACGCACGCAGGCAGCAGAGGTTGACCCTCCTGCAAGTGGGCGTGTGGCCAGTGGGCGTGCATCACGCTCTGCTCCCCCGCATCTCTCTCCCGAGAAGCTTGATGCTGTACGCGCGCAAGTTAAGCCCGTGTCGCGCAACACAGGTATTTATGACATTCTACGTGATATATCCCAGTGAGTACCTAGCCTACTTGCTTGACTAGCAGCTTATATGCCATACAGGAAAAGTGTTGAAGCCATCAAGGCAGAAAACACTCGCAAGGCGATCAAAGACATCCGTTCTGAGATCCAGGCCCTACGCGATGACCGCAAAAGTCGTCAAGATCAACTGTTGCAAGAGTTCAAGGCTGAGCTGCTCTCACGAGAGGAGTACCGTGAGCAGTCTCTAGAGCTACAGGTGAAGACTGATGCTGCTATCGCCCAACTCAATGCAGACATCAAGGCTATCACCAGTGCTGGTGCCCCATCGAGCGCTACGGGAGGTCAGGCAAATGGGGAAAATGTTGCACCAGTCCCAGAGGCGACGGAGGGAGGTGAAATGTCTTCTTGGGATGGGGAAGGTGATGGTGTTGATATCTGAGGAACAATTTATGTATCTGGCTAGCGAATAAAGCCCATCTCTCTCACTACATTAAGTTCTTCAACCAGCTCTCGCCGACGAGCGCCTGGATCATCCACAATCACCTCTAGAGGCTCGTCCCTCCCACCACGATCTTCCTCCTCCTCCCTTGGCCCATGCAATGGCACAAACTGAGCACCTGCCACCCATCCATCGATGTCCAAAATCGTGTTATGTAGGACAATGCAGCAGGAAACCCAGCGACAAGCGCGCAGGTGTCCCGCATGATTGTTGACGTTGACACGAAGGCCACGGAGTGATTGCCACCGTCCCTTCAGTGCGCCCATGCAGTGCTCCGATCGTACGCGAAGGCGGGAAACGTGCTTGTCAAAAAGTGCATTGCAGCGGTCGAAGGAAGCGGGTTGCTTGTGAACGGGGATTGTCCTTGAATTGACTGTATATGCTGAGTCGGCCCATGCGAACTCCTTTCCCTTGAAGAACCAGTCGGGATACTTGGCTGCAGCAGTATGTTCGAAGGCAGACGAGTCATGCGCAGACCCTGTCATGCCGACAGAGTAATCGAGGATCCGGAGATTGGATGGTGCATTCCCAATCTGTATACATCAGATATCTGCCAAGACAGCATTTATTAGTCACTCACCTGGGCATTCAACCCATAATTGCACTTCCTAGTGTAGTATGCATCCCCGTCCATGCCAGGTCGGGCGTAGAAGACGATGATTGTCCCATCATACATCACAAAACCCTCCCGCCAAGATGTGCCTGTGAAGCCCAGCTGCTCCTCTATCCACCGCTTCTCGGTCTCCTTCTCTGCCTCTGACAGCGGCCGTACAAACATGTCGTGAAGAGACATGATCGCCTCTTGGCAGCGGTCCGTATAGAGCTCGACGGTTCCCTCCGCACAGCCAGCCCAGCGAGCGATTTCTTGGAGAGACGCACCATTCCCGTAATGACCCATGCGGTAGAGAGTTACGGCGAGCTGAACCCGGATGGGAGCCTGTGGATTGTTGGAATGGTTTCGGAAAATCGGGTGGTCTTCAATGAGCTGAACGAGGGTATCGAAGACGTGCGGGGAGACTCGGAGCATGTTGATGAAGCGGTGATGGTGCTCGGGCTGTTCCGCATACTTCCACACAAGGTCTATGCTTCCCTGCTTTGCAACAGGGGTCCGTGGATTGAGGTAGCGGGTCGTCAGGATGGCGTGAATAGCCGCACAGTCACGTTCAACTTGAGCCAACAGTTGTGAAGCAGACTGGGGAGGTAGGAGAGCAAGTTGTATAGCTGAGAAGGTTATGTAGGCCTCAAGGACCTCATTATGGACAGATTGGGCAGGCATCGGTACAAGGATCGAGTGTAGATGGGGGTAGATACAAGGGAGAGAACAGCGCAGGCGGCATTTACGACGCGTTCGATCGGGCGCCTAAATTGCGGGTGACATTACATAATCATTCTCGCAGCGAACGTGACGCAGCGGCAGCGGCAGCGAAAGTCGCAGCGTCAACTTTGACAGCCCCTATAGGCGCATCCCTCGCAAGGCTCACTGTTCGGAGGATCGACAGTATCAACACCTTTCACGTTCTTAGGCAGCTTAGAAAGCGCCTCCTTGCCTGCATGTCCAAAGCGACGATGCCAGGTCTTATAGGAACGAATGGCAGGGTTAACGGTCTGACTAGCCGCAATCTCAAGATCTAACTCATAGAGATTGGAATGGGGCATATAAGCCGCCTCCAGGACCTTATGTCCCGGAATAGAGACCGTAGCACCATGAACGACAGAGCCCTTGGGCAGTTTGTCGAAGATGGTCATCTTCCCGTCTCCTTGGAAGAGTGAATAACCGTTACGCTCGATGGTACCAGTGGAGAAGAGCCGCGTCGACGCCCGAGGGACGTAGCAGACGTTAGGCATGGTAATCTCCCACTTGACCCCGTCGATAAACGTCTGAGCCTTAACCGTGCCTTCACCAACACCTTGAACAATACTCCCAGCGCCTTGAGCGGCGGTGTTGAAGTTAACGGGGGTGTCATAGTCTTGGTAGGTGGCAAAGTCTGCGCGGCACCAGGTGACATGTTGAGAGGCTCCAGAGTCCATAAGCCAACGCGTATGCCTCACACCAGCGGCGTTAGCCGCAGTATAGAA
>NW_007360331.1:1495340-1611192 GCF_000271585.1 Trametes versicolor FP-101664 SS1 | reverse complement strand
ACGTACCAGAATCATATGGAGGGATGGCAGGATGCCAAGTAAGTACAGAACAAAAGAATGTACGTATATGGTAAGTAGGAAAGTCCATGCTGGCGTATGGTAGACGCACAGCCACTATCACTGCCACTCCCGGTCCGGCACAGCCGTAGACACAGAAGTTCAACAGGGTACTCAAGCTAGCACAATGATCATCTTTGAGCACGACACTACCGTACAGCTGTTAAGGAGCCCTGTATGTATGCGACGAGGCTGCACGTGCGAAGACTGGGATATATCAATCGTGAGTGGATCTCCAAGAACTCAGAACGCGCGGAGGTCAACATGGTAAGACAGCGGGATGACAATCGGAACCCAGGAAAAAAAAGAGAGGCATATCGAGATGTGGGGAGACGAAAGGAAAGAGAAAAGAAGAGGAAGCCTGGATGCTGGCAGTGCGCAGCCGATGTGTAGGGATCGGAAGGGCGGAGAGAGGGGATGGGTGTGCAACGCTGACGGTCGAATGTGGAGACGGGATATAGTAGGAGATTTCTGGACGGCGAACAACGCGCGCAGTAAGTCGCGTCAGAAGCCCATGAGGGCGAATGTTTCTGGGAGGCTATGGACAATCTAGAGCGCGTGTGAGGGGCCGGGTAATGGTGTCTCCGAGTATGCAGGGCGTTAGGCGGTCCGATATCCGCGAGTTGCACCTGGACCACCGCGTGAACTAGGTAGAGAGTCGAGCAGCGACGTCGACGTGCTCTTGGGCAAAGTAGACGACGAGGGGAGACGGCTTCAAGACGGTGAATGATTCCGAAGGGAACAATTCGAGGGAATGGAAGGATAAAGCGTGACTGGGCGTGTTCGAGTGTTTCGTCGGACCGTGATCGGGCAGACAGAAGGGATAGTTGGGAAAAGGACTCCAGAATTGCCAGCGCGGAAACGATATGGTGTGGCAGTAGCCGTACAGGCTTCTCCGTGACATAGAGGGCACCACGCTGACGGAGGCGAGATGTCCGAGCAACAGAAATACTGAGAAACAGCGTGGTGCATGGATATCGTGAGGAAGACCAGCGGGATCTTGGATGGAAACTGTCAGCGGCGGTTCTAACCCCTATGCACTTCAGTCAAGACTCTACGTACGAGAGAGCCGCCTGAGGACAAAGTCCTAAACTGTCTTTGGGGGTGGAGTGGTGGGATCCTGCAAACCGTTCCCAGGATCGGCGACTGCACTGGATATACTGCTTGCGACAGCACTGTTTGACCAGATCGCAGGGTTGAAAGTCATAGCAGCCCCACTTCCCGAGGGGTCGGCGGGTGATTCACCAGGTTTTGTCCTGAATCGATAATGAAGCCTGTTAGAAGATACCCATTATGCGGAGGCGTGGATGAGTACATACTCGGTGTCCGGCTCGCCTTTGACGCGAATGATTTTGGCTTTCAGCTCGGGGGAACAGCGCTGTATGTCCCTCCCGCAGAAGTAGAGGTCATAGTCATATGGCTGGGAGAGTGTGTCGGTCATGCGCAAAATGTCCTTGCGGAGGTCGTCAGATATGCATTGCAGTACACCGTCAGAGACGTTCCTAGCGAGTGTTTCCATGATGTCCAAGAGAGCCCTTGCATCAACTGTGGTCTGAACGAATTGGGTCTTGTATGCAGCGAAGATTTGGAGCAGAACGTGAGTCAGCTCTGCAAGAACGTCCCCCGTGTAGGCGCGAACGGGCTCCAGGTCCTTGGCGGGGAGGGATGATTTCAAGGCGTGATTGGCGCACTCCAGGAAGTGGTCGACACTTTGCAGGTACTTCGTATGAGCGTCCTTCGTGTCGTCCGAAGGCGCCTTCGCAAGGTGCGACTGCTTGAGGCGAACCTGGCGATATGCCCCGGTAACACCTTGTCAGGATATGGCATCAGTATATGCAGTGTTCCAGGACGAAGGATGATCTCACCTGGCAGCAAGACACTTGTTAGAGGTTTTTCGGGGCCCATAGCGCTGTACATTAGGTGTATACCTGCCCTTCCAAGCCCTCCTTGGTCGATGAGCTTCAGCACAGAGAAAGAACCCTCGGTCTCGAGGTGGTCGGAAATAGCATTGCAAGTAGACACTGCCCATCCTGTGTCGGCCGCATGCAGACCGGACGACCACAACCCCCAGTAGAAGTAGACACCTAGGGCAGCCGCTTCATCGTCCGACAGACGCAGATGAGGCCACGAAAGTATGCACAAGATGATCTGAAGCCATAGCAGCTTCTGTTGATTGCCCAACCCGAGGGGACCCTGGACCGAGTCCGCCGCAGGGCCGAAGTGCTCTCGGGCCGATTTGTGCAGCTGTTTGAAGTAGTCGACGACGTCGTCCCAGTGGAAGTCCATGAGGCACACGGAGGCGGCAGAGAGGGCGTCCGGGGATAAAGTAGTACTGTACGCTTCAACGAGGGTTTGTGTGTCCAGGACACGTGCGAGCTTGTCGATAGTCGACCGCTCCCGCCCTTGCCATGTCTTCTTGCTCTCTTGCCAAGCCTCTGGTGGGAAGGATATAGACCTCAGTTGTTGAGTCGTTTCCCGTGTCCGATGCCACAGAGATCTCCAGTGATCTAACGAGGTGTACACACGAATGCGCTGACAGAAGGTGCATAGTTTGTGTCGTGTGTACGTGAGGATCGCGGTCACACCGCAGCGCTTACGCGACATTGTATCACAGACCCAGTAGGCGTATCGCTTTGGCTGCCAGGCGGTGTTGAATGCGCGGATCTGGGGAGTGAGATAGGAACACTTGGGATTGACGAGAGGGAGAAGCGTAGTGACAACCGTGAAGACGGCAAGAAGGCCGACTAGAGTCGATGCGATGGCCGCAACAGTGTCGTGGAGCGTCCAGAGGAGGATGAGCATTCCGGAGAGGAAGAGTGCCAGGGCGAGTTGAAGGAGGATGGGGATGGCACCGATGATGTCCTCGACGCGCCACGTTCGAAGGTTGTTTAGGCGATACTGGCGCACCCGCGCAACTGGACGGGAGGTCCCTGAGACGCCGCTGCTATATTCGTTGAGCCACTGCTTGACCATTATGCCTACCGACGCGGAGGACAAGCTGAGGATGAGGCCGGAGAACCACAGTGCGTTGAGCCAGACGGCCCAGCGCGGGACAGGAGGAGGGGTGTTCGCAATTGTGCGGGTGGTACTCGGAGGTTGAGTCGAGTTGACGAATGGAGGCTGGATTGAGAAGCTCGCGAGTTGGGAGGAGATCTGCTGCAACACAGCGATGGAGGGATCGGGGGCAGCGGGCTGGAGTAGGAGGTACGATTGCACATTGAACGTGGTGAGGACAGCCGAGAAGAGACCCGCCTAGGAGAGTGCTCCTTGCTTAACAATGTCGATTCATGTGAGGCGATCGTATGACGACGTACGAATACGAGGTAGGTGTCAATCTCCTCCTTCCATCGCTCGATCATCTCGTCGCTATATGTCTGCACCATCCCCGCAGCATCCGACCATGCCTTGGTCGTTTCTTCTTGTGTGTATACTTCGTCTCTCTTCCAAAACACATCCTAGATGACTGTTATGGGAGTGCAAATAAACAGTATGGAACACGTACATAGAGATCAACTTCAGGAGGCATCTCCGGGCGGGTTTGTGGCGTCTTTTCTACTTCCGGTCCATCTTTCTACGGGGATGAACTCGTCAGATATCGCCAGAGCGAGCAGGGACAAGGTACTGACGGTCTCGCCTGGTTCTGCTCCCGCGGGGAGCTCTCCTTCGGAAGTCACGGGGTCGTGCTCCGGGAGCGGCTGAGACGGTCTGTCGACTGAGAGTGGGTCCGATCCGTGGTGCTCAGACATTGAGATGCAGTACGTGTGGTGGCGAGGGATGTGAGGAGAAATCTACAAGGAATAGACTGAGAGACACACTGGCATACAGAGCGAGACGCAGAGCGCTGGAGGGGGCCATTGTCATCGCGTCCTCGGCTTCCATGCCAGACAACGGTACAAGGTTCAGTCCACCCAAACTCCTCATTCCCGACCTCCGGTATCGCAGGCGCCCTTGGAGTGCAGTATCTTATTCAAGAATAATTTGCCTCGTGGAGGATCTATCCTGCTCATGATTGAGTCTGCAAACTCTATCCTGTACCAGTCACTACGGGCCGCGAGATGCAATTGCCGACGGAGTGTAAAGCCGAAGCTGCGTCAGGGCCCGGGCGAGGTAATAAAGCACTCCGTCTCCTTGCGTGCTCAACGAGGAGACGGCGTGTTTTTCCTTGTGGCAGGTTGGGTGATGCATGTCCGGCGGGACAGTGCCTTTCCATTTGTCCTCACTTATCACAGAGGATTTGATAGAGCCATATCATACCCATAGTCCCACCACGAGGAGGGCACATGCACACACCACATTGATGTGTCGTCGAAGCTTTGCTCGGAAGGACTGGTAAGAGCTGATGCTGCATGTAGCGTCTTGTATGTGTGATGGCGGGGCTCTCGCACGTGAGATATACCAAGGATGGAATGTTGAGCACATATGGCGGTATGCTGAATACGGCGGCGCCCGAGTTTTCGACACTCCAGTGTGCGTATATTCAAATGAAGGGATATCGGTACCGCATGTATGCATTGTGCGCCTGCCCCCATAAACCCTCCATTCGATTACAGGACAACATGTCTCGCTATGTCGGACTCTTGGCTGTACGCAGGTCGCGGCGGCGATTTCGCCTCCCGTTTTACTATTGCTGCAGAGACGCGAGAGTACCACTGCGTCAGCCACAGGTAACTGCAAAATATATCCAGACGTACCTGTTGATCGTGTAAACAAGAATGCTCCATCCGTGGTGCGTTCCCCAATGCTAGTAGCGTCTGATGGAGTAAGAGGACCTGTCATCGCAGACTGAATCGATGACAATATGGGTCTGCACCATTGTCGCCGACGCTTTTCTGCTGCCGGAGACGGCATTCCTTCTGCTTCGGTATACGCCACAGATGCTGTACGGACGGAGGGAGCTTCAGTGAGTGGCAGGCGTGAGATAAATGTCAACGTACAGCATGAATCTGGACACCACGCGGTGGGCGGAGCGCTAGCTCTTTTCTTGGATGGATAGGCTTATGCTGATTCATGTGTGCAGAATAGGTATTGCGTATGTAGGTTAGCGGCTCGCTCTGTTAGCGGCTCTGTCTGGGAATGCGGGTGTCCTGTGAACTGCGCGCGGGAGAAGATCGGTTCATTTGAGTCTATCTGTGAGCAGTATAAGCCAATCGAATACCGCATACACGCATAGATGGAATTTGACTCGAACATGAGCTTGTTATCGGTCGCCTATTCTCGGTCTGCGGCTTGATCAATGCATGCCTGTAGGTCTGTTCAAACGAGCCTCTGCGGTGTATGTTACCTCGAGCAGCTTTGGAGTACTATTTCCAGATTAGAGCTCCTGTATTGCCGCATATCACTGCATACACACACACCGTGCACGGGCACTCGGGCTCCGAGTCAGAGCTTACAGCCTGATTCGCGTTTGATACAGCATGTTGAGTTCAGTGTGTTGGGAAGTGGCGTAGTGGATATATACAGGATATGAGTAGTTGGAAGGATAGGTATCTAGCCTAGACGTGAATGATAGTATGAGCGAGATCGCGAGCTGCGCGTGTCGGTTCTGCATCGCGTTCAGGCAAGGTTCACGCTGAGCGCCCGCGTGCGGCGTTTCCGGGGTTCCGGCACGAGCGGAGAGAGCCAGAGACGTCTTTCTGCTTGCGTAGCACTCTCATCGCGACTCCACGCACAACCACTGGCGCAATGCTCGCGCTCTCCTCGAAGTCAATGACAACCCTCGAGTTTTGTACAGAAGATCTATAAAGGCATAGTGATGTCCGACTGGAGCGTGCGAGGCTTAGCACGACGGAGTACGGTCATATTTCTTCCCGTGGATTCGTGGACATACGGTACGTGACGCTGCCAGTTTTATCTCTCTTCCTTCGCTGATTATTTTCATTTATAATAAAATCCATATCGTCTATTTCGTTTGTTTGGCTCCGCCCTTTGGCTCAGGCTTCTGCCCTCAGGTCGACCTCATCATCCCCAGCCTTCATCCAGAGTGCGCTCGTACATATACAACCTCCAAAGACGCCACTACGGCAATATGTGGTCACAGTGCTATCTTACCAAGCTCCTATCAGTCGCGTGCAGCTTTCACCCTATAAAGCACACATCTTGAAGGAGTTAGGAGTCATACGAATACGTCTCGTTCTACTCCAGCATGTCACGTCGGGCGGAATGCGTAGCTAGCACACTATTTTCTGCAGGTTCTCCCAAGGATCTGAAATGGGACTCTCACCCTGCCTGTTGTCGGTTTTATCACGACACCCTCACACTGCTCGCATCAGCGGTGTTATTCTCTCGACGCAGATCTTGGCGCAGGGCTTGTAGGTCCATATTTGGTCGAAGCCACCCCGACTAGCCTCGCGTCTAACTCGTTTACACTCTCAAGCTGTCACACATCTCCGCGTGAGCACATACGCAAGTCCGAGCAAGTCAACCTCGCGATCCCTGACACTACGGGCATCCGCGAGCTGTTCAAGCACGTCACAGAACTTTGCGCGAGAGATCATCCACCCTCCATCTACAACGTGTCCGCCATCGTCGCTGTCGTCGTAATGACGACCGAGTACGGTACGTTTGGGGCAGCGTTATGTAATATGCCAAATTGACCGTTCTCTTGCTAGACATCTCTTCTAACATTCCAGGATTCGCATTTTAGGCCGCCGAGGAGCTTGCCGGACATTCTGTCCTCGCACGAAACGCCGCTAACGACCACAATTACGCGCTGCCTACGTACACCGCATGTTCAACCAACGAAACTGCGGCAAAACGCCCTCGTAGTCGTCGGAAGACTTCCCGGACCCGAAACGCTGAGCCTTAGCATGTGGGCAAGCTCGGCCAGCTCGTGCGACGATCGCGTCTGTGTCAAGCCTTTCTCTGGCACAATGCTTGATGGCGAGTACGGCAGTTCGGACGAACGTAAGCTCACTATCCATATTTCTCCAGTTTCATACCTGGCAGAACATCACGGACATGTGGCCACCGGTGGCGAGCATACACGGGAAGACGACGGATATATGCTGCACACCCGGCGACCAAAGTCTCCTTCAAGTTCGTGACTTCGGGCGGCCGTACACATCGTCTGACGGATACCTGGTCTACCGCTTGCACGCCCCTCGTCGTCGGGACCCTCGAGCTTTCTCGCAGCCCTATTTCCTGGAATTGGAGCTGGTTCTATCACGCGCTCAAGCACCTGCGAAGGGACGACTAGCTCTCTACGGAGTGCGCACTGGGAGCTCTCTCGACCCCGTGCGACGCATCTGCACAGCAGGTCCTCATCGCCCTCTAATGAAACACCATGACCCTCCCTCCGGAGGGGTGTATACGCAAATCCACGAACACCATCCATCTGATCGGGCCCTCTCATCTTCAAGACATTGCGCGTCACGGAGACCGACATACCTCAAGACGGAATGTCCAGCTCGAGAGCCGCCGCGCTCTTCCCACTGCTCCCTCGCGTTGGCTCTCGCTCGCGGCTCGGTCTTACGGTATCACTGATGCTGTCTGCAGATCCAGGATCAATCGTCGACAGCTCACGCAGCGGTTTGAGCGTGGTCGTTTGTTGACGGGTTGGCAGGAAGCCGTAGGGCATTTGGTGATCGGTCGCATTGCATTCTGTCCGGGTATGTCACAGGCATATAGTAAACATTTTCTCCATTGCACGACATCACGCGTCTGCTCGACGCGGCACGTATTCCTCGATGAGGATACGCAGCCTTTCATGCTACACCTACCTGCTCTCAGTCGAGAGCAGGTAGTTCTGGACAGAGATCGAGTCAGCTCATGAATCGGAATGTAAAAGGTGGTGCGGTACGCACGGCAGGTTGAGAGTGAAGGCATTGCGAGTCGCTGGTCAAGCGGAGTGCTATGAGTGCTATGGACGCGATTGCGACGTGCGCGTCGAGGCATGCCTCGCCAAAGCCAAGCCCAGGGTGGTCGAAGGTGGCATGCTGCATGCACTCCGGCTGCGCTTCGCATGCATCCGTATCTGGTACGTGATTGTGCACAGGAGCGTGTGGGGTGGGGGGGGGGGTAGGTAGTAGAAGAGGCCATGCCAGTGCGAGAACGGTGCTGGTACAACGGGGCAACAGGAACATCGCTGAGCAGTGCCGCGCAGGAGACATTCAGCAATCACAGGATAAAACGGCGAGGGTGAACATACATGTGGTATAGCAGTGGCAGAAGATGGCCGCTATCTCGTAAAGGACGCCTTCCATACGCACACGGGACTTCTGAAAGCTATGTAGCTGCGTATATGCGCGCACACAGGCATCATCTAGGAGACGCAGTGCGGACAGAGATGTTCAGTCCGAAGTACGCTGTATGCAGGATGTCGGACCATACTCACATTCCAATTGCTACTTTCGGACCTTCCCGTGTGTATCCCGCCATGTCGATGGTAGAGTCGTCGCATAGCGCGCACAGAGGAGGAGATGCAGCCCGGGAGTTCTTTCTTTCTTTAACTCCGGTTTATTGCCCGTCAGGACCGAGTCCTATGGTGGGCACTAACCTAACGAAACTGTTGTACCGTAATCGTAAATATCAGAGGATCATAGCGAGACAAAAGGGGCCCGAGGGCCCCAGCAATCAGGAGGGTGTGAGGGGGAAATAGTGACGACCGAGGACCGTAAAGAACCGGGTGGTAGTGAGACCGGGGCAAGGGGCAGGGGCAGAGTATCACGGGAGGGAGACTATAGTAGGGGGGGCATGCAGTGCCGGCGTTCACCCACAGCCTCCTGACCAACGAAGGCTAGGCAGACGGGTTGCAAACCTGCCGTGCATTCAGAGTAGCCGCAGCTCCCGGGCTTGTGCCTCTTGCCACGGTCAGGTGTACGTCCGGTGGTCCCCCACCGGCCGTCAGAACTCCCCCGCTCCTGGAGCGGGGTGAACGCCCGCAGTGCACGGCGCCGGAGCGCACGCAGATGGAGAGTTAAAGTTAAATAGGTAGACCGAGACCGAGAGCCCAAAATAGAGATGGGATACCAAAGCGAACGAAAATAAAAGCAACAGGGCAAGGATCGACTGGCTCTCGAGTGCGTGGAGGTCCGACGGGTCTGTAGGTCAAAGCAATGTCAGCGGAGGACCTGGTCTGCGGAGCGCGGACTCAGCGGTGTGGTTGGCGAGCTGCTCGGGTCCTGGCGGGCCCGCCCGTTGCCTGCTCTCGTGCTCGTGCCTCGTCCTTTTCCGAGAACAGGGCACCGAACGTCGTGTGGAAACGGCGGGTCGCCGTCAAGAATTTGAAGAGCGGCTGGAGCGCTGCCTTCGTGTTCAACAGGAACGCGAGCTTGCGGCTGTCCCGGCCGAGGCGACCGAGGTGGCGCGAGCGTTCCGCCGCATAGCGGGGGCATTGGACCAGGAGATGGAGGACAGTCTCTGGAGCGTCTCCACAGGATGGGCACGTCGCGGTGTCCGCCCGGTTGATCCGGTGTAGGTGTGCCGCAAGTGGCGCATTCCCGGTCCTCAGCTGGATCAGGATGGCCGCCTGCCGTCGCGAGAGCGGGGCGACAAGCTTCCCATACCGTGGCAAGTGGAGCTGCCCACACACAACCTTCAGCTTGATGCCCCAACGAGACTTATGCCAGTCGTCTTGTGCCCGTGACTTCAGCTTCGCCAGGTGCCGTTGCTTTGCCTTCGCTGCACTGATCGGGAGTGTCGTCCTAAGGCCCGGCGGCAGACGATGGGGTGCACTAGAGTGTCCATGCGCTGCCTCCTTCGCATCCTCGTCCGCCTGCTCGTTGCCGTCAACCCCTAGGTGGCCGGGCACCCAACGTAGCGTGAGGTCGAGTCTCGGATGTGCGGATTTCGCTTCGCGCGCACTGTCAATGAACATGTCAGTGAGGTAGTGCCCAGGGCGAGGTGTGCTCAGCTTCGAAGCGTCCAGGGACGAAGTGTTGTCCAGCGCGACCGATGCGAGAACGACAACCTGTCGCTCTGTCTTCACCAGCCATGCGCCCAAGATTGTGCCCACAATCTCAGCCTCATAGACTGAGTGCTCTGCCGACGTCCCCAGGTAGTAGTGCAGCGTTGTGAAGCCCGGCCGTCCCGGGCGGTATAGTACTGCCGCTGCCCCAACACCGCCGTTGATGTCGGAGCCGTCTGAGTAGATGCGGATGCCCTCGCGGGCAACCCAACGCTTCTCAGCCTCCAATGCAGCAATCTTGTCCTCCGAAATTTCGACGCTGTGTGGTGTTCGCCAGGCTGGATGGTGGCGATATGGGCGTATCTCCTCCAAACGCCCCGGAGCTGCCGTCTTCTTGTATGCATGCAGCAGCTCGTGGAGTGAAGAGCGATGACGCTGGACGTAGATCTGGCTGGCCCGTTTGATGTGGGGCAGCAGCGGATGCTTCGTCTTGATCTTTGTCGGGAGAGTGCAGAGGCGGACCGTCGCCCGCTGGCAGATCTTGTCAACGAGGAGCTGAAATGGTAGAATGTCAGCATGTGCTTCAAGGACGTCTGTGGCCGTAGTGCGCATCGCTCCCGTCATCACAAGCAATGCCTGCCGCTGCACCGTTGCCAGCTTTGCTACTGCCCCGACCGAGCCGTATTTGCGGTTCCGTCCGGCGACTTTGCGGATCGGTGTCAGAAAGACGTCCGCCGCGTACAGCATGCTGGGCACCGCAACCGCCAGATACAGCCGGCGCACGACCGCCATCTGGAGGCCATGCTGCATCCTGCCTAACCGTCTGATCATGGCAACCCACGCAGACCCCTTCGCAAGCGCCAGGGAGATATGCTGCCGGAATCGCAGCTTGTGGTCGATGAGTACACCTAGGAAGCGATGGTGATCAGTGGGTGCAATGGTGTGGTCCCCAAGCAGCAGTGCCGGCCCGAGGCCGTCCAGCTTCCGGGAACTCCGGGAGCAGTTCAGCAACCCGAACTTCTCCGGGGAGAACTCCGAGTGATGCGTGCGCGACCAGTCATTCGCTCCGCCACTGCCTTCCATGAATGCCCTCGCACGCTGGTGTGCATCAGCGAACTGCCTCCCAGTGGCCACAAGCGCAACATCGTCCATGGAACCAACCGCCGTCACCCCCTTGACCTTTTCTGCCTTCCACGACATGCGGATGATGGGCATCCCACGGGCAATCGTCGACTGGCTCCGTGTCAAGCTGAGCGGCCGACATACACGTCTACTCTTTGATGACTATGTGTAAGGATTCGGTGGCCGTGGCAGTGCCGCGGCCGGGCTCTGGCGCTTAGGCGCCCGTGGGTAGTGGCTGGACTGGGACTGTATAGCACCACTCCGGGGCCTCAGCGCTGCCGTTCTCCTCATGTATCCTCATCTATCACGCCTATACTCAAGACTTTGTGCAACTCACACTGGTTTGATAAGGCGACCGCACCGTTACTTACATTTTTTTGAGTTCACTTCTAGTCTAATCAAAAGGAGAAGACGAAGGATACTTCCGGTGATGGATCGCACGGTACGTAATTCGCCTTCACAGGAAGGTGATAGCGGTCTTCCCGACCGAGGATCACGACCTTCCGAAGATCGTGATCCCGGGCAAGCCGCTAGCGCACCCACCGGTCCCACTGGACCAAACTCGGCGAGCACCGGATCCTCTACCCAGACAGAGGGCTCCGGTGCCCAGAGTTTCACCACCGCCTACTCGGACAGTGAAGGCACTGTCCGAGGAGGACTGGCCGCGAACACGGGCGACGGCAGGCCGCCTGTGTACGGCAACCCTAATACCGCCGGACCTTGACGTCCGGCCTCGAACGTTGATGGCACTGGGTCGGAAACCACTCCACCCTCCCCGACCCCTCTCGGAGGACCGCACTGGGATGGGATGGTTTTCCATGCCACTGACGCGAGTCAAGAGCGTCTGGGACGGTATCAAACCGCCGCAGACCTCTCGCCGCCGCTAGCAGACCCATTGGGAGTGCGGGGAGTCGCGGCGAGTCAAGCAGCACCGCAGGCCTCACATCCTGCAGTGCTACAACCTCACCCGCAGGTCCCATACGCTGGCATACCCCGATGGGACGGCAGTGGGATGCCCCCTAGCGTCTCTAGTGACCCGTTTAAGATTTATCCTAACACCGGTCACCCGACGACTGCCCAGGGACCATACCTGTTTCCCCCAGGACCCCCAATGGGCCCTCAGGGATACGTAATGCCCCCACCCGGGTACCCCATGGCGTATGGACCGCAAGGTTACCCCATGGCGTATGCCCCACAGGGGTATCCAATGTCGTATGCTCCCACTACTGGGTACACGGAATCGTTGTATGGACCCGCGGTTACTGGAGTCCCTGGGGACCAGCGACCACGGACATCCCCCAATGGCCGCACCGAGACGGATTTCCAGTCCCACACGGTGGACGAGAGCCTCCGTGTCATAAAACAGGCGCAGGAAGGGCTGCACAACCAGATTCGAGGACGCACCGAGCAAGTTGGGTCGAACGTACAAGAAGCCGATCGACTAGCTCTGATGGGCAAGTCGATCGTGCTGGAGTACATGTCCGAGGTTGATGCTATGCGATCTCGTATGAATCGAATCGCGGCAGACAACGCGGAGATGCTGAAGGACGTGGAACGAGGGTTATCAACGACTAATGCGTTGATGAACTCGTCTGCCCCACTATCCTCATCCACTCCGCGCCCTCGTCAACGCCAGTCTACTACAGGTCCTCCACCCCCGTTGGCACAGTGGTATCCACCACCGTCCCCGGGGGGAAACCCTGCGAGGACTACCCCAGTCTCCGGAGTCCCCGGAGCGACCGAAGATGCACAGGCGGAACTACCCGTACCGCCTGCTCCACCTTCTCGCACCAACGGCATTCCGAACCGGGATACTCCCCCCCACCTGACTCGGTCCGGTCCAGCGACCACTGACGCGCACCGGCACAAGTCAGTGGTACGTAGTCCAGATGAGACCATCGATCAGTACAACCACCGAGTGGACGCGTCCATCCGTAGTCAAAAACGAGTTCAAGATGTGTTACAGGCCAATGTGGCTAGTGCGGTAGACCGTGTTCATTTTGCCCAGCGTGAACACGTTCCCCGCCCTAGCCCCAGGGATGGTCCGTACACCACCCCCAGCCCTGTCACGAGCAAACCGAAAGCATTTCGGTTGCCCCAGGGGCCGCCCATTTCCCGGGCTTTCCCTGCATATCCCCCAGTCACACATAACTACACTGACCGGGATCCGATCGTCCCACTCTCTATGGTGGGACGATCCAACCCGGGTGCGGTAGAAGTGGTCGGGCATATTGTTGACTCAGATGGGCATCGCGAAGTGATGTTAGCCCATTTGTGCGAGAACATCTGCTTCAAAACGGAGGTCATGGCACCGCCGTTGCCTCCCGGGGCTAAATATCCGAAATTCGAAAGCCCCGGGAAATACGACGGCGCTGACGACCACGACACCTTCTACAACTGGCTGGATGGATACTTGACATGGCTGCGGTTCTACAACGTCTGCGGTCCAGAAACGGACCGCAGCCGAGTGCAGTACCTCCGCCCTTATCTCACCGGCAAAGCTGTAGAATGGTACACTGTGTGCATAGACAACCCTTCACTGGGTTATCTACCCACATTCGAGGAGACCATCTGCGCCATGCACCGCCGATTTGTCCATTCGAGCTCGGCGGCCAAGGCCACACTCGATTTCGACAACTGCCGTTACCGTTCTCAGGACGGCATGGAATCATTCTATGCCGAACTGATGAAGTACGCAGCACGTATGGTGGAACCCCCGGATAACTACACCATCAGACGGAAACTGATGGAGGGTTTACCGGCAGAAGTCTACCGCATACTGGCACTCGAGCGGAACATCAATGCGGAAGAATCTTCCGTCGACGAGATTCTCACCAGTGCCCGCCAGGTTGAACGGGCACTGATCCGAGTCCGACGACGGGAGAACCAGGACCGCGAACGCCGTCCCCTTATGGCGGCAGCCAGTATTATCCCTCGAGCTGACTCTCGGGGTAGAGACCGAGCATCATCACGGGAACGGAACCACCGCCCCGCGACGAGCCGTCCCGCCGAGACACCGTTCAAGCCGGCGGCCACTCGGCCGCCGACCCCAGCTCAGAACCGGCCATCCACGGGCAATGCGTGTTATAGCTGCGGGCAAGTGGGCCACTACGCCAATGACCCCGTGTGCCCCCAGTATGGGAAACCACGGCCCGGTCAGTCGAACCGTCCACCCCAACGTACCCGTTTCCATGCACAGCGAGTGGACATGGACGGGAACGGAAAGGCGGACGCGGTTGAGGACCAGGCGACCGTTGTGGGGAACCCTTACGAGGTGGACAACTGGGGAGGCTCCCAGTACAACTCCGAGGAAGAGCGTACGAGGTCCCCAGGGGCACCTTCGGAGGGGGAGGGCTCGGAGATCATGAGAGCGCAATCAATGGCCATGAGGGTAGCGATTCCGAGCGATGAGGAGGACGAGATAGTCCTCCACATGCGCGCGGGACGAGTTACCCCCACCCCTAAGACGTACGAACATTCCACGAGCGTTCGACGGCGCGAGTCAACGCCCGAGTCCGTCCAACCTCAGCGTGATCGACGACTGCAGGCGTCCCTCTGCGCGCTGATCAACGTGAACGGCCTCATGGCTTACACTCTCTTTGACTCGGGGAGCACTACAGATTCTGTATCACCAGAATTTGCACACATATCCCGAGCCAAAACAGTGAAGCTATCCGAGCAGGTTGTCTTGCAACTGGGATGCTCCGGCAGTCGGTCCAAAATCAACTATGGGACATGGGTGCCCGTGCAATTCGGACCGGTGGCAGAGAAAATGTATTTCGACATCGTCAACCTTGACCGGTACGATTGCGTAATCGGCACCCCGTTCATGAACCAACACGGCATCAAACTGGACTTTGAACAACGAGCAATCGTCGTCAAAGGCCAGATTTGCCCTGCGTTCACAAACGAGGAAGACTCTGCATACCGGGTCCGACGACTCAACTCGCGGAAGCCCAGTGGGGCCCTGCGAACTGGACCGTCAAAGTGACTCCCCCCGAGTACGGGTCATCGCACCACAGTAGAAGATGTACCTGACCAGGATACGACGGTGGATCGCACCGCTCGTATCCTGGAAGGACATCTTCCATATGTCGTGGAGGAGATCCGTAAGCGAAAAGGGGACGAGGACGATGGCCGAGGACCAGGGCTAGCCGAGGCGAGCTCTGAACCCGATCCCATCTCCTCATATCATGCTACCAGCAATAAGGCGGAGCATTCACGTAGCGAGAGGGTGGAGGAGTCCACCATAGACTACCGCGCGGCAGACACAATCGACGCTACTGATGAGGAGGTTCTTCCCCCTCACCAGGCTCAATTCGTGTACCCCGCGGATAGCGAAAGGCCCCATACGCATTCCCTCCACTGGAAGCGGGACACTCGGAATCCCGTGGACATGCCTGAACTCGGAAGCCGAGACCCTATCTCGCTCCACTCCTCTACCGGAGTGAAACGGGATAAGTACGGCAACGAGGATAGGTACGGTATGAACGAACTGTTATACGAGGAGGTAGTAAATTACCTCCGCGATATGCCAGAACGATCATACATGAAGCCACCCGAAGTCATTCCCTACCTGAGGGAGGAATGGTTCCGCAAAGTCGAGGACTTGGTGGGCCCTATACCGCTTGAGTTGCCACCGATGAGGGAAATCAATCATAGGATTCCCCTCATTGACGAGCAGCATCGGTATAACTACCACCACCCTCGATGTCCGGACGCCCTTCGGGGCGAATTGAAAACCAAAATGGACAGATATCTCGAAGCTGGTTGGTGGGAGATGAAGCCCGCCAACTAGGCTGCGCCATTACTGTGTGTGCTCAAAAAGAGCGGGAAGATACGCACTGTCATTGATGCCCGTCAGAGGAACGACAACACGTATAAGGACGTGACGCCGTTCCCTGATCAGGACAACATACGGCAGGACGTAGCGCGTGCCAAACATCGCTCGAAAATCGATATGTCGGACGCTTATGAGCAAATCCGTATCGATGTCGAGGATGTTTGGAAAACCGCGTTCTCAACGATATTCGGCACCGCCGTATCCCATGTCATGCAGCAAGGCGACTGTAATGCACCTGGTACATTTCAGCGCCTCATGACGTGGATCTTCCGCGAATACATCGGAGTATTCGGGCACGTATACCTCGACGACATCTTCGTGTTCTCCCGCTCCATTGGGGAACACGAAGATCATCTTCGACTGGTATTCGACCGACTGCGGGAGCAGCGGTTATATCTCAGCCGAGCTAAACTCGACTTGTATTCCCAACGCATGGATTGTCTTGGTCATCTGATAGATGACCAAGGACTCCATGCTGACACCGACAAGATGGCCAAGATAAGGGACTGGCCTCCTATGCAGTCGAAGGACGAGGTCCTTCGATTCCTAGGGCTCGTCCAATATCTTGCCCATTTCATGCCGGACCTATCCGCATACACCTCCCCGCTCGAGACCATCTGCAGCAACGGACAGCCATTCTACTGGCGGCCGTTACACCAAACGTGTCTCGACCGGATCAAGGACATGGCCTGCAAAGCGCCTATACTCAAACCCATCGATCCCGACTGTGATGAAACCATATGGGTCATCACGGACGCATCGGTGTGTGGAGTAGGCGCTGTATACGGCCAGGGTCCTGACTGGCAAACGTGCCGACCAGCCGGATTCATGTCGAAGAAGTTCACCTCCGCCCAACGCTCATACCAAACGTATGAGCATGAAGCGTTGGGGATAATCGAGGCACTCCTGAAGTGGGAGGACCGCCTCCTGGGCCGGAAGTTCCGGATCGCCACCGACCATGAAGCCCTCTTGACTATGCGAGACGTCAAGAGGGACACAAGATCGGGACGGCTCATCCGTTGGGACGAATTTCTGTCCCGTTATGATTACGAGATAGAACATGTTCCCGGCAAGGACAACAAGGTGGCCGATTGCCTATCACGGTATTTCAAGAACGACCCGCCGGATGTACTCCGCCCCGTTCAAGACTACGTCAATGCCGACGTGCGTCTTGACCCGGGACTGGATGACATTCCGGCGGACCGTAAGGTCGAAATAAACCGCGCCATCGAAGAAGTAGCCCTACGCGCTCTTCGGGAGGTAGTCGAGGACCGCGAACTCGAAGCATCCGAAATGGTCGCGGCACACGTACCGCGACCATTGAGTGAAGCCGAGGCGGCAGTCAGCGTGCATGATGCCTTGCAATCCGGGCCCGCCCTGGACACCGTAGTTCAAGGCGAGGACGGGTTCCGGGACGCGGTCAAACTCGCGTACGCGGGTGACCCGACTTTCTCCAAAGTGATGCTAAAGCCTACGGCCTATCCATCCTTTGAAGAAATCCACGGGCTACTATACGTGACCAATCGATTCAGCCATCGGGTGCTATGCATACCCGATGGCCGACTGAAGTCGCGCAGCCTCCAGGAACTCGTCATCGACCACGCTCACCGAACCCTGGGTCACCTTGGTGCCCAACGGACGGCGGAGTACGTGAGACGATGGTTCTGGTGGCCGCGGATGACGCGGGATATAGAGAGGTTCTGCACCTCATGCGGAGCGTGCCAGATGTCAAAAACATCCAACTCGTTGCCGGCGGGGTTGTTGCATACGATGCCGGTGCCTCTGTATCCGTGGCAATCGGTAGGGATGGACTTCGTCGGTCCATTCCCCGACGCTCGCGGATACAACTACATGCTGGTAGTCATTTGCCGACTAACCAGCATGGTCCACTTGATCCCATGCCGAGTTACCGACTCCGCCACCATGGTAGCCGACTACTACATCCAAGGAGTAGTACGACTCCATGGACTGCCGGAGTCGATAGTGTCCGACCGGGATTCAAAATTTACATCTGTGTTTTGGAAGGAGGTCCACCGGCTGCTGGGGACGAAGTTGCTCATGTCAACTTCGTTCCACCCTCAGACCGACGGCGCCTCCGAGCGAGCAATCAGGAACGTAACCCAGATACTGCGAGCCATGGTTGAACCGCACCAAGGGGATTGGATCGATCATATCCCCATGGTGGAGTTCGCCATCAACTCGAGCATCAGTGCGTCCACGGGTTTCGCCCCATTCGAGCTGAACTACGGGTACATGCCTCGCATGGCCGCGTGGGACCAGGGTACATCACCGTTCCCTGGTGTCCAAGCGTTCGCCGACCGAGCTCGCATGAACCTGGAGCAGGCCCACGACGCTATCCTCCAAAGTCGGGTGGCGATGACACATCACGCGAATCGCCTCCGGACGGACGAGGCGACTCCGTTCAGGGTGGGCGACCTAGTGTATCTATCGACGAAGAACCTTGCGCTCCCGAAGAACCGGGCGCGCAAGCTCGCGCCGAAATACATCGGGCCATATAAGGTCCTCCGGGCGAACCCTGACACCTCGAGCTACACCCTGGAATTGCCAGGTGAACTCGTCCGCCGGCGAGTCCACCCGACATTCCATGCGGCATTGCTGAGGCCGCATCACGAGAGCGACGAAGCGATATTCCCGGGACGGGAGGCCCAGAAATTTTATGATTTCGGGGCCCCTGACGAACAGGAATGGCTGGTGGACGACATAGCCGGACATCGATGGACGTCGAAGTCCATCGAGTTCCTGGTCCATTGGTCCACTGGCGAGCACACATGGGAGCCACTGGCCCACTGCGACGAGCTAAAGGCGCTCGACGATTACCTGGCCCTCATGGGTGTGGACGATTGGCGTCGACTACCGCGGCAGAACCGAGGTAGTCGTCCGCGTCGTTGACACCGCACGACACCAACCTGCAGGTGCCCGCCGCGATGTATGCCGCGGCGGCCTGTACAGGTGGTGGGCTGCCCGAGGAACCACCCGCTGATCGACCCCGAGCTTGCGATCGGCCCGCCCCGACGTTCGTCGTGGCGGTACAGAGGCGCGAGCTGGGGCCCCAGCGGGATAGTTGAGCCGCGAGAACTGAAGTCCGTAGGCGCCCAGTCGGGCAGCGCATCTGGCGGGATGGCGTGGGAACGGGCGCACAACTCCGATCGGCGGAGTCCCAACCTTAACCGTTGAACTTCCGACCAATCGTCGGACGGCGCCCATCACCACCGAACATCCCCCTCCTTCCCCATCCATCCACCCCATTCCCACCCCTCAGCACATCCAGCCTTCTCGGCTACTCCTCGCTTCACCTCTCACCTGCACCACCGCAATGTCGCCGCAACGCGGACAACCCTCGCTGGGGGCGGACGACTATGTCGCCCACGCCAAGCGAGGCCGCATGGACGTCGACGATGGGTACGGGCCGACTGGAGGGGGAGGGAGCAGCGGCGGGGGCCACTTCGGTGGCTACCCGCAGCCGCCCTTCTCTCCTCCACCGTCGGGCCCGAACTACCCCAACCAGCAGCAGGGCCAGGGGTACAACAACTTTGGCCCCGGACCCAACTACGGACCGTCGAACTACGGGCCGCCCCCGCCCAACTATCCGACCCCGTCGTACGGGCCGGATAGTGGTGGCTGGGAGCGGGCCGCCGACGCCTACAAAGAGCTCGCCGACGCTCGCCAGCAGTACGCCGCCCTCGCCGGCGAACTCGGCGATGCGCGCGTAAAAGAAGCGGACCTGCGCGCGCGTATACGCGAGCGCGACCGCGCCATCGACGACGCCGAGAACCAGATCAAGACGCTACAGGCGGAGCGCGATCGGCTCGTCAAAGAAGTCAGCCGACTCAACGACGAGCTGAAGCCCTTCCCTGCGCGCCGCGGTCCTGGGTTCTCTGGGCCCCGCTTCGTACCGCACGGCCACGATGAAGGCTGGGGCGGATCCACGCGCAGCCGACCGCGCGTGGACACCGAGCTGCCCACCGGGGCCGCCAACATCCAGCCACCTCCAGGACCCGCGATCGCGTCTGCTACGGCGGCGACGACCGCGGGCACCCGAGAGCGCGACGGACCCGCCCAGTCCACCGTGCCGCCCCGCACGCAGAGCGGGAACCCAAAAAGGGCAACCACTCGGGCGCCCGCGCGGGAAGCTAATGCCGCGACCGCGGCCACGCCTCCAGACGTGGTGGCGGCCCCGGCTCCGGTTCCTCCCACGCAACCCCTCACTCCAACCGCCGCCCACGCGACTCGCCCCACGGCTCAGTCCATGGGGGTGGATGAGTTTGAGTGGAACCTGATGACGGAGGCCGAACGCGAGAACCACGGCATTCTGCGCCGTCAAGGGCAGATGGACGTGACACTCGAGGCCTCCGGTCAGCCACTCTCCGCCTGGTACCGATGCTGGTCCAGCCCACCGGCGTCCATGGCGGAGTCGTACGAGGCGATGGAGCAGGATGATGAAGGAGACACGGACGAGGCCGGGGACGATTTGTTCCCCGGCATCGATCTCGTGTTCTCCGACCCCATCACCTCCTTCGCCAGCCAGTTGACCAAGGCGGCCCACGTCAAAGAGGTCAACCGGGCAGCTAGGGCGAAGGGAGTCGACACCATCGATCCACTCCCACCCGCTGACAAGCCCGAGTTCGGGGCGTGGGCCGGCACCAACATCCAGACTGTGGTGCAGGCCCACAACCTGCACTGGTGGGCTTTCGTCGAGTGGGACGAGGATGCCCTGCGATTCTACAAGTTCGTCACCACGATATACCAAAGCCCGGCTCACGTCCGGCCTGAGGGTATCCGGTACTTGCAGAAACTGCAGGGCGCGGACGCCGCCCGCCGTAAGCAGCACCTCCGGCGGGCCATCCCACGCCCCGTTAATGCACCCCGCGATCACCTTGGCCGCTACCCCGAGGCCGCCGCCGACATAGACGTCGTGTGTCGGTTCTTCAGGTGCGCGTCGGTGAACGCCTGGCCGTCCGGGATGAGACTGGCCTCGGGTGCATTGCCTTCTGGCGATGGATTCGGGGTTCCTCTCTCTTCGGACTGTCGGGCCTTTTTCCTGCTGTGGCACTTGTTGCCTCAGCGGGCCAAGAAGAACCCCCACCACGAGCACGACGCGCGCATCCGTACCCTGGCCATGGAGTTATTCTCCATTCCTGGTTGGTACGAGCGCATCGTCGCGGCCGGAGAGTTCGTTGGGCAACCCCAGGAGGCTCCCATCCGCTACCCCTACCCCGCGGATGACGCCTCCCCCATCCTCCTCTCCGCGTGGTTCTGTGTCCATGGTGTTGCACTGGACCGCGACGTCATCGCCTCCATCCGCCACTGGGCCACCCGCTCGCGCAACGAGTCACTCGGGCGCGTGCTCGACGACGCTTCCCCGTGGCCGGCACCCCCCATCGACGTCGACTCCGTCACGTCCGCCGCCGAGATCGCCCTCGTCGTCAAATACGATGAGCTGGCCTGGGGCCCACGCCTCCTCGAGACCCACGAGTCCAACCACGGCGACTTCGACGAGCTGGACGACGGTGAGGACATATAGCCGACTACTATGAGGGCGGCGCCATCATCATCCCTGCGCTCGCCGCCCTCGGCTACCCGTCGATCCCCCCCACTCTATCCGCTGCCACAGCACGCGCTCGTCGTCGTCAACCGCTCATCATCACTCATCCGAGGGATTGGGTCAATCCGGAGAGGGAGGGTGTAAGGATTCGGTGGCCGTGGCAGTGCCGCGGCCGGGCTCTGGCGCTTAGGCGCCCGTGGGTAGTGGCTGGACTGGGACTGTATAGCACCACTCCGGGGCCTCAGCGCCGCCGTTCTCCTCATGTATCCTCATCTATCACGCCTATACTCAAGACTTTGTGCAACTCACACTGGTTTGATAAGGCGACCGCACCGTTACTTACACTATGCCTCTGACTCGTTTCAGATTCACAGCGGTATTGACCAGGGCTGTCCGCTCTCGGTCATTCTCTACTTGATCTACAACTCGGCGCTGATCAAGGCAAGTCGCTCGGGCGTGGCTGCTGGAAAAGCTGACTTGATGTCCAGGAACAGAATTGAAGCGACTTCTGAGCGGCGCCATGTGTCCTTGACCGTCTTTGTAACAAGGTGGATGGAGTCGGTGGTGGTGCGGCCTGCCCGGCCGCCGAACTGCATCTCGGCCAGCAAGTTGCGGGACTCCGCTTCGAAAACAAGGACATCAGCAACACATCTAGACAGGATTTTAGACATGCAGCTCAGCAGTGCCACTGGGCGGTAGGCTTTCGCCACTGTGTAGTCTGTCTTCCCTGGCTTGCGAAGCACCACCGTGTCGGATGCCTTCCACGCCTTGGGGTAGTACTTGAGCTCGAAGGTAGCCCGAAAGATCTTCCCCAGTAATGGCGTGAGCGTGGGCTCGCAGTGGCGGTAGACCTCATTCGGGATGCCATCCGGCCCCGGGACCTTGAACGCACGCAGCTGCATGATCGCACGCGAGATCTGCCGGTCCTTGATGGACCGAAACCCGAAGGCTGGCTCTGGGTACTCAAAGTCATCAGCGAGCACCGGCGCGTCTCCCGGAGGGAGAAAGAATGTGTCGTAGAACTCAGTGCTCTTCTCCTCATTCCCAGTGAGGACTGTAGCTTCGCCCGCCTCATTCTTTGCCTTCAACGGAGGGATACGTGTGCAGCCGCCATCGGTGGGTCCCCGCTTGACGAATCTGTGAGCCGTCCAAATGGAGCGCGCATCGACCACGTCTAGCCACGCATTCCAGTGGTCCTTCTTCGCTGCGCGAATCTGATCAGTGTAACGGTTGCGGGCAACTTTGTACTTGCGGTGTGCCCGGTGGCCTGCATCCCCTCTGTAGCGGTAAGACTCTCGGCCCAGGCGCTTCG
Source organism: Trametes versicolor FP-101664 SS1 (assembly GCF_000271585.1). NCBI lineage: Eukaryota > Fungi > Basidiomycota > Agaricomycetes > Polyporales > Polyporaceae > Trametes > Trametes versicolor. Next base: position 1,588,451 of record NW_007360331.1, on the reverse strand, counting down.
TCTCGCGCCTCATCTTGTCGAGGTCTTTTGACCACCACCTCTTGGTGAAGGGGCAGATGACCGTTTCTGGTACATGCCGGTCTATGGCCACTTGCAGGGCTGCTGTCAACCTGGAGAGGGCCCGATCCAGGTTAGCTGTGGTGATAATTACAATGGGAGGAGGGCGGGCAGCAAGCTCAGCCCGAAGGGTCTCATTGAAGGCTTCCCAGTCAACCTCGCGGAAGTTCCGACGTGTTGTGCGGGCCGACTCCTCCACCGGTATCCCCAGAGTCAAGAGGATAGGGAAATGGTCAGTTTTTGGCGGGCGAAGGTGAGGGGCAACCTTGCATCGAACCACCGCCTCCTGCAGGTACTCCGTGCAGAACACATTGTCCGGTCTGGTGAGGTTCTTGGTGCGTGACGCCTCGAGTGTCGGCATCCCTGCGGGGAGCGCCATCTCCAGCCCGTATTCCGCCGTGTACCCTAGGAGTACTTGCGCACGATCCAGGTTGCCGGTCGAGAACAGGTGGTGGTTACGAGGCTCATCCCAGAGGGGGTGGTGGCGGTTGAAGTCGCCGAGCCATGCAAAGTGATGCCCGCCCGGGGGCGCCGTCGTACGCTGCAGCTTCGTAGTCGCCCGAGCAGCCGCGTGAAGTGTAGCATCATGTTCGCCGTCAACATATAGATTGAGCAAGTGGATGTGTGTGTCGCCAGATTTAATAGATATAGCAGTGAGGTCAGGAGAAGGAATGGAGACGGGAGTCCACGAGCCTGTCGATAGGCGTGTGCTGACGAGAATGATCGACCGTGTGCGCTCTTTTGCGTCATGGTGTCCAGTCGGGTATACAACAGACCAGTGGTTAGTCGCCCTAGTGAGGCCGAGATGGTCGATATATGGCTCTTGAAGGGCTATGATGTCAAAGTTAGTGGGTAACGCCGAGTGAAGAAGGTCCGAGGTCGCGTCCGCCGATTTGTTGAGATTCTGTTGCCATATCCTTATGTTGGTTATTGGTGTACCGTTCATTGGAAGAACTCAGTGGGCATGTGTTCTGCGAGCGTAAAGTGGTCATCCAGACGTCCCTGGCGCAATCCGCGAGGACTCAGCTGCTGCGTATGGGCGGCGGTGTGCGCACCCCGCCGCCCGACCATGTTCCAACCGTCGTCTTGCTGTCTCCCCGTCGTGCCCGGAACTGAGTCCTGGAAGCTCTGCTCGACCTCCCAGGCGTTCGGGTCCTCCGTTGGGAAGAAACGGAAGCAGTGGTCGGGCTGCCTCTTCTGCATTTTCTGGACCTGTGCAAGGAAAGTAGGGCAGTGGCGGGACCACGTAGCGTGGCCGAAACGCTTGCAGTTAATGCACCGGTACTTTTCCTCGTCAGTCACCTGACAGTCACGAGTCGGGTGCGAGTCATCCCCGCATGTTCCACAGCATTCCTCGGCTTGCGTGCAGTCGCGCGCGAGATGGACGGGCTCGAACCGGTGGCATTTCGCGCACCGAAGTGGTTCCAGGAGGCAGCGGCATACGCCGACCTTCTTTCCCGCAATGATCAAGCCATTTGCAATCGCCCGGTTCGCCCCCTCACTTGAGCTCATGGTAATCATCGCATGGGCCACCTGCTGCCCATGCTGGCGCTTGGAGATCGGCTTGATCCACCTCGCATACACTATGGACCCCGCAGGGAGCTGCGCGCGCTCCTCAATCGCTGCAAGAGCGGCCGCGTCGTCCGGGTTGAATCGAACGGGCGTGAACTCTGCCACCACTTTGTACTGTCTCGCCTTGACCGCCGCCGTCGCGCCCATCTTGCTCGCGAAGGCCGCCGACCGGTCCTTCGTCTCCCGGACCCAGTCGGCCCCCTCCTGCGTCCCAAACTCGAGAACCACACCGCCATTGCGGAGGATGGTGGCAGCCACAACTCCTGCCCCTTTAGGGGGTACATCACCCTCCTCCGTCAGCATGGCGAGTGCCATGTTGGCCTTCAAGACGACCGCATCCTCTTTGATGCGCTCCCCTTCACTGTCACCGAGCGCCACCTCGTCCACCAAAACTTGACGGGCCCTCAACTTCGCCCGCTCTACCGCACGAGCCATCGGGCCGCGTGGCATCGGCGCGCTGCCAGGAGCGGGTGCCCCCAGCGTGCGCGCCGACGCCGCCGCCGCCACTTCTGCAAATGTTCCGCCCGGGCGTCTCGCGACCTCCTCCATCTGCTCGCACCTCGTCTCGAGCCTCGCCAGCCCCGCCTCCAGCCGGGTCCCCATGCTCGCCAGCCCCTCACTAGCTCTAACCGCCTCAGCACTCGAGTCCACCGGCACCCCCGCCTCTGCAACTGCCGCCTTCACAGCCTCCTGCACCTGGTCCTGCACCTTGGCCATGACCTCTTCACTGATTGCGATACTCACCCGCTCTTCTAGGACCGCCTTAGCATAGACCGCAAAGGCAATCAGCCCCTCGACGACCGTCGCACTCCCAGTGCTCATCGCCAGCTGGCCCATCCCGGATATGAGCGCAATGCCGTTGGGCATCTCCATCGGCGGGATCAAACCGTGTTCTTCCAGCAGAGCGACTGCTGCCTCGAGGTCCATCACGTTGGCCTTTTGCTCTTTGTAGAAAGCCAGTGAGCTCGTCGCCGTCGGTTTTTTCGCGCCGGCGCCTGTTCCTTGTCGCTGCCCGACGCTGCTCGACCGCGGTTGCCCAGCGAGCGTGATTTGGCGCGTCTGCTGCGGTGGCGTCATCGTACCAGTAGATACCGAGAGAGTCCCAGTACGTAAGGTCGCCTAGATGTCAGGTAGTCGAAGTGTCTATGACCGCACCCTCTGTCGCCCGCTCTGATTGGCTGCAGAGCGTGGGAAAGTCGCCAGAGGTGGTGGTAAGAGATCAAGGAGCGTCAGCCCGGGAGTTGAAGATCCTCCGAGTCCCAATTCGCAGTTCGAGTTTGGTAGGGCAAGATGCGGTCCCAAGTATCGAGTAGGCGCAGGCTGAATTGCCTGGGCGATATTCAGAGGCTGCGGTTGGATGCATTCGAGGAGAGAAGGAGAGACGTGGCGCAGCGGTTCGCGGTAAGAGCAGACGAGGAGGCCAGCGCTTACTGCGCCGGCGCCGCTCAGAGCGGGAGAAGCGCGCCCACGTGACCGTGCTTCTCTTGCCACCCTACGCCCGCCTGTGCGTCATCGCTCGTTGCTCTCACCAAGTCGAACCACTCGTCCCCGCCGCTACATCTCTCAGCTGCGTCTGTTTTGCCTCACTTCAGACTAGCTAGCCACGGTCCGGCTGTCTGAGCTCGACAACAGCTCCTCCGCCTACCCTGGCGTCGTTCAAGCGAATATTCGGCATCGTAGCCGGAACAAAGCTGCGTCTCCCGGTACGCGGATGCTCAATGAGAGCGGGAACACACTGCCCCATCTGATTACACGTACGCATCCCTCATATTGCTCAGCACTATGCGTACAACGCCGGATTCAGAATGACACTGGTGGCGCTACTGGGCAGAACACTTCCGGTACGTCCCCTGCAACCACTTTGATTTACCACTGGGTGGACTGACGTGGAATATACTTTGCTAGACATATTTCTGCCCTCGCAATATATCACCATCGCTCTCAACCTGAGGTTACATCGGGCCTATGCGAGATCTACACTCTCCCAAAGACCTGGTACATACCTCGCTATTCTGTTCGTCCGTCATGGATTTTGGCTCGATGGCCTATTTTTCGCATATAACGGCTGTAAATCCGCCCTGCACGGCTGTGCTCAGCACGTTGACAAGGAATAGGACATGCTGCGTCGCAGATCTGCCCGCACACATGGCGCGGTACGCCTATGTATCTCTAAGCTCGTGTTGCATTGACAACTAATCCGCCAAAGCTCTCGCAAAACCGCTTCTATCTGAAATCAAGCAATATCCTCGGCCAAAACGGTCACCGCGCAGCGGTAGGCATTACTCTCGCGCACTCGTCTATGCTGACATCGAGTATACGATCGCATCAGTCCGACGGCGTGATTCTTGACTGAAAATAGCTCCTTGAATCAATCTGAGCGCAGCTTTATAGGTTGCCGAGTACTTATGACCGCGGACATTACTCTACCTGCGACGATACTGTGTGAGTCGGCACATACCTTTAGCTCTATCGGCGAGACGACTGACTAGTTCTCAGGCATCCATTCCCGCTGTGCTCCCTCTGGCTGGAGGGAGTCGGCGCTGTCCTGGGAAGCGCGTAGACTTCTCGAGCTGCCCTACGGCGCCCGCAATTGCGTTCGGCACCCGCGTTCAGGGCACCGACGCACCTCATATCCTCCCCGAGAGAGGGGACCACGTTTGCAGGACGCGCATAGGACGTGCAGTCGTGTTTTTAACGCTGGTATGTCTCACGCGATGCAGTACCTTACGAGCTCGTCTCCTTACATCTCTCTGTATAGCTCAAGTCGGACGCGCATCGCCGCCTCCGACGGTCCGCATACACTGTCCGAGGAAGCGTTGCAGGTAAAACCTTGTATGCTTGGCAAGTATTGTACATATATCAAGATCGGTTCCGCTCGTACTCGATCTCGGGGACGATAACAGAAGGGTCTCTTGTTGCGCCAGAGGTGCGTGGATGAGGTGGACAAATCGAGTAAATAGTACAGCAAGAAGCTCGGAAATCGGGTAACGATATCAGTGACACGGCATACTCAAACTAGCACGGAATAATCGACGACAGGGCAGATATCGTACAATTGTCAAAAACTGCGGAATGTATACAGCGAGGCGGAGCAAGTGGGGACTGGGATATATAAATCGTGAATGAAACTCCAAGAAGGTGTGGAGGCGGAACCCGAGAGAGAGAAGAAGGGCATATCGAGAGGGGAGGAAGCATGGGACGCTAGCGGTGCGCGGCGGCGTGTAGGGATCAGAAGGGCCGAGAGAGCGGATGTGTGCGCAACGCTGGTGGTCGATCGTGGAATGAAAATGGGATGGTTATCGATGGGGGAAGACGGGTTGAGTGAGCGGCGTCGGAAGCCCATGAAGGCGAATTTTTCGGGGAGATATGGAACATTTTGAGCACATGTGAGGGCCCGGGCGATGGCGTCTTCGAGTAAGCAGGACGGGATATCCGCGAGTTGTATTGGACCGCTTCATCAATCATTTAGAGACTCGAGCGATGACGTCGCTGTGGTCTTGAACAGGGTAGACAGCGAGAAGAGACGGCTTCAAGATGGTGGATGATTTCGAAGGGGAGCATTTTAGGGGAATCGAAGGATGTCGACGAAGTGCGATTGGGTGCGTTGGAGTGTTTCGGTGGAGCGTGTTCGCGCAAACAGGAGAGATATGTCGGAAAAGGACACCGGTATCACCAGTGAGTGAATGATGTGATGCGACCGCATCCTTATAGGCTTCGCCGCGGCGTAGAGCGTACCACATACGAGGGCACCGACGGAGGAGAGACATCAGAGTAGCAAAAAAGGACCGAGAACACGGCGTAGGCGGGTCTACATCCTACGTGCTTGAGTCAGCGTACGGGTGCGGGAGCCGCTTGAGGAAGAAGGCCTATGAGGAACTCGTCTCCTGGGAAGACGTATGGGGCTCTTGCAAACGGTCCCCTTGATCGGCGACTGCATCGGAAAGACTGTCTGCGACGGCGCTGTTTGGCGAGACCGCAAGGTTCGAAGACGCTGCCGCCCCCGTCCCCGAAGGGCCGGCAGATGATCCACCAAGTTTTGTTCTAGATCGATAATAAAGCCACTTAGAAGCTACCCAATATGCAGAGGCATGGATGAGTACATACTCAACGTCCAGCTCGCCTTTGAGGCGAATGATTTTGGCTTTCAGCTTGCGGGACCAGCCGGGTATATAGCTCCCCCGAATGTTGTTGTCATAGTCATGGGTCTTGGCGAGTGTGTCGGTCATGCGCAAAATGTCCTTGCGGAGGTCGTCAGATATGCATTGCAGTACACCGTCAGAGACGTGGCTAGCGAGTATTTCCATGATGTCCAAGAGATCCCTTGCATCAACTGTGGTCTGAACGAATTGGGTCTTGTCTGCAGCGAAGATTTGGAGCAGAACGTGAGTCAGCTCTGCAAGAACGTCCCCCGTGTAGGCACGAACGGGCTCCAGGTCCTTGGCGGGGAGGGATGATTTCAAGGCGTAATTGGCGCACACCAGGAAGTTGGCGACACTTTGCAGGTACCTCTTATGAGCGTCCTTCGTGTCGTTCGAACGCGCCTCCGCAAGGTGCAACTGCTTGAGGCGAACCTGGCGGTATGCCAGGCGGCCGACGCAGAATGGGCACTGTCTACTTGCAATGCTATTTCCGACCACTTCGAGTCCGAGGGTCCTTTTTCTAAGCTGAAGTTCACTGACCAACAATGTCGTGGAGACGACGAGACCCCTATATTTTTCCGCATTTTTCCTTATTTTTCTACGGCCATTCGTACGACACTTAGACTTAGAACCAGTAGTTAGAAGCATGTGACCAGTCACCTGACCCCCACCTGCAGACTGGCACTAATGTGCGCACAGACCACCTTTACGTTTGTACATGTTTGGCTCCCCTGACTCAGTATATAAACCCCACCTGTAGCGACCCTAGCCCTCATCTTGACCTCTTGGTCCTTGGGCTAGGTAAGCCGTCCTTTGTATTCTCTTAGTCAGCATAATATTAACTTGGTCCTTGGGCTAGATTTGACTTGAAAGTCTACGCTCGGCGTTAGCAAGCCTTCGCGCTCGCCGCCCTTGGGTTAGATCGTATTAGTTTCTTTGTTGTAGGCGTTGCCTGGTCGCGTCGAGTCTAGCTCCGCGACAAACAACGGCTTGGAATCCAGAGAGTATACCTGATTGGGGGCGCTATGGGTCTCGAGAAACCCCTAACGAACGTCTTGCTGCCAGGTGAGATCATCCGTCCTCCCGGAGCACTACATGTACTGATGTCATATCCTGACAAGGTGTTACCGGACAGACTGGACGACCACGATCCATAACCGAAGTAGACACCTAGGGCAGCCGCTTCGTCGTCCGACAGAGGCCGAAAAGGCCACCAAAGTATGCACAAGATGATTTGAATCCATAGCAGCTGCTGTTGATTGCCGTACCCGAGAGGACCGTCCCCCGAGTCCGCCGCAGGGCCGAAGTGCTCTCGGGCCGATTTGTGCAGCTGTTGGAAGTAGTCGACGACTTCGTCAGAGCGGAAGTCCATGAGGCACACGGAGGCGGCAGAGAGGGCGTCCGGGGATAGAGTGGTGCTGTACGCCTCGACGAGGGTTTGTATGTCCAGGCCACGTGCGAGGCTGTGGATTTCGGACCGCTCCCGCCCTTGCCATGTCTTCTTGCTCTCTTTCCAAGCCTCTGGTGGGAAGGATATAGACCTCAGTTGTTGAGTCGTTTCCCGTGTCCGATGCCACAGAGATCTCCAGTGATCTAACGAGACGTACACGCGAATGCGCTGACAGAAAGTGGATAGTTTGTGTCGTGTGTACGTGAGGATCGCGGTCACACCGTGGCGCTTACGAAACATTGTATCACAGACCCAGTAGGTGTATCGCTTTGGCTGCCAAGCGGCGTTGACTGCACGGATTTGGGGGGTGAGGTAGGAGCACTTGTGGTTGAAGAGGGGGAGAATCGTGGTGACCACGGTGAAGATGGCAAGAAGGCCAACGAGAGTGGATGCGATGGCAGCAACGGTCTCGTGGAGCGTCCAGAGGAGGATGAGCATTCCGGAGAGGAAAAGTGCCAGGGCAAGCTGAAGAAGAATGGGGATGACACCAATAATGTCGTCGACGCGCCACGTTCGAAGGTTGTTAAGGCGATACTGGCGCACCCGCGCAACCGGACGGGAGGTCCCCGAGGCGCCGCTGCTGTACTCGTTGAGCCACTGCTTGACCATGATGCCTACCGACGCGGAGGACAGGCTGAGGATGAGGCCGGAGAACCACAGGGCGTTGAGCCAGACGGCCCAGCGCGGGACAGGAGGAGGGGTGTTCACAATTGTGCGGGTGGTACTCGGAGGTTGAGTCGAGTTGACGAATGGAGGCTGGTTTGAGAAGCTCGCGAGTTGGGAGGAGATCTGCTGCAACACAGCGATGGAGGGATCGGGGGCAGCGGGCTGGAGTAGGAGGTACGATTGCACGTTGAACGTGGTGAGGACGGCAGAAAACAGACCCGCCTATGAGAGTGCTCCTTGCTTAATAATGTCGACTCATGCGAGGCGATGCTACGACGACGTACGAATACGAGGTAAGTGTCAATCTCCTCTTTCCATCTCTTAATCATCTCGTCGCTATATGTCTGAACCATCCCCGCAGCATCTGACCACGCCTTCGTCTTTTCATCTTGTGCGTATACTTCGTCTCTTTTCCAACACATATCCTAGACGGTTGTTAGGAGAGTGCAAATAAACAGTATGGAGCACGTACACCGAAAGAAACTTGAGGAGGAATCTTCGGGCGGGTCTGTCCCGTCTTCTCCACTTCAGGTACATCCTTCTACAGGGATGGACTCGTTAGATACCGCCAGAGCGAGCACGAGCCAAGGTACTAACGGTCTCGCGTCGTTCTGCTCCTGCGGGGAGCTCTCCTTCGGAAGTCACGGGGTCGTGCGCCGGGAGCGGCTGAGATGGTCCTTCGATTGAGAGTGGGTCCGATCCGTGGTGCTCAGACATCGAGATGCAGTACGTGTGGCGACGGGAGATTTGGGGAGAACGTTACGAGGGATATGCTGAAAGACACTGGCATATGGGGCGAGAAGGCGAGCGCTGGAGGTGGCCCCTCTCCTCGTGTCCTCGGCTTCTATACAAGACGCCCAGCTTAGGGTTCAGTCCACCACGACGAGTGCAGACGCTCTATTCTTCGGCGTTTCCACCGTGATGCGCACTGTATGAAACTAAATGGTATGTTTTGGTCTTGTGCAGGTTCTATTCGTGGCCCAGACTCACACCTACCGCCCACCTACCGCGTCCTTCGGGTAGGATGAGCTATAGTGGACGGCTGTCCCGTATACGTGCCCTGGCCTCGCAATAACCACGGCCTTGGGAGACACGGGCATTGAACGCGCAGCCCACGAGCCACTTGGCGCTAGGCTGCGCGGCCGTCTGGTACGGCTGGCGACACAGATGTTCGCTATGTAGCTGGAAGGGCGGAGAACAACGTGTTGGCAAACTCCACATCACCGCGTAACGGAAACAACACTTGCAAGTTTCGCGGCAAAGACCCGCACTGGTTGCAGTACTGCCTGCCTCGCCGATCCCATACAGCCACGATGTCCCCGCATTGTGTATCTCCATCCAAAAAACACACAGCACTTAGCCTTCCCGGTGCTGGCCGCGAGAAAACCATGACCGCCGCATGATGTGCGGCAGTCTTTCTCTTCACAGGACTGGGTACTTGTGCCGGATGCGGAGTCTACAGTATAGTGCATGTGTCATGTACCATGTACCATGATTTAAGCAGCTAGCATTCACATTCTGACGTTTAGAAACAAGCGCTTGCGTCTCCGGAAGTCGTGATTCTGACTCGAAGGGAGGATGCACAGGAATACGAGAGTGCTTTGATGTACGGAGAAGTGTCATGTGGATTGTCGGCAAATACCTCAACCGCAGGGTGCACGGAACACACTCTCAGACGCTGCCGCACCCATTCTGAGGTAAATATCATAAGCAAGGTTGCCTAGGTAGAAGTGATAGACGAATACATACGTCGTTCCAGGTCTGTTCTTGACACGAATGATGTTTTCTTTGAACGCCCGCGCAGACGCCTGGATCTGGTTCACCCAGTCGTTGCTGGTGTAGCCGGAGGCCCTTTGAAGTATCCCTGCTAAGTGCAACATGTCCGGAACGAGATCGTCCGCGATGTCTTCTTCCAAGCGAGAATCGTCGAGACGGCGAAGCTTCCGCATGATGTCGTCTAGATGCGTCGACTCTATGATCGTCTTCACGCTATCTTCAGCAAACAACTTCAGCATAGTGCGAGTCAGCGCAGCGAGGACATCGCGCGTGTAAGCGCGAACCGTCTCCAGTCGTTCGGAGGGGAGAGCTGATGCGAAAACGTGGTGGGCGCAATCCAGGAAGTGATCGACGCTCTGCAGAAAGCTCGCATGAGCGGCCTTCGCGTCGTCCGAGGGCGTCCGTCCCAAATACGAGTGCTTCAGGCGAACCTGACGATACAGCCCAGTGACGCCTGCCAGTCAGGTTACAGATCAGTACATGCAGGACTCGGCGAGAATGAATGATATTACCTGGTAACAAGACGCTTTCCAGAGGTTGCTCGCGACGCATAGCGCTGCGAATCAGCTGACCTCGCATCCATCGCAGTCGAACCTGGTCAATGGATCTGACGTCCCGGCTCCGAGGCCCTTCGCCCTCGAGATGGTCCATCAGGGCATTGCAACTCGACACCGCCCATTCCGCGTCGGCGGCCTTCATACTGGACGGCCACAAGCTACATCGGAAATAGACACCCAAGGCGGCCGCCTCGTCGTCCGATAGAGGCGAGTCGTCTGCCAGAGGTGTGCACAGGATTATCGTGAGCCACAACAGCCGCTGCTGGTTCCCATATCCCAGGGGACCGTCCTCGGAGTCCGCGGCAGCGCCGAAGTGCTCCCGGGCGCACTTGTGGAGCTTGCGGAAGTAGTCGACGACGTCCCGGTAGTGGAAGTCCATGAGACACACGGTGGCAGCGGAAAGAGCATCGGGGTGTAGGGTAGAGCTGTAGGCCTCGACGAGGATTTGGACGTCCAAACCGCCTGCGTGCCTGTCGATGTCCGACCGCTCCCGTCCCCGCCAGGTCTGCTTGTGCGCTTTCCAAGTCTCTAGCCGCTGAATGGCGCACTCTAGACGAGAAAAAGCAGACCCCGTCCCTTGTATAGCACTCCGTATGGCCCGGGGAAACCACACGCAGCGTTGATGAAGACGTGATTCCAAGGAGGGAAGAATGGTGGACCCGAGCGTACTGAGGATGTTGGCGGACGTGCGACAGTACGTGGACAATGAGTTACATACCCCGTACATGAATCGCCTTGGTTGCCACACGGAGTTGAGCGCGCGTACCTGTGGAGTGAGGTACGAGCACTTGGGGTTGACCAGGGGTAGAAGCGTAGTAACGGCGGTGAAGACCGCAAGGAGTCCCACGAGGGTCGACGCGATGGCCGCAACAGTGGCGTGCAGGTTCCAGAGGAGAATGAGAATTCCGGCGAGGAACAGAGCGAGGGCGAGTTGGAGCAAGATTGGAATCGTTCCGACGATGTCCTCGACGCGCCAGGTTCGGAGGTTGTTCAAACGATACTGGCGCACCCGTGCAGCGGGACGAGAAGACCCGGAAACACCGCTGCTGTACTCGTTCAGCCGTTGTTTGACCATGATGCCTACGGAGGCAGACGTCAGGCTGAGGATAAGGCCGGAGAACCACAAGGCGTTGAGCCAGACCGCCCATCGCGGCACAACGGGTGGGGTATTCGAATTGGAGTTGCCGCTACCGGAAGTCTGAGTGGTGGTGGTGTTGACGAGTGGGGAGTTGATAGACAAGCTCGCAAGTTGCGAAGCGATCTGCCGCAAGACGGCAATCGAGGGATCGGGCGCAGCTGGTTGAAGTAGGAGGTACGACTGCACGTTGAATGTGGTGAGGACAGCCGAGAATAGTCCCGCCTTCAAGAGCATGGCTTGGTCAACCGAGTGATTGTTAGTCGTGGAGTTGCTCGAACACTTACGAAGACTAGGTATGTGTCTATCTCCTCTTTCCAACGCTTTATCATTTCTTCGCTATACATTTCCACCATCCGTGCCGCACTTGTCCATGCTTCTGTCTTCTCCGCCTGGGTGTATACTTCGTCTCGCTTGTCGTCCACATCCTACATATTCATCTGTCAGACAGAGACCGCCGCATAGCCTCAAACGTACCCAGAGGGATGCTTTAGCAGGGATTTCAGGGGAGTTCGATGTCGCACGTCCTTCTACCGAATGCTCGTGCTATGAGTAAAAGTTCTTAGATGGTGTTAGGCAGAGTTAGACAACATGCTCACAAGCGTGCATTGCTCTGCGCCGGCAAGGGGTACTCCTCCGGATGGTCCCGGGTCACTCAGTACGGGCGTTTGGGTCAACGTACCAGACGAGGGAGAATCCGGTGTGCGAAGCTGGGACATGTAGAAGCGGGTGTTTAGGTGAAGGATGTGTAAGGCAAGATTAGTTCGAGTCCCGGGAGAGAGGGGCGTAGTTCGTGGAGGGTCGAAATATTGAAAGCCTAGAGGAAGAGGTGAGTGGCACAGCGGGTATGGCACTGCAAATGGCCCTTCTCCGGTTCTATGACAGACGTCAGTTTAGGGTTTAGCCCAAACAGATCCTGCTACCTTATTGAGCCCAAAAGACGCTCTCCAAATCCTGACTATGACAGGCCGCCGTGAACAGAGGCGGTGCTTCTGCATCGATGCGTTGCCAGCACTGACATCGGATCCGTACCGCGGCGGAACATGTCTTGTTGCGACGCGTGCGCGCTAGTGCTGCCCGGAATCTGCTGGTCAGCGCGAAAATGCGCCTTCATCAGGCGACGTAGAGGGCATGCCCGTGGGGGCAAATTGCATGTAGAGGACGAGTTCGCTGTTCGAGGCAAACGCAGTGTGTTCAATAGGCGCCTCGAACGCCTGAACTGTGCCTCCCGGGACGACGGGGAATACGTTTGACAAACGCGCCGATGGGGGTACTGAAGACGGGTATCGATCTGACGAATATGCTGGCCGACGCATAGTGCATCGGAATTGCCAGTCAGTGCAGCACAGACTTTCGCTTGACATGCGTATAGGGCTTGCGACAGATTGCGGAGTCGAGGTGCTGGGACTCGTGTCTATGCACAGGATGTCAGACGTGTCAGACGGGGGTGCGCGTGAGGTGACTTCCAAGTTACGAACCTAGTAACCACACCGTCCTCCTCCGAGCACTGAGGCATGCGGCGTGGGCTCGAAGAAGGCAAGTCGGCGATGACATTCACAATCAGAAAAGATATCACATCACGACGAAGGTCTAAATAACGTCGTGAAATCAATCCACAGGTATACAGGAGCAAAACCGGGCGAGACTGAGGCTGGGGGCGAGGACTCACCACGAGTAGAAAAGAGAAAGCTGATTCTGCGAGCGGGTCGAGGCACTTATCTTCACAGGTGCATAGTGCAACGTCGTGTGCACGTTTTAAGAGGCGTCGCCAGAGGTGGCAATGGAGGCTACGAAAAATGTCAAGGTCTCGTACATGTGGCTTGCGTTCGGATGAAAAACCTGAGACCAGCTCATATCGAAATGTGAACGTCAATATTTAGGTCGCCGGGGTCACCGAGAGCGTCGAACGATAAGGTCCAGATCCAGATGTAAGGACCATTGGGCCTTTTCGGAAGCGAAATGAGTATATTGTGTTAGCAGAGCGCTCCGCCGATGCATTGCACGCTTTTGAACGGGGACGTACCTGGGCGATTACATATCATCCCGAGTATGCACTTCACGGCGTTGGGTTGCATTTGGAGATCTAATGCTTTAACCAAACCGCATAGAAGACGCGAGGAACGAAAGAAAAGTCCTCATAAGTAAAACCAGAGTGTGCAGAAGATGTGGTCAGGTACCGAGGCAAGACAAATGGGGAGAGAAGATCACTGGGCAGGGATAACGCCGTGGCCCTTCTGACTAGGGCTCATTGCATGCAGATGTTACCCCTTCCACGATAAGTTATAGACCAAGGATGTATGGAGACGAGAGCAAGAGCATGGTGTGAGCGATATTGCTGCCAGTCGCGATCGCGGTGTAAGTGAGGCAACGAAGAGACGCCCATACGCGATTCCGCACGGACCGGACCGGAAAGCCAAAAGCCGGGAAAGGCCGCAGCTGACGCTTCGCGACAGCGCGCACAACCTGCGCACTCCTCCTCTGCCTCACCCGCGCACACCAGGCTTGGCTTCTGAGTGTTTTGTCTTGACGTCTATGGCTCACGAATCAAACTCGGTGTCTGTTGGCGAACTCGCTCAGCCGTTCTCAGTCAGCTCTGCCAACCCGGCGCCGTCTCGGGTAGAGGTGAAGAATCCCCTTCGGAAGAATGGGAAGGAGGACGTACAAGCGGCATATACACGTCCTGCAATCCCGGAAACCGTGCCTATATGGGTGTGTTATCAGTATCTCGTGATGAATGCAGTCTAATTGCCATCTAGGACGTGTGCTCCAAGAAATATAACGTGTACACGGAAGAGCAAAAGACCAATGCATGGACGGATGCAGCGGGAATGGTTCAGAGCTACAGCGACGACATGATCGCCCGATGGAACAAGGAGATTGATACCTATCTCGTCTTTGTATGTATTTCACCGGTCTACGCCTATTTCATTAAGTGGTTTATCATCTTCCAGGCGGGCTTATTCTCCGCCATCCTTACCGCTTTCAACGTACAGTCGTACCTTCTCCTCCAGCCCGCAGCGCCCGATCCATCCATCGCTGTTCTACAACGGATCTCCTCGCAGCTTGATAGCTTTTCGATCAATCCTCCATTCGTCAATTCCACTCAGCCGTCGAACTCCAGCCTCACGAACGCAAACACCCCGCCCCCTGCCCCGCGTTGGGCCGTCTGGCTCAACGCGCTGTGGTTCTCGGGACTCATACTCAGCCTGACCTCAGCCTCCGTAGGCATCATGGTCAAACAATGGCTGAATGAGTACGGCAGCGGTGTTTCCGGGACCTCCCGTCCTATCGCCCGGGTGCGCCAGTATCGCTTGCATAACCTGCAAAGATGGCACGTAGAGGATGTCGTCGGTACTATCCCCATTCTGCTCCAGCTGTCCCTCGCCTTATTTCTCTCTGGGCTGCTCGTCCTTCTCTGGAACCTACACAGCACCGTCGCCGCCGTCGCGTCGACGCTCGTGGGGCTCCTTGCCGCCTTCACCGCTGTCACCACGCTGCTCCCTCTCTTCGATCACAAATGCGCCTATCTTTCGCCCCACATTCGCACCCTCTACGCTCTTTGGCAGCCGAAGTGCTTTGCATTCTGGGTGTGTCTCTCGATATCACGGCGCCGTCGCGATGTTGCAGCGTTCCTCACCATCGCACCGCATATGCTGTCCATCTTGTGCCAATGTCTCCGCTCGTATGCATCACTAGTCTACTGGAAAGTGTTGTGGCGCAAGATGCGGGCTGCAGCTCGACGATTGAGCGAGTTACCCTCGCCACCAGAAACCTGGAGAGCCCGCAAACAGACATGGCAGGGGCGAGAACGATCGGCCATCGACGAACTCGCGCACGAATTGGACAAGCAAATCCTCCTGGAGGCATACAGCGCGACCTTGCACCCCGACGCCCTCTCTGCCGCGTCCGTGTGCCTCATGGACTGCTACCATCAGGACGTCGTTGACTACTTCCGGAAGCTTCACACATCCGTCCGAGAGAACTTCGGTCCTGCGGCGGACTTGGACAGCGGTCCCCTGGGGTGGAGGAACCAGCAGCAGCTGCTATGGCTGCACGTCATCCTTTGCGTGCTGCTTGGGGATCAATCGCCTCTGTCGGACGACGAAGCGGCTGCATTAGGCGTCTACTTCGGATTCGGATTGTGGGCGTCCGGTATGCGGGCGGCCGACGCAGAATGGGCGACAGCTGCTTGCGATGCTATCTCGGACCACCTAGAGGCTGCAGGGGCTTCCTTCAAGGCAGCGTTCATCGACCAGGGTCGTCTCACACTGAAGAGGTCGTCCTTGATCTACAATGCCGTGCGGCGCGAGCAACCTCTGACGAATGTACTGCTGCCAGGTGTGACAATTTCTCCTTGTGGAACTCTGCGTAAACTGATCCGCTTCCTGAACAGCCGTTACCGGCGCATATTGCCAGGTTCGCCTCAAGCAGGCCCGCCTCGCCTCGGCGTCTTCGGACGACGCGAAGGACGCTCATACGGGCTTCATCAAAAGTATCGACCATTTCTTGGGGTGCGCCGATCCAGCCTTAGCATCTTCCCTGCCTGCCGACGACCTCGACACCGTTCGTACCTACGCGCGGGACGTTCTCGCCGAGCTGACGCGCACGCTGCTGGAACTCTTCGCGGAGGACAAGGTGCGGACCGTGATAGTGTCGACACATCTCGACGATCTTATGCGGACGCTTCGCTACTTCGATCCAGCACATGTGGAAGAGTGCATTCCGGACGATCTCTTGCCAGACATTCTACGCTTGATGGAGAGACTCGCATCGGCCTCCGGCTATGTCGACGATGACTATGTGGAGGGGATTCAAAAGCACGCACGCACATTTATGGAAACCATCGTCCGTGTGAAATGCAAATCTGAGACGCCGTCAGTACTACATCTCTCTACTCAGATACGAGTCGCTCACGAGCTTTCTTGCACCTCCAGAAGATCTCCTGAGACAGTCCCTGCTGAGCCAACAGCGACGGAGGTCGCCACTGTCGAAGGCGCCACAGTCCCGTCCGCACATTCCGGTGTTGATGATACTTTCGGTGCTGGTCGCGATCCAGGGGACCGGTACCGCTCACACGGTGCACACGCTGGGTCTCCTCTCGACGGTGTCTCGTAGGCTTCATCCACCTCTCGACTTCCACTGTGGTTCGTTCTCCCTGTCCAGTGCCGCTCCTTCTCTTCGCCAATCTCCTCCTTCGTCCTTCGTATGCATGCAACGATCATACATAGGTGCGCACCAACATGCACTCGATCAGGCGAACATCTCTCCTATGGCTGCCCTCGTCTGTCCGATTCATATCCCCGGCTCACTTCCCGAACACTCGCGCCGCCGCAAGGGCCCTCCGACGATGTCCTCATGCCATAACGACCCACGGATCGAGTTCATCCGCTCCCCACATCCCTCCACGAGCTCGAGAGGAGACATTCATCACCTCCCGGCCCTTCCGGTCAGCACTCACCGCGTTGTTTGCTCACACAGTCGAGATCCAGACACCTGTCATTCGTTTCTGCATAAGGTCACTTCCCTCCAAGCCGCCAGCTATACACTGTCCGTTGATCGTGTTTTCCCCATGAAAGGGCTATGTCAATACCGCTCAGGCGAGGATCTGTGCCCGCACAAATCCACAACACGTCGCCCTGTGTACAAGAGCACGACTAGTAGTAGGAAAGCTTCCACGCTCGAAACGGGGAAATTCGGCATGCGAGCTGCTGCTCGGACTATGTATGCGGGCCGCTATGCGGAAGGGAGTGCGCCGCGACCGGAAGTCTCTGTGCGTCTCTCTTCTCGTCTCTGTATGTCATGTACGCGAAGTCTGACCTCTTTAATGCTCAGGAACACACGCCACCACACCGTTGGGGGTCTGGACGATGCGCTTCTCGATGCGTGTGTCAGCATAGAGGTTATACTCGCATGTCTTCCTAACCTGTGCGTGCGGGGGCGTTGAGCTGCAGTCCTGGGGAGCTAGACAGCGCGTCTAGGCTATCACTAGTGGCAGCCGCGTACCCACCACTTCTCCTCTGCTGTAGCTGTAGCCCTAGACGCTCCAGAACAACTTCATGCCCCGCCTCCCGGCGTCATCCCCGCGATGCCGGAGAGCCGCCTTCGACACGTTCGAATGCAAGAATGACGTGCTGCGGGACCACCCATCCGCCCTGAGTTCCCCGAGCGCTCTTCTGAGGCTGAGGAATGCCGAGCTCTGGTCTCAGACTGCTGTTTCGTCGTCGCGGATTGCGATTGCGTCGTCCCGCAATGCTGCCGTATTGTCGCAGGCGTGGCCGTGCTCGCTCTCGATGCTCTCATAGCCGCCTCGGAAGGTGCGCTTCGTCATTCACACACGCATTCCTTGCTATACTTACAAGTCGCGTACAGGGTGTTAGTGCTAGGGGGGACCATGCACCACTCGGGTTCACCCCACGCCCTTTCGAATATGCACGGATAGCTATAATCGGGATATGGCCGTGGCGTCCCCACAACTACCGAGTGCACTGAGCACGGATGACGCATTCCGAGACGTATCAGCACCCTGTGCCCATGTCAGCGGTGTTTCATCATGGCTGCACTGTACAGGGTACTCGGTTCGAGGAAAGGGCAACACGACCGGGTAGGTTAGACGCATACCAGACGCTCGGTTCCCGCTTCCACTTGAGAGTCCGGAGGCGGCTTGCATCGATATTTCTGACAAAACAAGAGGAGCACATAGCTGTTACAGTGCGGCCCGTAGGTCATGACGATATCCGAAAGAAGACCATGTACACGCACGTTTTGCGCGGAATAAATGGGCAGTTTGCGAAACGTTCCACCACGGGGCTCTTGCGGGAGGTTTGGCGTGATATTTAGGTCAAGATTGAGTAAAGGCTGAGGCCGAAGCAGACATTGAGAGAGCGGCCCGCGAGTGACCGCCGCGGATGTTCCGTACCATTTAAATGAACGCCGCGTATGCACCGAGCTTCCAAAAAACTTACATGGTGTAGCTCCTGAAGATGAGCTGCATAGCTCGCTCGATTGTCGCGCCATAAGAAATGGAGACGTGCTGCGTGCGCCCATTTCAGCGTGATCCTTGTTCTCTTTGTTGAAGTGTAAATAGCCGCCCATACGGTCCGCGCGTTCCGATGACAGCTGTATAGCTCGGAGCGCGCCGAAACCTTATTTACGTCGCGTACACGCTCCGTTCAGTAGCACCATTGAATGTCAGTTCTTTATCTCGTGCCGCCTACGCTTCGCTCGCCGTCGCTTCGCTCGCTTGCTGCCGTAACCTGTTTCAATACTCTTTGTCCTCGAGACAGCGCACAAATGGTAGATACAATTTCAGCTCTACAGGGCGTGCAATTGTACACCACATAGGGCTGTATTGATACAGGATGAGCGGATGGGGAAGTCATAGGGAGCAAGGGCCCCTTACCGCAGGCCGGATGTACGTGGAGGAGAGAGCATCGATGTCAACCTCATCCGTCAGGTGGAGCAGAGTTCGCGCAAGTGCTCACTGATATCGACGCAGACGACGCAGAACGGGATCTAAAACGAGGCGTGAGAGTGATTCGAAGGGGATCCACCATTGCGGATACTCACTCGGACCCTCGAGCTGGAGTACACTGTCCGTATCGTGGAACATCGAGAAGCGTAGCCCGAGAGCGCACTGTATAGGCCAGACGCAACCCGAAGAGTACGGCGAAAGACCGCGCGTCATGTCAGTCACGACTAAGGCGAGGAGCGCGAGGCCGCCGGGTCAGTCTAACACAAATGGAACAATTTAGCTAGTCGTCGTTCGAGTGCAGTAGCTACTCACGGGGCTCGACGCGTCTTATCGTCCACTTCTTTGCCGCTGGTGAGGTGTTCTAGGTTCAAGGACCGGTACGATGCGCAATTCTCTGACAGGGTTTCGCTGATCTGGGTAGGTAGAGAGCATGGGCCCTTGCGTTTGACGGGAAGTAGTGTAGACCTCGTTGTCCCGCTTGTGTATTGAGCCGCGGGAGGGTTGACGGCGCTGGGACCTCACGTGGAGTCACTGCGGTGTGCGGCGTCGGTCTAGACAGCTGAAGAGCAGGCAGCACCGAGCCTCTGTTCCGCATATGTAAGATATCCTAGATAATCGGAACGCGGAGACCCGAGTGTTCAGTCAGGGTACGCCAAGTAGAAAATACCAGTACTCACCGCATAACGTAGTCGATCTCTTCGAAGAATCTGCGCGAGATCAGCAAACCTTCTGCTGCTGGTGCAGAACGCGGGCGTTCTGGGGCTAGGGTTAGCGTGATAGCACGAGAAGCTTGAGGCGGGGACTTGCGAGGTCTCCAGTTTTGCGCGTGGGCGTGAAGCTTTGAAGGAGCCTCTGCATTGACAGAGTTTATGTGTAACCACATGGTAGATGCAGATCTAGAGCAGTGGAAGAGGCGCAGACTGTTTGCAGGACGTGGAAGAGAGTCGCGGTGAGAGTGAGGACGTCGGCGCTTACTGCGCCGGTGCCGCTCGAAGCGGGAGAAGCTCGCCCACGTGATCGTGCTTCTCTCGCCGCCCTACGCCCACCTGCGCCCGTCATCGCTCGTTCCTCCCACCACCTCTCTTCCACGGCGCACCACTCGTCCCCGTTACCACATATTCTGCTTGAGCTTCACTATAAACTAGCTAGCCACGGTCTCGCTTTTAGAACTCGACATGTTCTCCTCAGCCTATCCTGCAGTCGTTCTGGCGAATATTCACCGTGGCTGAAACAAAGTCGCCACTCTCTCTTATCCCGATATGCGAGTTATTCATATGAACGGAGTCATATAGACCCGCCACAGTAAACCCTTCTCATCTAGCTCAACAATTTGCATCCAACGCTGAGTTTGAAACCATGGGCTATGGCCTCACGGAGGGCGGCGCTACTGGACGGCACACCATCGGTACGTCACATGAGACGAATGCGGTACACAGCTGGGTATTCTAACGCGGAAGATACTCTTTCAGACGAGTTCTCTCATCGCCGCGTATTTTCCACTATTGCTCTCAGGTCTCCCTGCGTGTGTGCGAGCTCCACCCTCACCTCCCGAAGACGTTTCCCGTATGTACCTCAACATCTTGCTCACCCGCCACGGCCCCCGATATTGATGGTATCCATGCGTTTTCCTGCTATGGATCCGCCGTCGCGGGGCGCTCTCCACGTACGTACAAGTAGAAGCCTTCGTCTAAAGCATCTGCGTCGCAGATCCACCCAAATACGCCGTGCATCATCAAGTAGTACACCTATATTCCCACAGCTGGATAATCTCGTTCCATCTCGGCTGCCAACTCTCCGTACCTTCGCTGGTAGACGAACCCAAAGAGAACCCACGCCAAAGTCGAAATCAGCTGAAGGTTCCGGCAATGTCACGACGTCCGGCATGTTGCTTCCGAGCACGGTCTCCTTCGTCTGGCCCTAACTAGAATTCGTTGCCCCGATCGGGCCGAACACCGCCTTATCATAGCTTGCAGCGTACTTCTGCGTCCTGTGACTGTCATTCGGCATGCGACGTATCGAGTGAGTGGCGCATTCATGCAGCTCTATCGCGCCCCACAGCTAACCGCATTTCAGGTACCTGTCCTCGCTGTACTCCATCCGCCAGCAGAGGGCCTGTGCCGTCCCCTTCGAAGTGCGTGGACGCCGTGAGCTGCAACACCGCAACCGCCGTCGTGTCCTGCACCCGCACTCACAGTCCCGACGCGCCTCAAATGTTGCGCAAACACTGGAAAACATGACGCTGGCGTAGTGATGCGCACGAGTACGCGGAAGAGACCGCGCGCGCGGGGGAAACGGGCCTGCGCAGATATTATTTCAGGTTGCACGGCGCGGTGGTAGGCATATTGCGCCCAGCTTCCTGAGCACGGGAGGATTCATCAAGCGCGTTTGGCCAACCTTCGGCGATAGCAAGGCCATCATATCCAAGAAGCGTAGCGCTTGCAAGAAGGCGAACATGGGGTGCGTTCACACATGATCGTTAGTCCTCACGCATTCTCTCAGCAGTAATGCCTCTCGCTACAGGTTAGATGTGCTCGCGATCTCCTCCAAGTTTCTTCCTAAACACATGGACGACTGGGCATTTCTGATGGAGCTCACTGCCGGGCTCAAGAGGTCGACGTCCGATGGAGCACGAGCGGCGATACATCCGTCAAGGAGCTCGAGTGCGCAGGAACGCGCGACGCCAAGTGGTTCATCGACTGCGCCAATGTGTTCATCGACGCAGGTACCCATGTACGTCTCCCCAACCGTTCCCTCTTACTCGTTGAAGATAGACTGATGCGCTCACAGATGATTAGGATCGAGAGCGAGGGCATCGCCTACCAGGAATCTGACCACGTGGGCGCCGTACCCGTCAAACCCACATCTCGCAAGAGTAGTCGGCACATACACATCTTCACTGTGAGCAGTCCTCTCTGTCTGGCCCCGGATATGTTAACCAGAGGTGCATCTCAGGCTTCGGCCATTACGTATGTTGCATTACAAGTTCCCGCAGATTGCGTCACTTCTTCTGTGCCTATGCTTTCAACAACGCCAAAACCCGCATGCACGTACGCGCTTTCTTCCAAATACATCTATACGACTGATAGCTTCTCAGGATTCTGCCCTGGTACTTCCCCTCGGCCCTCTCTCTAGTGGAAGGCCCGTGCCGACCCCTCAAAGCACACGCCTAGCCCTGGATGGCGAAACAGGACTGATCACGGTGTCTCGCGGCGCCGATGTGTGTCTCGGCTTCCTGCATGACCCCGGGGCAGCATATCCCGGACACATGCACTGGGGACGGTCTCGCATACGGCACGCCCTTACCACGCCGTGTTCCCCCATGAAGCATGCATCAAGGGTGCTCCGTAGTGTCCTGAGGCACGCTGCGAACCGTTCCTAGCCTTCCTGATGGACCGCTGCGTGATACGAGCATGGCTGTGTCCGACAGCTCGCATCCGCCGTCTTTGGAGGGAGCAGTAACGCATGTTAGGACGCGCGTAAAGCAGCTATCATATCTCCAGACACCATATGCGTTCGTACTATTTGCTCCCAGAAAAGCCTGCGCGGGCCACAGAATCCGTCTGGACCGCTTTCTTTTGGCTGACGGTCGATTCGCATGCCTCGTACATACATCGCCTGTATGATATAATTACATCTTCGAGTTCCTTTGCTTTTTCTATCACCTCTTCGCTCGCTTCAACCGGAGAAGCGATATTACAACTCATGCATACGATATGCCCGGTGACGCGTATCGAATATATTCTGAGCTAAGTATCTTAGGACAGCAGAAACGAGTCGATGCGGCCAGCGCTCCCCGCATACAGCCATGAACACGGTCCACCGTCCACTACGGTACTTCTATCACAATTACCATACGATTTATCACCAAGATCTCCACGAATGCTCAGAGAAGAGTCGCAGAACAGAGTGCGTCGGTGGTCTGATCACAGCCCTGCTAGTTGCTTGTGAGGACATGTGTGCGCGGCCTCGTTAAGTCGGTCGGCGAGATACATTAATGACTCACAGGTGCTTCAGCCGTGGCGCGTCATCCACGCGAATCCTCGCAGCAGGCGGGCCTACACCGACGGATAGTTGTGGGGGTGACATCGGAGTCGTCTGATCGTTGAGGCCCGAGAGAGGGTGTGGCGAGGGTGGCCTCCGCAAGGCTCCTAGCTGAGATCGAGTTGGCATGAAGGCGTCGTTTTTGATGTTCATGGAGGCAGATTTTGGGAGCAGGCCCTGCGCTCTGTCAGCAAGAGAGAAGTCAGTACTTGAGGGTGTTCCGTTATCGTCGTGCATGCGGCAAGGAAATGCGCGGGGGAGATACATACCGTTGTTCTTCGTTGTAATCATGTCCCAACGCGAGAGCGGGAGGGAGGAGACGCGGACAGGTGTCGGAGATAGCGGAAAACGCGGATGTTAGCTCGTAGCAGGAGCAACCGTATGGAAGCGTAGCGACGTACCAGAGGGAACACCGGAATCACACGCCAAAAATGCACATAACCGCGTATAGGTGCCTTGCTTGAGGTGTCGTTGGCTCATGATGTTGCGTAGCGTTCAGCGTGTGCTCATCCAGCCGTGTGTAATCTGCGTTTGTGCGGAGATAGTGGAGGAGCATACGGAGAGACACTGTCATTACGTGTCTGTGCTTGCATTGGAGACGTAGTGAAGTGGCACGCTTGGCTGTGACACATAGGGCCTTCAGAGAGAGCGACGTTAGCAATGCGATCGAAGAGATACGACAAACCGCAGAGCAATTAGATCTCTTCTTGTTGAGTGAAGGGCCTGATAGAGAGTGCCCAACAGGAGATATATCTACGTCTCGTGGGACCACGAACGGTGTCTTGACAGGCCCATCCGCGAGGTGGAGACAACGGAGCGCGAGAAACTGACTGTAGGCGCATCTAGAGGCCATATAGAAATGCAACACATGCAATATTAGCAGGATTAATGCAGACGAGGATGTGTGAATGTACCGATGGATCCACCCAGTACTAGTGATCGCGCGAGACGCCGGTACTCCAGCCGCGAGGGAGTTCACTGCGCCATCGGTGCCGCTCAAGCGTGTATCTGAATCCCTGGAAAGGACGTGTTCCCGTAGTCAAGACAAAGACCAGCGAGCGAGCTATAGTGAGGCGTCGAGGAGCAGGAAGATCGAGTCGCGGTCAGAGCGTTGGCGACCGACGGCGCTTGCGTGGCCTGGCGGGAGACGCGCGCACACGTGACCGTGCTTCTCTCGCTGCGCTGCGCCCGCCTGCGCGTCATCGCTCGTTGCTCCCACCACGTACGTCTCTTCCACGGCATACCACTCGTCCCCGCCGCTACATTTCTCAGCTGCGTCTGTTGCGCCTCACCTGAGACGAGCTAGCCGCGGTTCCGCTTTTTGAGCTCCACCACAGCTCCTCCGCCTATCCTGGTGTCGTTCAAGCGAATATTCGACATCGTCGCTGGATCAAAGCTGCGTCTCCCGGCACGTGGATGCTCAATTGGAGCAGGAACGCAGTACTGCGCCATCTGCTTACGCGTACGTGTCCCTCATTCTCCTCAACACTATGCGTACAACGCTGTATCCAGAACGACACTGGCGGGCGATGCTTCTCGGACGGCGGCGCTACTGGGCAGAACACTTCCGGTATGTCCCCTGCGACCACTCCGATATACCAATGAGTGTACTAACGTGGAATGTACGTTTTCAGACGTATTTATACCTCTCTTCACAATATACCTTCCACCGTCGCACTTAGCCTGAGGTCTCCCCGGGCCTATGCGAGATCCACACACTCTCCCAAAGACCTGGTACGTACCTCGCTATCCTGCTCATCTGTCGTAGATTATGGATCGATGGAAGATTCTTCGCATTCAGCGGCTGTAATTTCGCCCTGTACGGCTGTGCTCAGCGCACCGACAAGGAAAAGGACATTGCTTGTAGCAGCTGCGTCGCAGATCCGCCCGCAGACATGGCGCGGTACGCCTTTGTATCTGATCTACGCTTGCTATTGCATTGCCAATTGAACCCCCAAAGCTCCTTCAGAACTGCTTCTATGTGAAATCAAGCCATGTCTCGGACCACAACGGGCACCGCGCAGCGGTAAGCAACACTCTCGCGCACTCGTCTACGCTGACATCGAGTGTGCGATCGCATTCGTCCGACGGCGTGCTTCTTGATTGGAAATAGCTTCTTGAATCGATCCGAGCGCAGCTTTATAGGCTGCAGAGTCCTCATGACCGCGGTTATTACTCTGCGTGCGACAATACGGAGTGAGTCGGCGCATACATTCAGCTCTGTCGGGCGAGACGACTGACTAGTTCTCAGGCATCCGTTCTCATTGTACTCTCTCTGGCGGCAGAGAGTCGGCGCTGTTCTTGGGACACGCGTAGACCTCTCGAGCTGCGCTACGGCGCTGCGTTCAGGGTACCGACGCGCCTCATATCCTGGCCGACGTTTAGAGGACGCGCACAGGACGTGCAGTCGTGTTTTTAACGCTGGTATGTCTCACGCGATGCTGTACCTTCCGAGCTCGTCTTCTTACATCTCTCTGTATAGCTCAACTCAGATGCGCATCGTTGCCTCCGACGGTCCGCATACACCGTCTGACGAAGCTCCGCAGGCGACATGTCGTATGTATGACATGTATTGTACATATATGAAAATCGGCTCCACACGTACCCAGTCTGCGTAAAAGTTTAGGAAGGGCCGCCGTCTGGTGTGCGAGAGACATGTAAATAAGAAGGATGACGAGAGAGCCTGGAATCGCAGTAGGTGGTACAACAAAAATTCGGAAAGCGGGTAGCGACATTGGTGACACGGCCTACTCGAGCTAGCACAAGGGCCGTAGACGAGAGGGCCGCTACTGCACCGCTGTCACGTACGGAATGTATACGACGAGACAATTCAAGCGAGGACTGTAACAAGAAGATCGTGAATGGGACTGCAAGAATATGAGGATGCGTACGTAGTAAGAATATGAGGATGCGTACGTAGTAAGAAAGCGGGATGACGATCTGAACCCAAGAATGAGACGAGAGCCATATCAAGATTTGGGGAGATGAGAGAAGGGAGGAGGAAGCATGGGATGCGGACGGTGCACAGGAATGTGTCGGGATCAGAAGGACAGAGGGAGCGATGTGTGCGCATAGCCGGTGGTTGATCATGGAGGGGAGATGGGATCGTTCTGGATGGCGGAGAACAAGTTGAGTGAGTGGTGTCGGGGGCCCGTGAGGGCGAAAGTTTCCCAGGATCTGTTAACAACGTGAAACACTGGTGAGAGGCCGGGCGATGGTGTCTGCGAGTACACAGAATGAGAAATCAATGTGTTGAAGGTGGAGCGCATGAGCCATATGGAGACCCCAGTGAGGGCGTCGATGAGACCATGAACCGGGTGGGAAGAACTGAAGGAAGACGGCTTCAGGATGGTGGATGATTGGGAAGGGGAGGATTCGAGGGAATCGAAGGATGAGGTATGGTCGGGCGTGTTCGAGTGTTTCAGTGGATCGTGTTGGGGAAGACTTGAGGGATAGTAACACCGGTATTGCTAGCGAGCAAATAATATGGTGTGACCTCCACCGTATATGCATCGCCGTGACGTAGAGCGCACCACGTACGAGGGCACCGACGGAGGAGAGACGTCTAAGCAGCAAAAGAGACGACGAAAAAGGCGTGGAGCATGGATATCGTGCGGAGGATTCACAGGATCTGCGATGGAATGTGTCAGCGGGCGGGTCTACATGCGGAAACCGCTTGAAGACAAAGACCTAGGAGGAAACTGTCTCCAAGGGAGACGCGTGGGGCTTTGGCAAACCATCACCTGGATGGCGAAGTGCACCGGAAAGCCTGTCCTCGACGGCACTGTGTGGCGAGACCGCCATGTTTGAAGACGCCGACGCCTCCCTTCCCGCGCGGTCGGCGGGTGATTCATCAAGTTTCGTCCTGAATCAATAATGAAGCCTTTTAGAAGCTTCCCTTTATACGGAGGCATAGATGAAAACATACTCGATGTCCCGCTCGCCTTTGATGCGAATGATTTTGGCTTTCAGCTTGCGGGAGAAGCCGGGTAATTCCTTTCCCCAATAGTGATGGTAATAGTCATATGGCTTGGCGAGTGCGTCGGTCATGCGCAAAATGTCGGTGCGGAGGTCGTCAGATATGCATTGCAGTACACCGTCAGAGACGTCACAAGCGAGTGTGTGCATGACGTGCCAGAGAGCCTTTGCATCGACTGTGGTCCGAACGAATTGGGCCCTGTCTGCAGCGAAGAGTTTGAGCAGAACGCGAGTCAGCTCTGCCAGAACGTCCCCTGTGTAGGCGCGAACGGTCTCCAGGTCGTTGGCGGGGAGGGATGGTGTCAAGGCGTGATGGGCGCACACCAGGAAGTTGTCGACACTTTGCAGGTACCTCTCATGAGCGTCCTTTGTGTCGTTCGAACGCGCCTCCGCAAGGTGCGACTGCGAGAGGCGAACTTCGCGGTATGCACCGGTGACGCCTTGTCAGGATATGGCATCAGTATATGCGTTCCAGGACGAAGGATGTGATCTCACCTGGCAGCAAGACACTCGTTAGGGGTTTCTCGTGTCTCATGGCGCTGCCAATCAGGTATCTTCTCTCGTTTTCAATCCTTTTTTGGTCAATGAACTCCAGCGCAAAGGAAGGTCCCTCGGTCTCGAGGAG
The DNA here is from genome assembly GCF_000271585.1 of Trametes versicolor FP-101664 SS1. Lineage (NCBI taxonomy): Eukaryota > Fungi > Basidiomycota > Agaricomycetes > Polyporales > Polyporaceae > Trametes > Trametes versicolor. Next base: position 1,560,984 of record NW_007360331.1, on the reverse strand, counting down.
GTCGGAGATAGCATTGCAAGCCGACACTGCCCATTCTGCGTCGGCCGCCTGCAGATTGGACGACGACGATCCCCATTTGAAGTAGACATCTAGGGCAGCCGATTCGTCGTCCGACAGACGCAGACGAGGCTGCCAAAGTATGCATAAGATGATTTGAATCCATAGCAGCTGCTGTTGATTGCCCCTCCCGAGAGGACCGTCCTCCGAGTCCGCCGCAGGGCCGAAGTGCTCTCGGGCCGATTTGTGGAGCTGTTTGAAGTAGTCGACGACGTTGTCATCCCGGAAGTCCATGAGGCACACGGAGGCGGCAGAGAGGGCGTCCGGGGATAAAGTAGTGCTGTACGCCTCAACGAGGGTTTGTTTGTCCAGGTCGTTTGTGGACTCGTCGATGGTTGACCGCTCCCGCCCCTGCCATGTTTGCTTGCGCTCTTTCCACATCTCCGGTCTCTTGACAGCGTGCCCTAGGCGACAAAACATGGATCGTATACTAGGGATAGCAACCCGCAACAAGAACCATGTCACATAGCGATGCGGTCGAGGGTCGGAGGAGGAGAGGCTGTGATAAGAGGCCAGCCGAGTGGTATCAAGGAACTCAGAAATAGCGTGGCACCATGTCGAGATGTAGGAGCATGTCCAGTATAAGACGCGCTTTGGTTGCCAGGAGGCGTTGACTGTGCGGATCTGGGGAGTGAGATAGGAACACTTGGGATTGACGAGAGGGAGAAGCGTAGTGACAACCGTGAAGACGGCAAGAAGGCCGACTAGAGTCGATGTGATGGCCGCAACAGTGTCGTGGAGCGTCCAGAGGAGGATGAGCATTCCGGAGAGGAAGAGTGCCAGGGCGAGTTGAAGGAGGATGGGGATGGCACCGATAATGTCCTCGACGCGCCACGTTCGAAGGTTGTTTAGGCGATACTGGCGTACCCGCGCAACTGGACGGGAGGTCCCTGAGACGCCGCTGCTATATTCGTTGAGCCACTGCTTGACCATGATGCCTACCGACGCGGAGGACAAGCTGAGGATGAGGCCGGAGAACCACAGCGCGTTGAGCCAGACAGCCCAGCGCGGGACAGGGGGCGCGGTATTTGCGTTTGCGCGGGTAGCACTCGAAGGCTGCGTCGAGTTGACGAATGGAGGGTGAATGGAGAAGCTCGCGAGCTGCGAGGAGATCTGTTGCAGCACAGCGATAGAGGGGTCGGGCGCGGCGGGCTGGAGGAGGAGGTACGATTGCACGTTGAACGTGGTGAGGACGGCCGAAAAGAGACCCGCCTAGGGGAGTGCTCCTTGCTTAATAATGTCGATTCATGCGAGGCAATCTTACGACGACGTACGAATACGAGGTAGGTGTCAATCTCCTCCTTCCATCGCTTTATCATCTCGTCGCTATAGGTCTGAACCATCCCCGCAGCATCCGACCACGCCCTTGTCTTTTCCTCTTGTGTGTATAATTTTTCTCTCTTAAAATCAACATCCTAGATGACTGTTAGGGGAGTACAAATGAACAGTGTGGAGCACGTACACCGAAGGAAACTCCCGGAGGAATCTCTGGGCGGGTGTGTCCCGTACTTTCCACTTCAGGTGCATCTTTCTACAGAGATGCACTGGTCAGATACCGCCAGAGCGAGCAAGAGACAAGGTACTGACGGTCTCGCCTCGTTCTGCTCGTGCGGGGAGCTCTCCTTCGGAAGTCACGGAGTCGTGCGCTGGGGGCGGCTGAGACGGTTCTTCGACTGAGAGTGGGTCCGATCCGTGGTGCTCAGACATTGAGATGCAGTAGGTGTGGCGACGAGGGATGCGGGGGGAAAGCTACGAGGGATAGGCTGACAGACACTGGCATATAGGGCGAGACGCAGAGCGTTGGAGGGGGCTTTTCTCCTCGTGTCCTCGGCTTCCATGCCAGACGTCACGTAGGGTTCAGTCCATCCGCAGTTCTCTTGCCGCCCGGTCTACTTGCCTAGCCCGCATACAAATGTCGAAATATATCGGCACGACACCGTCTGCGATGCAACATACAGATATAATCCACTGGAAGGAGAACGTAACCACCCACGTTCCGGTGTGTATTTATCGACGTCCCGGGTTCTCTTCCGTGGCGGAACATCGTTTCCTGGTCACCTCTACACGCTTTGATCAAGCCGCATACGCGTATAATCCCAAAAAAAAACGAAGTGCGCAGTACCCAACGGCGTGTAACACGCAAGCGGCTTACCGACGAGGTCCTCCCGTCCTGAACTTTCGAATACGAGGTAGGTAATATTTAACGGGGGCAAACCATATGCCATATGTCTTATCACATGGCGGTTATCCTGCCATACAAACAATGAAAGAATCATAGTAAACGCGCAGTCCACCATGAGGTGGCCGCATGCATATGGCGTTTTGTGGTGCTGTCAGGCCTGGCTCGCCGACGAGAACGCCTTCGGGAATGGTCGGCCCCTGCACATCTCGAGGCGGTGAAATCCTCACACTGAGCCACTGCCAATAGAGACTCGTACTGCATGCAAAACTCTAGATACGCACGGACGCCGCGGATAAGAGTGGAGATTGGGGGAGCAATCCTGTGTGCAGTGTGTACCTGAGAGGGGACACGCTGATGCAGTCGTACGCTAGCTCGAACTTTGGAAGTGCCTGCGCACGCGGCGCGCCGGGCATGCCTAGCAGCACGGTGGTTCTGCACACCTGCGGGAAGGCTCTAGTGGGATACAGCGGATAGCCCGAGTGAGCGTAGCGCTGTCAGCGGGACGAGTGTACGTTGGAAAAACCGCAGGCGCGTGATGAGTTTTGTCAAAACGACGGGGTAGGCTGAACACGTACCAGTAGCTCGGTTTCTCGCTTCCACTTGAAAGTCCGGAGACTGATTATTCGAAAGGAAATGATATACACTCACATATTGCGCGTAATCAATGCGCGGACCACCAGACGTTCTCCAACGGGGCTCTTGCGAGACATTTTGCGCAACCTTCAGGTCAAGGTCCAGTCAGAACTGAAGCTAGAGCAGATAATGAGACAGCGGTCCGCGAGTGACTACTTCAGATTTTCTGTACCGTGTAAATGGACGCCGTATATGCGCCGAGCTTCCAGAGGGCGGGGGCGCAGAGTGAACCGAGACTGGTGTGGTTCCGCTCCACAAGCTGCGATCTCGAGTTTCATATCCTGCTCGATTGTTGCGCCATAAGAAAGGGAGACGTGCTGCGTGAGCCCATTCCAGCGCGAACCCCGTGCTCCATGACTTTGAGATAGCAACACAGGCGGTAGAGAGTATTTTCACCCTTGCATGGGGCGCAAATATACCACACGGCCCTATAATGAGACAGGGTGAGCGCTGAGCGGAGCAGTCATGGAGAGCAAGGGCTTACCGCAGGCCAGATGTAAAGGGAGGATAGCGCGTCGATGTCGACCTCATTCATCGACATTTCTGGATGTTGTACGCGACCTTCGTGGTAGGGACCGCCAGACATAACAGCGGCGACTCGCACTCATAGGCATTTTGATGGAGTTCACCAAAGTGCTCACTGATATCGACGCAGATGCTGCAGAACGGAATATGAAGATAAGCGCGAGAATGATTAAAAGGGGATTCACAGTTGCGGGGACTCGCTCAAGCCCAAAAAAATCCCCCGTGCCTCTCCTTTCACCGTCCAGGAGTTCAGCGACCTCGTTTGCTCCGCATTCAGCCTCGAGGATGCAGACCTCTCTCCGCCGTCTCGCCGGCCTCCAGTGTGCGGGTCTGTATGGTAAGACATCAAGAGCAATAAAGCGCACTCGATGGGCTAGACCGCGCGTCGTCGCGGGCGCGACCAAGACATGAAACGCGGGGTCGCCGGACCAGTCTAACACAAACGGAACGATTTAACTAGCCGTCGTTCGAGTGTAGTAGCCACTCACGGAACTCGACTGGATCTCGTTTTTCACTTCGTTGTCGTTGATGAGGTGTTCTCGGTTCATGGACCAGTACAATGCGCACCCTTATGACAGGTTTTCGCTGATCTACGCAGGTAATGAGCACGCGCACTTGTGTTTGACGTGAATTATCGTCGACCTCGTTGTCCTGCTTGCGTGGTGAGCCCCGGGAGTAGTCACCGCGCTGGGACCTTGCGAGTAGTCGTTGCTGTGTGCGACCTCTGTCTCGGCAGCTGCAGATCAGGCAGCACCGAGCCTCTGTTCCGCATATCAAAGATATCCTAGATAATCGGAACGCGGAGAGTGTTCAGTCAGGGTACGACAAGTGAAAAATACCAGTACTCACCGCATAACGTATCGAAGAGTCTGCGCGGGATTGGCAAACCTTCTGCTGCTGGTGCAGAACGCGGGCGTTCTGGGGCGTGTAGATCGGGAACATGGCGAGGTCGCCATTTGAGCCGCTTGAGATGTGTGTTGACATGAGATTATCGACGCTCAATCTCCCGGCCGATGTCGCAATACGGAGTATCGCGAAACGTAAGCCGGCCCACTCATCAACGTCTGGCAGCGATGGGTCGCCTTCCGCGTACCCGCTTTGCTCCAGGCTGCAGGATGAACTAGACCAACAAGGCATGTCATGCTGGGACTGAGTGGATCTCACCTGTTCAAGCCATCGTGCACCCTCTACCAGAGTTTCCGCCATCATCGCCGATAGCGGGCGCCCGGACTCCTACGAACATCTCAATATCTGAGATGCTTGCGGGAGCAGAGTACATACTTACTCGCTCACCGAGTGCGTGCAAATCGCACTACTTGAGAGTCCTGCCGAGCGATAGACGGTGCGATGGTTGAGGCGCTGAAGACGGCTGCAGAGCATTCGACCATAAATGGACGGACGTTGTGTTCGCGTACGTCCACAACACAATCAAAGTATTCACGGTCAAAAGCGACGATGGCGCGGGTAGCGGGTTGATGTCCGCGGATGGGATCACGGGATGCGAAGAACGAGAACGAGGTGGCGGAGAGAAGCATGAGCGTTGAATGAGACACCCAGCCAAGGAGAAGGTCGTGTTGAGCGGAAAGGGATACATCCTACTCTGCGAGGGGCGATGCGCGGACAGGACTGAGATATGACAGCAGACCGTGAAGTAAGTGGTAACTCACAGGATGACGAAGGTCGACCAGGGGCGTTCTGAGCGACGCGGTCGCATATATGCGCACATTTCTGAGTGATATTCAAAGGATTCAACTGGAGTAGGACACAACGAACAGAAAAGGCTGATACCAATACTCAATGGCAAGTTTGATCGCGCTCTTCGATAGGTACAATCTTAACAGCGGCGTCATCCACGGTGCCAACGGGTATGCCGACTCAGAGCGCGCGCAGCAGTGTATACGGAGTGTCTCACTTCTCGGGGAGTGATGAGAAGAGATCGTACGTGTAAAAACCAGATGGAGCGTCGCCAGTTCGAAGGACAGTCACCACCGACGTAGAATGCGGGATAGCACGAGGAGAAGCTTGATGCGGGAAGTTGCGAGGTCTCCAGTCTTGCACGTGGGCGTGAAGCTCTAAGGAAGTCCCGGAGCTAACAACGAGTATGCGTCGCCATAGTATATAGAAAGCTAGAGCAGTGGAAGAGGGGTAGACCGTTTGCAAGACGTGGCAGGAGAGTCGCGGTCAGAGCGGAGCCCTGTCGTATCCGTGTGCACGTAATCAAGACAAGCACATTGAGTGAGCTATAGTGAGACGTCGAGGAGCGGGAAGATCGAGTCGCGCTCAAAGCGAGGACGACGGCGCTTGCTGGGCCGGTGCGGGAGAAGCGCGCCCACGTGACCGCGCTTCTCTCGCCGCCCTATGCCCGCCTGCGCGTCATCGTCGCTCTTCGCTCCCGCCGCGTCTCCCGCCGCTCGTCCTCGCCGCTACACTGCACAGCAAGCCATCGACACTCTTGTGAGCCTCACCTCACGCTAGCTCTGGCCTCACTTTCTGGGGTCGCCTCGTTGCTGACTTGCACTACAACACCGACGACTAGCATGGCATTCCCACCAGCGCTCTTGCTCTTCTCTCGGCGCATACTCGGTCCACTTCGTACAACGACACGCATCCTCACGTCCTGCGTAGACTCTTAACAGAACAGAAGCGACTAGGGACATATGGTTTCCGCAGGGCAACGGACTCATCCGGTACGTTCTCATTTTGTCCTTTCTTCCTGCCCTGCATATTCTCTTGTGACGTCAGTTTCTTACGGCTTCCTTCGCTGATTTATACCTCGCCGCTGCTGCTGCTGGTTGGCCTTGTCTTTCTATTTCGTCCCCACCCCACCTCAATCTTGTGCTGTTGCGAAATATGCTCTACCTCCATATTGTTCTGTTAGCATCTGCCCTCGTTGAGCATACAGTCGTACTCGGCCTCTGAAGACCGCTACCAGGCTCCACATACTCCCCGTGTTCTCGCATCAAGCTATGACTGCCTACATGTAGCTTTCATACCATGAAGCGCGTATCTAAGGTGGACTTGAGTCCTGGAGGTACGTGTCAGTCTATGCGAGCGTGATACGTCGATCTTAGAGCTTAGCTCATGCACGATACCATGCTAGTTTCGTGAAGGCTCTCAAGCGGGACCTCACCGTGGCTGTCGTTGAGCGCCCCATGGAACCCCGATCTGGACTCCTCGCGACACCATTGACCCTCCAGTCCACAGTTACATTGCGGCACCGGCATTGGCAATGGTCGCCCGCCTCCGGCTTTACATCCGGACGCGAGTTCGCGCGACGTCTCAACTCCCTGGCCGTCTCAAGTGCGCCATCCGGTACCACCTCATGAACTCATCCGCACATCGTTCCGCCGGTATCTGGTGAGCGATGTCCCACCCTGCTAGCTATATCGGCTCTGCTTCTGCACTCGGTACATCATGGACGTCCCCTCAATGCTCTCGCTAGTTTCCGTCCCGTCTGATTTACGCTCCGGTACTTACGGACCTACGGAGAATACAGGCGCTGCGACACGACGTAACTCGACGGCACCCGCGGTCGTGATATCCATCGCCAGGATGCTCCTGCGAGGGCCTCCATGACGGCCTGGAGGGTTCGGTGGCAGATCAAAACGGGTAAGTCGATCTCTCAGAAAACATCTGGTGGCTAATACGTCTTGTGCGACAGAAGAATCCTAGGCACGCATGCAAGACGTAGCCAACAAAATCGCGATCCGTGGGACCGCTTGCACCCGCGAGCTGCTCCTGAACGCCGCGAGCACCTGGGCTACGGGACCAGTCACCCGATTCACGACACGTCGGTCGGGATGATTGTTGTAATGGCATCTATGAACGGTACGTCCTGTGAAGCTACTACAAACTCGCCGCTGATTGGCCGGCTGCCTGTCAGAGGTCTCCACCGCCGTTTCACGAATCACAGTCACCGACGCAGTGGAGCTTCTCAGACGCCCTGTATTCGCATGCGGGCTCGGCAATAGTGACGTTTTGTTCAGGTCTACCCCGCTGGCGGTCACTCTCGATCTGACGCTGATGGGGACGTCTTCCAGCTCTACCGGCATGGCTCTTCTCTCATCGGCGGGTCCGCCTCTTGCGCATTGCCCTAGCTCTGCACTCGCGTTCCTGGCAATGCCTCTCCATACAGGTTCGATATACTCGCGATCTCCTCCGGGCCTCTCTCTTGACATACGGACGACTCAGAGTCGTCGATCGAGCTCACTTCCGAGCCGAAGAGGTCACCATCCAGTGGAGCACGAGCGGCGAAACATCCGTCGAGGAGCGAGTGTGCCGGCGTGCGCGACCCCAAGTGGTTGATCAACCACGCGGAGGCGTTCATCGATGCAGGCGGCCATGTACGTCCCCCCAGCCGTTCCCTCCCATTCGTCGAATATTGACTGACGCGCACACGGATGATTAAAACCGAGAGCGAGGGCATCCCCTACCGAGAACCTGACAACGCGGACGCCGTACCCGTCAAACCCACACCTCGCAGGAGTGGTCGGCATGTCCACATCGTCATCGTGAGCAGTCCTCTCTGTCTGGCCCCGGATATGTTAACCAGCGGTGCATGTCAGGCTTCAGCTATTACGTATGCTGCATTACAAGTTCCCGCAGATTGTGCGACCTCTTCTGTGTCTCTGCATTCAACGACACCAGAACCAGAATGCGGGTACGTGCCGTCTTCTAAATATGTACGACTAATCATTTGTCAGGATTCCGCCTTCGTACTTCCACTCTCTTTTCATTGGAAAGGTTGCGTCGGCTACTGGAAGCACCCGGGAGCGCAAACCAGGACCGATCACGGTGTCTCGCGCTGGCGCTCACGGCGCCGATGCGCGTCTCGGCTTCCTGCATGACCCCGGGAAAGCATATTTCAGGTACACGCATTGAAGACGATCTCGTATACGGCACGCCCTTACCACGCTGCGTTCCCCCATGAAGCATGCGCGAAGGGTGCTCCACAATGTCCTGCGGCACACCACCAACCATTTGTGACCTTCCTGACGGACCACTGCGAGCATACCTACGTCCGACAACGCGCCTTCGCCGTGTTTCGAGGGAGCAAACACCTGACATGACGTGTGTAGAGCAGCCACCGTATCACCAGACACCATATGTATTCGGACTATATGCTCTCGGCACCGACTATACATGCCCCAGGATGCTCGCTGGGGCATGTACTCTTGGCTGACAGTCAATTCGTGTACCATAGAATTCGTATATACCTCGCCCGTATGTCATAGTTACATTCCTCACGTTTCACTCCTTCGAGCACCTGGTCGCTCGCACGCCCTGCGAAATCGATATCTCAACTCATACACACGAAGTGCACGGTGACGCGTATTGAATATATCCTGAGACAAGCATCTCGCTCCCGACAGGGGAAATGAGGCGTTGCAGCCTGCGCGCACCACATGCAGACACGAACACGGTCCACGGCTCACTACGGTACTTGCTATCTCAATCACCGTACGCTCCCATGTGCGTGCGGCCTCGTTAATTCGGTCGGCGAGATGCATTGATGACTCTCAGCTTCTTGAGCCACGGGCCCACGGGACGTCATCCGCATTCGTCCTCGCAGCAGGAGAACCTAAACGTTTAGACAGTGTCGGGGTAGCGTCTGAGTCGTCGTCGTTGGAGGAGGAGTCTGCTTCCCCCAGGCGCTTTGAACGCTGTCCGAGTCTGTCGCACAGGCTTAGTATGAGTGTTGAGGAAGGACGAGGGGACGGTGTTGTTTCAAAGGCTCCCAGAGTGGGCACGAATCCGTCGGTTCTGATGTTCATACATGAGAATTGCGGAAGCAGACCCCCATCTCTGTAAGCTAGGGCGATGTCGGTACTTGACGGTGCCCCGTTATCGTCGCGCATGGGACATGGCAACACGTCGGGGGCCTACATACCATTGTTCCTCGTCGTAATCGTCCCAATGCGAGAGCAGGGGCGAGGGGACGCGGGCAGGCATCAAAGCTAGCGGGGAACACGGATGTTAGCTCGCAACAGGAACTACCATACGGAAGGGTAGCGACGTACGTGAAGGCACACCCAAAGTGCACGTTGAAAGCCTACATAACCGCGTATATGCGCCGTGCTTGAGGCGTCGTCGGCGCATGTATGCTGTGGAGTGTGCATCAGAGGTCATAGCAGACCCTGTGCGGCCTGCCCTTGCGCAGAAACGGAAGAGGGACATACAGTGAGACACTGCGGTAATGAGCCTTTGCTTGCATCGTAGGCCCGGCGAAGGAGGACACTGCTGTGATTTCTAGGGAGAGCGACGTCAGCGCTGCAATGGGAATGATACGACGAACCGCGGAGAAAGTGTGTCCCTTGTCCTGTGGGGGCGCTACAGGCGGTTTCCGATAGGAGATCGATGTACATCTCGGACTACGCGTGCGTGTGCGCAAGAAGAGATGAGATGATATCTTGACGGACTCCTCAGACGTCCGCGAGGTGTGGAGATTGGGATTTGGAAGGCATAGGCTGGTGGGGTGCATGCGTAGAACTATCGATACTACTAAACGTTCAGCAGGAAGAATGCAGACAATGATGTGTGAACTTACCGATAGAGCCGACCAGAGGTGAGTACACTAGACGTTGGCACTGCAGCCGCGGAGGAATTCGCTGGGCTGTGGGTGCAGCTCGCCGAGCGTGTCTTGATATCGGTATGCGGAGGCTCATATCCCAGGCAGAGCATAGCACGCAAATCTGGGTCGGGCGGGGAGGAGCAGGAGGATCGATTCGCGGTCAGAGTGCAGGCGAACGACGGCGCTTGCAGCGCTCAGGCAGGAGAAGCGCGCTCACGTGACCGCGCTTCTCTCGCAGCCCTACGCCCGCCTGTACGTCATCGGTCGTTGCTCCCACCATGTCTCCCGCAGAGCGTAAAATCGTCCGTAAAGCTCCCCAACGTCTTCAACCATACCTAACGGTGTCCCCGGTTGCGCTTGCCAACCTCAAGCTAACCTTGGTCCCACTTTCCAAACTCTACGAGTTTCCCTCCGGGATTCACTCTTGCATGCCAGCTATCTCGAATGCTCTCTGTCTATCTTCGCCAGGTAGGTAACCGCTCCATGGAGTCCAGCCTATGCCGATGCAATACCTGACACTTTCCTTGACAAGCTCATGAGCGTTGACTTTACGGATGGTGACACTGCTTGGCAGCATACTTTCGGTATGTCGCGTTCTACAGCTTCGGTACAGTCGTTATTAAGCTAATATGAGCTGCACGTTTTGCGTCAAGATCCCTGTTGCTTCTCACTCAAATTTTGCATTTGTCGCCCTCGTTCCTGGACACGTCTCACTTGGATATTCCGTACATACCCCTCGAGCTCCTACTCGCTCCTCGTTCCCCCTGATTTCTACGGAAGAGGACTTGTACATTCTGGCTGAGATTATCGTGAGTTTTTGGCAATCATCGCAGAATCATCATCACAAAGTCCTCATCTGAGGCAGCCCGGTTGCACATCCACTTCAATACACGGCGTGTCACCGTGTAGTCCGCTAACCTCCTCTCGTACCGGACGTATACCGTACCGCCTCGGCGCTCAACTCTCTCGCGCATCTGCAGCCAAGTCGACGCAAGCAGCACTCCGGGCCAAAGTCAACGCCTGGACAGAGTAGTCGACACTTCCGCGCCTTCGGATACATCGGCTCTGGGAGTACGCGACTTGCTCGGTCTGACGGCGTGCTTACTTACGTGGAATCGCCAGGTTTATCAACACGAAGACCCCCCGACAAGCTTCAGGATATCCAGGGGCGTCTTCTATGCCTCTGCGTTCAACATCCCCGTGAGTGAGTCCATACGTGTTGCCTTATTGATACCCACGACTGATCACGCGTTGGGTATCCGCACTTTTCGTACTCCTTCCCAAGTAGAGGTTCCGTGTCGTACGCCGATAGCGCGTACACCTCTTTGAGTTCCGATGCCGAGCTCGTTGATATGCCCTACGCCCGCGTTTATGGTGCCACCGCCGCTCGTCTTCTGCACCATCCAAAGGCACGCAGTGCGGTTCTCTCAACAAGTGCGGCGTCCGTTTATTTGCCCCGGTGTTGCGGCTCGGGTTATGGGCATATGGGGTTTCCATGCTGTAACGAGCATCGCTGCTTCTGACAGGCTGCAGGCACGGTCGGCGGGAGCAAACTGGAATCCATGTCAGACCCGTGTTGTAATGTATGTAGAGTATACGCGCGGTGACATACGTATATTGGCCACGCGCGATTAGCACACTCGCTCTACAGTATCACCACTTTTTGAGTCACCAAAACCTCGTATCGTTGCGTGAGAGGTATGCGATGGAGATAGAAAGCGATTTGTAATGGAAGTAAATAGTACAACAAGAAATCCGGGACGTAGGTAGTAATATCGGGGATACGGTGTATTCGAGGTACAACATGCATCATCGAGAGGGCCGGAAACCGGAGCACACATCATGAGGCGGCAAAAGGGAGGTCGGAGAATTATGCATCGTGATGAAGAACTCGAAGTGCGTGCATAGGGGGGGGGTGGAAGAAGGACAGAATAGAGATAGGGGCTCAAGACTACGTAGCGAGACAAAGCGAGAGGCGTGAAGGCGAATGAAAGGAGGAGGATGAATGGATGAATGAGTGGGACACGGGCTGTGCGCAGGGGCGTATAGAGATCCGAAGGTCCGGGAGAGTCGTCGTGTATGCGACATTGGTGGCGGATCTTGAAAGTGCCATGAGCGCCCGGCACGGTGAAACGAATTGGGAGGGCGGCATCGGGGAATGGTGAGGAGCATTTGGAGGTGGCCAGTGGGAGCCGGTGTCAACCGCGCGCGCACTCGGAGGAGCTGGACGATGGTGTCTCTGAGGGTGGGAGATCTGCGAGCTATACTTTGATAACTGCATAATGGAAATCGAGCGGTAGAATCGACGTGGTAGTCTGCGGGGCAGGCGAACGGGGAGGGAATTCTGAATTGCGGACGTGTTGCGATGCGTACACCATCACCAACAGAGCATGCTTGTTGTCGCCGTGAGCAGCCAGGTGTGAGGGAGTGTCTGACGTCGATGGTTTGGCATTGAATTTAAGCTGAGCACAATGGGACAAGGGGGCCGTTTCCGAGGGATGAGGCAAGATAACTGTCAGATGGATCCGTTAGCACGTCCGGTAAGCACGAGATCGAGCATACATACGCGTGAGGGGAGCCTCGGAACACTCGATGCCTCTCAAGAAGCCCCGCCTGGATCGGCCGTGTGCTCCTTCTGCGAATCGTCCCCCGGATCCACGGCGGAGCTCGAGTGGGGGATTGCGGGGCTCGGCCCCGCCGTTGCCTCGGGCGCGGATACGCCACCATGTGATGGCTCGGGATATGTCCTGATTGAACAGGAAGCTTTGTAAGTGACCAGCATACATTGAGAAGCGCAACACGATGACTTACGTTGTCTCAGGCTTGTACTTTACGCGGAATATCCTCTCTTTCAATTCGCCAGCACACTTTTGAATAGATCCTGTCCAGCGTTCGTCGTCATAGTCACAGGCAGTCTCGAGTTTCTCTGCTAGGCGCAAGATGTGTGGAACGAGATCATCCGCAATGCACTCCTTTACCCGGGCATCATCGAGAGAGCGAAGTTTCCACATGACATTGTCTAGATGTGTCGACTCAATGGTGGCCCGCACCTTGTCCTGCGCGAAAAGCTCCAACAGAATGCGAGTCAGTTCAGCGAGAACGTCCCCCGTGTAGGCGCGAACGGGCTCCAGGTCGTCTCTGGGGAGGGATGATTTCAAGGCGTAATTGGCGCACACCAGGAAGCGGTCGACACTTCGCAGGTACCTCGTATGAGCGTCCTTCGTGTCGTTCGAACGCGCCTCCGCAAGGTGCGACTGCGAGAGGCGGACTTGGCGGTACGCACCGGTGACGCCTTGTCAGGATATGGCATCAGTATATGCAGTGTTCCAGGACGAAGGATGATCTCACCTGGCAGCAAGACACTCGTTAGGGGTTTCTCGCGTCTCATAGCGCTGTCAATCAGGTATCTTCTCTCGTTTTCAATCCGTCCTTGGTCAATGAACTTCAGCGCAGAGGAAGGACCCTCGGTCTCGAGGAGGTCGGAAATAGCATTGCAAGTAGACACTGCCCATTCTGCGTCGGCCGCCTGCGGACTGGACGACCACGATCCATAACCGAAGTAGGCACCTAGGGCAGCCGCTTCGTCGTCAGACAGACGTAGATCATTCTCCAAAAGTACGCATAGGATGATCTGAAGCCATAGCAGCTGCTGTTGATTGCCGTTCCCAAGAGGACCGTCCTCCGAGTCCGCTGCAGGGCCGAAGTGCTCTCGGGCCGATTTGTGCAGCTGTTGGAAGTAGTCAACGACGTCGACAATATAGAAGTCCATGAGACACACGGAGGCGGCAGAGAGGGCGTCCGGGGATAGAGTGGTGCTGTACGCCTCAACGAGGGTTTGTTTGTCCAGGTCCTTTGTGGACTCGTCGATGGTTGACCGCTCCCGCCCCTGCCATGTTTGCTTGCGCTCTTTCCACATCTCCGGTCTCTTGACAGCGTGCTCTAGGCGACAAAACACGGATCGTATACTAGGGATAGCAACCCGCAACAAGAGCCATGTCACATAGCGATGCGGTCGAGGGTCGGAGGAGGAGAGGCTGTGATAGGAGGCCAGCCGAGTGGTATCAAGGAACTCAGAAATAGCGTGGCACCATGTCGAGATGGAGGAGCATGTCCAGTATAAGACGCGCTTTGGTTGCCAGGCGGCGTTTACTGCGCGGATCTGGGGGGTGAGGTAGGAGCACTCGTGGTTGATGAGAGGGAGAAGTGTGGTGACAACGGTGAATGTGGCGAGAAGGCTGACAAGAGTCGATGCGATGGCCGCGACGGTATTGTGGAGCGTCCAGAGCAGGATGAGCATTCCGGAGAGGAAGAGTGCCAGAGCGAGCTGCAGGAGGATAGGAATGGCACCGATAATATCCTCGATGCGCCACGTTCGGAGGTTGTTTAGGCGATACTGGCGTACCCGCGCAACAGGGCGGGAGGTACCTGAGGCGCCGCTGCTGTATTCGTTGAGCCACTGCTTGACCATGATGCCCACGGACGCGGAGGACAAGCTAAGGATGAGGCCGGAGAACCACAGCGCGTTGAGCCAAACGGCCCAGCGCGGGGCTGGAGGAGGGGTGTTTGCATTCGCGCGGGTAGCACTCGAAGGCTGCGCCGAGTTCACGAATGGTGGGTGGATTGAGAAGCTCGCGAGCTGCGAGGAGATCTGTTGCAGCACAGCGATGGAGGGATCGGGGGCAGCGGGCTGGAGGAGGAGGTACGATTGCACGTTGAACGTGGTGAGGACTGCTGAGAAAATACCCGCCTGGGAGAGTGTTCGTGGCTTAACAATGTCGATTCATGTGAGGCGATGTTATGATGACGTACGAAGACGAGGTAGGTGTCAATCTCCTCTTTCCATCTCTTAATCATCTCGTCGCTATATGTCTGAACCATCCCCGCAGCACCTGACCACGCCTTCGTCTTTTCATATTGTGTGTATACCTCGTCTCTCTTATTATACACATCCTAGACGGTTGTTAGGAGAGTGAAAATAAACAGTCTGGAGCACGTACATAATAATAAACTTCAGGAGGAATCTCCGGGCGCGTCTTCCCCGTCCTTTTCACTTCAGGTGCCTCCGTCTACACGGATCGACTCGTAAGATACTGACAGAGCGAAAAGGAACGAAGGTACTGACGGTCTCGCGTCGTTCTGCTCCCGCGGGGAGCTCTCCTTCGGAAGTCACGGGGTCGTCTGCCGGGGGCGGCTGAGACGGTTCTTCGACTGAAAGTGGGTCCGATGCGTGGTGCTCAGACATTGAGATGCAGTACGTGTAGCAGCGAGAGATGTGGGGGGAAAGCGAAGAGGGATAGGCTGACAGACACTGGCATATAGAGCGAGACGCAGAGCGCTGGAGGGGGCTCTTCTCCTCGTGTCCTCGGCTTCCATGCCAGAGGTCAAGTAGGGTTCAGTCCATCCGCAGCCATTTTGCCGCCTTGTCCACCGTTAGCCCGCATGCAAGCACTGTAGTATATTGGCACAACACCAGTGTCTAGGATGTAACACATATAACATACAAACATAATCGACTAAAAGGGGAACGTAAGCACCGACGTACCGTCGTGTATTTCTCAACGTCCCGCGATTTCTTGCATGGAGGAACATCGTTTCCTTATGCCATCCACATGCTTCCTTCAGTCCGCATACGTGCGTAATTCCAACGAGGACGCGAGGCGCGGTACTCACAGGTGTGTAACATGGAAGCCGCACTGAGCATACCGACGAGGTCATCCCGTCCTGAACTTTCGAATATGAGACAGGGAGTACTTGATGCGGGCACACCGTTTGACATATGTCTACTCACATGGTGATTAGCCTGTCACACAAACAATGGAGGAAGCATCGTAAACCCACGGTCCACCACGAGGTGGCCGCATGCATACTGCGCTTTGTGGTGCTGTGCAAGGTTGGACGCGATGACAAAAACACTGTCCTGCAGCGCTGTGGCCTGCGTGTTTCCGCGTTGGGGAAGTCTCCGAGCCGCTGTCAAAGAGAATTGGGGCCCATGCATGACTCCGTATGCGTGCCGGTACCGCCGATGAGGATGGGGTCAGGGAGAGCGATATTGAAAGGATGCGCTGGTGCAGTGGTACGCTGGCTCGGACTTTTGTAGTGCGACACGCAGTGTGCGCAGCAGCGCGGTTGTTCTGCACGCCTTCCCGGAAGGCTCCTGTGAAATACAGCAGATATCTGGGGTCAGCGTGGAGCTGTCAGTGGGACAAGTGTGCGATGGAAAAGCGCAGGGGCATGATGAGTTTCAAACATAGAAGGACGGGGTAGGGTTGAACGCATACCAGCTGCTCGGTGTCTCGCTTGCACTCGAGAGTCCGGAGACTGCTTGCATTCAGAATGCTCACCGAACGGGAGAAGCACATAGCTGTCACAGTGCGACCGGTAAGTCACGAGGAAATTTGACAGAAGACAATGTACACTCACTTATCGCGCATAATAAATGCGCGGTTCGCGAGCCGTTCCACAACGGGGCTCCTACGCGAAGTCTTGCGCGACCTTCATCTCAAAACGCCAGTCAGAACTAAAGCTGTTGCAGACGATGAGACAACGATCCGGGAGTGACTGCCGCGGATGTTCCGTACCGCTCAGACCGACGCCGTATATACGCCGGGCTTCCAGAGAGCCGGGGCGCAGTGTAGTTTCAGCGTGATTCCAGCATTCTACGACTTTGAGAAAGCCCACCTGCTGTAGAGAACATTTTCAGCCTTGCATAGGGTGCAAATATACCACACGGCCTGTAATGACACAGAGTGAGTGAGAGGGGCAGTCATAGCTACAGGGGCGTACCGCAGACCTGAAGTATGCGGAACAGAGCGCGACCATGTCGACCTCAGTTGCTGACAGATCTGGATGGTATACACGACCTTCGTGGTAGGGATAGCCTTGGAAAACAGCGGCGGCTCGTACTCATGGGCGCGTCGATGGATTTTGCGCAAGTTTTCACTGATATCCACGCAGACGATGCCGAACGGGATCTGAAAAGAGGCGTGAGACTGACTCGCAGGGGATCCACCGTTGCGGGTACTCACTGGCACCCTCGAGCTGGAGTATACCGTCCGTATCGTGGAATCTCGAGCAAGATAGAGCGCACTTGACGGGATATACACGACCCGGAGAGTAGATCAAACGGCAGCACGTCGTCGCGGTCGCTACCAAGGCGAGGAGCGCGAGGCCGCCGGGATAGTATAACACACGTGGAATAATCAAGATAGCCGTCGTCCGAGTGCAGCCGCTCGCGGAGCTCGACGCGGTCTCGCCGTCCACTTCATTGCCGCTGTTGAGATGTTCTCGGTTCAAGGACTGTTACGACGCGCTATTTTGTCAAAGGATATCGCTGCTTTGTGTAGGCAATGAGCACGGGTCCCTCTGTGAGGCGAGAACTAGTGCAGACCTCGCTGTCTCGCTTGCGTGGTGAGTCCCTGGAGAGATCACGGCTCTGGGACCTCCCGTGGAGTTTCTGCAGTGTAATCTCGAGAGCTGCAAAGCATGCAGCACCGAGCCGCCATTCCGCGTATGCAGGACATCTAAGGTAATCCAAACCTGGAGACGCCAGTCTTCAGTCGGGGTATACCAAGTAAGCGATACCAGTACTCACCCCGTGACGTAGTCGATCTCTTCGAGGAACGTCCGCGGCGGGGTCGGCAAACCTTCTCCTGCTGGTGCACGACACGGACGTCCGTGGGCGCGCAGATCGGGAACATGGCCAGGTCGTCGCTCGAGCCGCTTGAGACGTGTTTGGGCAACACATTGTCGATGCTTGATTTCCGGGCTGGGGTCGCAATACGGAGCTTCACGCAACAGGAGTCGCAGCCAGCAACGTCTAGCGGAAATGGTACACTGGCCGCATACCCAACCAGCATCCGCTTGGCTCCGGGCTACGGGGTTGACGAGGCGGGTCAGACGCTGGTACTGAGCAGTCGACTTCACCTGCACAAGCCGTCATGCACGGTATATCCAAAGTATCGTGTTCGTCGGCGTCGGCGTCCTCGGGTGTCCTAGGTCCTGCAAACATTCAAATATCCGAAATACTTCCGCGCAGAGTACAAGCTCACTCACCAAGTCGCTGCAGATCGCACCGCTTGGCAGTCCTGCCGAGCGATCGACGGTGCGACGGTTCTGGCGCTGAAGACGGCCACAGAGAATCCCACCTTGGGTCGACGGAATTTGAGCTCGCGTACGTGCACCATAGCTGTATATATCTTCCAGAGATACGATGACGGGGGTAGCGGGTTGATATCGGCTGATGGGATCTCGGGATGCGAAGAACGAGAACGAGGTGGCGGAGAGGAGCATGAGCGCCGAATAAGACACCCAAAGAGGGAGAAGATGGTGTTGAGCGGGGAGGAATACATCCTACTCTGCGAGAGGCGATGCGCGGACAGGACTGAAATATTACGGCAGGCTTTGAAGTAAGTGGGTACTCACAGGTTAACGAAGGTTTGACCAGGGGCGTTCTGAGCGACGCGGTCGCATATATGCGCATATATCCGAGTCACCTCCAAGGAAGTTCAGCTGGAGTAAAACACAATAAACATCAAACACTGATATCAATACTCACAGACCAGTCTAATCGCGCTCTTCGATACGTACGAGCTGACCAGGGCGTCATCCACGGTGCCAACAGATATGTCGAGTCAGAGCACGCGCAGCAGAGTATACGGAGGGAAGTCCCACCTCTCGGAGAGTGATGAGAAGAGAGTGTATGGGTAGGCATCAGATAGAGAATCGCCAGTCCGGAGGACAGTAGACCGACGGAGGATGCGTGATAGCACAAGGAGAAGCTTGACGTAGGTTGCGAGGCCACTGGTACTCCTTGTGCGTGGACGTGAAGCTTTGAAGGAGTCCCTGTGTTTATAGCGGGATCAATGTGTCGCAGCCCAGTATATGCAGAGATAGAGCAGTGGAAGAGGCGTAGACCGCGCAGGACGTGTCAGAGCGAGGACGTTGGCGCTTACTTGGGGAGGCGGGAGAAGCGCGCCCACGTGACCGCGCTTCTCTCGCCGCCCTATGCCCGCCTGCGCGTCATCGCTGCTCTTCGTTCTCACCACGTCTCCCGCCGCTCGTCCATGTCACTACACTTCTCAGCAGGCCATCGCCACGGTACTGAGCCTCACCTCACGCTAGCTCGGGTCCTTCGTTGCTGACTTGCACTCCAACACCGATGGCCAGCACGGCATGCCCACTCTCTTGCTCTTCTCTCGGCACATACTCGGTGCGCTTCGTACAACGACACGCATCATCACGTCCTGCGGAGACTCTTAGCAGGGCAGATGCTACTGGGGACTTATAGCACCCGCAGGGCGACGGACTCATCCGGTACGTTCTCATTTTATTTTCCATTCTTCCTGTCCTGCGCATTCTCTCGTGACGTCAGTTTCGTACGGCCTCCTCCGCTGATTCACTGTATACCTGGCTGCTGCTGCTGGTAGTTGGACTTGTCCTTCCATCCCGTCCCCACCCCACCTCCATCTTGTTGCTGTGAAATATGCTCTACCTCTATATCGTCCTGCTAGCATTTGCCCTCGTTGAGCACTCATTCGTACTCGGCCTCTGAAGACTACTACCCGGCTCTACATAATTCCATGCTCTCGCATCAAGCTCTAATTATCTGTATGCAGCGTTGACCCCATGAAGCGCGCATCTAAGAAGCACTCGAGTTCCGAAGGTATGTGTCAGCCCATGCGAGCGTAATACGTCGATCTCAAGGCTTACCTGATGCACGATACCCTTCCAGTTTCGTGAAGGTTTTCAAGCTGGATCTCACCATGGCTATCGTTGGGTGTCCCATGGAACTCCGATCTGGAATTATCGCAAAACCATTGACCCTCCCGTCCACGATTACACTGCGGCGCTGGCATGCGCAATGGTCGCCCGCCTCCGGCTTTACATCCAAACGCGTGCTCGTGCGACGTCTCAACTTCCTCGCCCGCTCAAACGCGCCTCCGGTACCACCTCGTGAACTCATCCGCACATTCTTACGCCCGTATTTTGGTGAGCGATGCCCCACCCCGCTAGCCAAATTGGTTCTGCCTCTGCACTCGTTACGCCCTGTACGTCTCCTGAACGCTCTCTCTGGTTTCCGCTCCGTTTGACTTACGCTCCTGTGCTTATGGACCTACGGGGAAGACAGGCGCTGCGACACGACGCAACTTGACGGCCCCCGCGGTCGTGATATTCATCGTCGCGTTGCTGCAGCAAAGGCCTCCATGAAGGCCTGGATGGTTCGGCGGCATATCGAAGCGGGTAAGTTGATCTCTCCGTAAACATCCGGTGGCTAATACGTCTTGTGCGACAGAAGGATCCTAGGCACGCATGCAAAGCGTAGCCAGCCAATCCGCGATCCGTGTGACCACAGGCCCCCGCGAGCTGCTCTGGGGCGCCGCGAGCACCTGGGCTGACCAGTCACTCGATGCACGGCGCGTCGGTCGAGATGTTTGTTGCAATGACTTCTATGAATGGTACCTCCTGTGAAGCTATCTGCAACTCGCCGCTGATTGGCTGGCTGCCTGTCAGACGCCTCCACCGCCGTTAAACGGATTAGTCGCGGGAGCAGTGAAGCTTATCCGACGCCCTGTCTTCGCATGCGGGCGCGGCAGTAGTGACGTTTTGTTCAGGTCTACCCCGCTGGCGGTCACTCTGGATCTGACACTAATAGGGACTTCTTCCAGCTCCAACCATATGGCTTCTCTCTAGTCGACGAGTCCGCTTGTCGCGCGTCGAAAGTTAGAGTTCCGCCCCAAATATATGCGAATCGTCTCACAGAGGTCGTCTCCGGAGATATGATCAAGAAGCTCAACCTCCCCCGAGAGGAACTCGTTATCTTGCCCAAGGCGAGCGATCGATAATCACGGCCATATCCATCATCTGACGGGGAGCGTCCTGCGTGGCACTGACTGGTCTAGCGTCCGGTGGGGCTGACTACAGTGAGATGAACACGGTATTCAATCCCGCGGCAGCGGAGAGCGTCATCAACCAGAAGGGGCTGAACGGCAAGCATATCTTCGACTCCGTGAAAGCGAGCTCGACGCACCTGCAGCTCGGGTACATCGACGTCCTCCAGTGCCACCGGCTTCGAATACCATGCCAATTGAGGAGACGGTAAGCGCCAATTGTTGGTGACTGGACGGCGCGCACGCCACTGATCACTCGATGCGACTTTCGTAGATGCAAGCTCCGCATGTTGTCGTGAAGGCTGGATACGTCCGCTACATCGGCATGAGCTCCTGCAATGCCTACCAAAGTACGTCTTTGAGCTCGCTTGGCCCGCCGAACACCCTCTCACATATGTTCTTCGTTCCAGTCATCCAAATGCAGAGTACGCCGCTCGACCTCCACGCGCGATCGCAAGCAAGGGTGCAGAACTGACCCTTTCGCAGACTACGCGATCACGCACAACCTGACGCCCTTCATCTCGATGCAGAACCGCTACTCGCTCATGTACCACGAGGAGGAGCGCGAGATGTTCCCGACGCTGAAGATGTTCAGCGTCGGCTCATTCCCGTGGTTGCCCCCCGCGCGCGGGCTGCTCAGCCGGCCGAACGATGCGTCGTCCAAGCGCGGCGACACCGACCCGTACGTACACTCGTCCTTCCCTCGGCACCCGCATCTGTTTCTCACACTCCCACGAACAGGATCCTGGCTAGGTACAAGACCGAGGCCAACCTGCAGGTCGTCGACCGGTGCGTACCTCACTGCATTTCCGGGACTGCCTTCTGACCACCGCCTCGCTGCATAACAGCGTAGAAGAGCTCGCGAAAAAGAAGGGCGTGAAGATGGCGCAAGTCGCGCTCGCGTGGATCTTTGCGAAGCCCGGCGTGTCCGCGCCCATCATCGGCACGACTAACCTCTCGAACCTCGAGGAGCTCCTCGGTAAGCGCGCGCGGGCACTCGCCACGCGCATGGTGACAGGGCTGACGCGGGGTCGTAGGCGCGCTGGATATCAAGCTGTCCGAGGAAGAGGTCAAGTATCTGGAGGAGCCGTACAAGCCAATGGTCGTCGTTGGGGCTCTTTGAATGTGTGTGTTAGCGCAGAAACATCTTCATACGAGGCATTTTGTCAAAGTGTGTGCTGTGTTGTATGGCTGAACGCCACTCTGTATTGTATTGTAGAATTCGAAAAGCTCTTACAGGAAGCTCGGACAATTCGCAAAGTTGGATACATATTCCGCTCGTCATGGTATGGCCGTGAGACGCGTGTGTTCTGTATCCGCAGGCGGTTGCTCCATTTCACCCCATGCGCCTTCGTTGCACGACGCGCATGGCATGCCCGAGTCTTGAAGCAAGCCGTGTGGCATGCATGCGTGGCCGCGGCCCTCGCAACGCTTCCGCGACGTAACATGTGCACGTATGTTGAGAATAGATCAGGTCAGGTAAACCGAACAGGCAAACCCGCGCAAAGACAACGCACGCCCCGTCGACTAATTCGGCACGCGAAGCCTCAGCAGGTAGAGGAGTGGGGCCTGTCAGTGCGCTAACACCGCATACGCTCGAGCTCGCGTATACCACCCGATACTGCTGTTTCAGCACATCAGGACCAGTCGACGAAAAGCGGTCGTGCGCACCCCATTATTGCGTCAAATGTTTAGTACAACTCCAGGGGACTCGGGATATCGTCCGGACTTGTCTGAGGTGCGCGGTGAGATCGGCCCACAAGTCGACCAGAGGGACCAAGCCGCAGTCCTCGTTGCGGCCAACGGAGAGCATCAGCGTCTGATCGTCGAGTGTCTGCGGGTTGCGAGCTTCGGACTATCCAGAGGACATGGACGTGGCATCGATGTTGCCCGTTCATGGCCATTCCGGGCTCCATCTCGCGGGGCACTCGGATGCACGAATGAGCAGGTGCCGCGTTCGTCTGCTATGAACGGCTCGTCGTGAGAACCTCGACGAGACACACGCCGTGGTGCTCTCGATGGATGCGGACACGCTGATCGCGAAGAGCACGGAATGTGTCTCGTCGAAGCTCTCGCGCCAGGCGCGTACCCGCATGTGCATCACTTTGCCAAACCGGTAGCAGCAGCCGTCGTACGGGAACGGGTGGTCGGGGCTCGCGGCCTCGCAGACGGCGCGGTAGGGTGTCCCGGGAGCGATGAGAATCCAGAGGTCTGGGGCGTACCCTTTCACCACGTTCTGGGGCAGGAGGTGGTGCCCGATGAGTCTGAGTGCGCGGAAGCGGTATCAGAGATTTTCTGGGAACGGTGGATCTTGATCCTGCTGACGGCTTGGGTAGCTAGTACTGTAGAAGGATTGTTGGAATAGAAATACGGACATATTTGAGCCATATATAGCAGGTTTTCTCTGAACTGGATCGAGCTGGGTGAGCTAAGGGAAGTTAATTCGGCGTCAAGTTGCAGGTGGCGGACGATCATTGCACCCACTACAGCTGCAGCCAGGGGTTCCCGCGCCCCAGCGGTCCGTTCGTATGCCGCGTACTCTGCGGCGTCGAAGTTCTCGCGTGCGCACCGGTGCAGCTGCCGGAAGCAGGAGACCGTGTCTCCGGAGTCGGTGTTCCATGTGGCACGTGGTCGCGACAGAGAGCGCGGCGGGACACAGGGTGGTGTGGCAGGTCTCGACGAGGACTGACGTGTACAGGATGTCGAGCGCGTCGATGTCGGCGCATCTTGGACCTCGCGAAGTCTGCTTGTGCTCTTTCTACGGCTGTCCCCGGTGTTGCGTGGGCCAGGCAATGGAACGCAGAGCGTGTGTATTGGATGATACATACGTCGGAGGGCTCGCAGTGCTGTCGCGTCTATACGCATTAGTCGACCGGGAAGGATGATGAGTTTGTCTGCGTGTTTGAGCTGTGAGCTACGTCATATGTAAGTGCTATGCTAGACATCGAGCATACGGGCTGGTGAGAGAGACATCTAGCTACTTGAGACTGCCCGTACGCGTGTTGGTGGATGACCAGGGTAGAGTGAAAGAAGAGAGACGCCCGTCCTCGGCGTCCTCGGCTTCCGGCTTCCGGTCCGTGGTTGCCAGCAGCGTACGTACGAGCGCCTCTTCTCCGTCCTCTCCCTCTTGCCATGTCGTCGTCTTTCTGGACAATGCATTCGCTCTTTGTTCCTTGCATCTCTGGTAAAATAGTATCCCGGTAAGCAATTTTTTACGCGCGTAAACCACACCACCCACGATAGCCTGTCGAGCTTACCCGGTGTTTTATACTGTCTCGTCTCCGGGATTCATTCAGCGCATAACTCGCTCCGGAAGGTCCCTAGCCTATGTCAATATGGAAGCAGCTTTCTGTGGATGCCATGAATACCTCTGTGGAACCCTGTGGCTGCCGTATTTTTTCTATGCTGCCCGGGTTGTCTGGAATCTCTTCTGGCCGATCGGCGCTGCGTCTACGCTCATCCAGCTCCGCACGTCAGGCCATCCTCAAGCGGCAGCTCTATTGTGCTGCTCCTACCCTATCTGTATCCTTCATCTACAGCGATATAGAGTTTAGCACATCGTGTAGTGCACACGCGCGCTCACACAGGTAAGTGTCTATCAGGGAGGCGCCGTACGCGTTGGCGGATTTTGCTGACCCATCTCTTTGCATTGTACATGCACGGACATTCGCCAGCAAGGTATATTCCGTTGCCTCTCATCTTGAAGTGCTCGAACACAAGGTGGACAAATGTGAGTCTACGCGAGGACAACGGCCACGGTGAGTGTCTACCGCTCGCCGCTCTACGAATGTACATTTCCCCCTTCACCACGCATGTTGCGACGGGAGGCCGCGCCGCATATAGCGTCATTTACCGCGCCCCCTAGATGGATGCCGTTCACAGCGCGGATGGGGACGCCGCTCTTCTCGTCGCATATTCACCGACCGCATGATTGGCTATGCTCAGAGTGCGCGCGGACGGCGCGACCATGGCCTTTTACGATTGGCGACATGAAGACCTCGCGCATGCATGCGAGACGCGTCGCCACGTTCCGCGGTAGCCCGGCGCGTCTTTGGCGGTGCGTTGCACATATCTGGATACTGTCCTGGCCGTGGTTGAAGTAGACAACGGATGGAAGGTACGCGGTTGGTCGTCGTCTTCGCCATTCTCGCAGGACTCATGTCCCTCGACTAGCTTCGATATCGCGGATCTGGTCGTATGCCACACCAAAAGGTGTATATCTCCTGAGGCCTAGGTTGAAGACGGCCCATTATGGCAACGAAGGAGTTCTTCTGTGAGCACGCTTGAAGCTAGTCCACGGAGGCCGTTACAAGTCGACAGCTTCGGCATTTCACGCATCATGGCGCAGCTCACAACGTGTTCTGAGCCTATCTCCCGCGTCCGAGTCCGCTTGACCGACGCAAGAAGAGGCACGTTATCGCCTAGTAGGTCGTGTCCCCCTCTTCGGCGTCATCGATTAACTAACTGCAATCACTATAGGACGGCCCCAGCGTCAGACCTCGGTACGTGCGCTCCCTGCGACGAAGCGACGCTGGGGCATCGATTGCGGGGACGGCGTATGTGCAACCAGTCCCGTCCCCGTCTGCACGCCGACAGTGCATCCGACCAGGTGATATGGACTTGGTTTGGTGGCTTACATATGCGTTGTTGTCTTCAAGTTGCGGTGCAGGCCGACCTTAGGGGCGAAGACTGCCTCCCGCTCGAACGACACGCCGGCTCTCTCACGCCGACGAAGTGGCTTCTTGCGGGTTGCCCCGGTTCTGCTGTAATTATGTGCTCACGGACCCGGCGTTTGGATATCGCATTGACGTCCCCGTTGCGCGGCGCAGACGACAAAAGTGAGCTATCTGGCGGCGAGCGGCAGCGCGGCGGGGACAGTGCGTCTTGCTCAGTGCCGCAGCCCATGCAACGCGTCGTGCATCGCAGTGCCTCGTGTACCAATCACCAGAGGTTCCTACGTTACCATCTCGCGGCGCGATGCCCTCTCTGCCCCCCCCCCCTACTCTTTGCGACCAGCTCTGTCCGCCAGCCATTTGCTGTTGCTGACGCTGTCGTAGGTGTCACATAGGCATTAACAAATGGCGGCGTGTATGGGCGAACCGTGCTTGGCAGGTCGTTACCGAGCAGTTCCCCTGGGCGACTGCTCGTTCTACCAACACATTCCTACGGTCTCATCTCGTGCGCCTCGAACAAGCATAAGGCACTCGCCGCTCTCGGTTTCTTCTTGTTCAAGCAGCGAAGACAACCGCTACAAAGGTGCTGTCTTTCTTCGCCGTATCTTTGTTTTTACGAGTGACTGTGGCCGCCATTCGTGGAAGGACAGAAGCGCGGACGCGGTAATATAGTTCATGCTACGTCTGCGCGTCGTACCAGTATGTAGCTACGTACACGGTGGTTCGCCCAAAACGGAATGAATCAATAGCACCACGAAACGTTCTGTGTATAGGTATTGGTAACGGCACCACGACTTGCTTTGTCCTGTACATTGTATGTATCAGTATGGGGGGCCAATACAACATCAGCAGAGACGACGGAAGCGGTGGAGAAAGTGAGATATAGGTAACGGGACCGAGGAAATGCGCAAGCGCGAACAAGTAACACGAGCACAGGAAACCTGTTCGAGCGTGAAGCAGCGAGAAAAAGTGAGTACACGTAGACGCGGAACGAGGAGTGGAAGTGGAGGGTACCGTAAGGAGAGAATCACAAGTCATTGTACTATGTGACGTATGTATCAGACGAATCGGGACAGCAGGGGCGCGATAGTCTCCTCGTACTGGAGCCAAAGGGTGAGCTTCGGAGTGTGCGAGGCGGAAGGGCATGGATTTGGAGAGTCATAGATACGGAATGAGGTGTCGCAGACGCCAGAAGGCATGATGCTGGAGACGGGGAAGCGATCTTGATTCTTCGCGGCAGTGATAGGCAACGAACTATGCGGTGAGAGGACGCGCCGCCCAGGAGGTCGGAGAGCGGTACTTGGATTCCAGGAGGACATGACCGAGCGACGGGAGTGGGATCAATGTGACTGCGACCGTGGCTGACGAAGGGAATGACTTGATCATATCAGGGAGATTCCTGATATACTGATGTCCGTGTCGAGGCGGAATTGCTTCCAAAGAAGGTGGCAATGTGAAGTAGAGGGCTGGAGGTCGCCGGAACGATGCGGAGATGGGAAAGGCGAAAGGAACAGGGAAAGGCTGTGATTTAGCCATCAGCGTGCTTCGGGGATATGCAAGTACCTGGAACACATACAAATCGGACAACTATTGCGAGGTAGAATCTTATGGCGGAGTGTCTCCGGACGGAGAAGAGCGCGCGCCTTGCGGGTCGGCGTCCTCTGGGTTGCGAGAAACGCAGGAAACATTTTCCATGATTGAGTCAATGGACGGAACGGAGACACTTGCAGTAATGGCAGCCGCTGGCACCGGAAGTCTGGTAGGGGCTGTCTCGGGAGAGGTCCTGGGAACATTAAATACAATGAGCGGCTTACTTCCGAGAAAAGGTGACGAATAGATTCATACGTAGTATCAGGGCTGCGTTTGACACGGGTAATGTTGAGTTTGAATATCTTCGCGCACGACTGGAGGCTTTGGACCCAGAAATTGTCGGCATAGTTGGAAGCAGTTTCGAGTATACTCGCGAGGCGCAAGATCTCTGGAACGAGATCATCTGGGATGCATTCTTCGACCTGGGCATCATCAAGCTCCCGAAGCCTCCGCATAACATCGTCAAGGTATGTCGCCTCGATAGTAGTATGCACCTCGTCCTGCGCGAAAAGCTCCAACAGAATGCGAGTCAGTTCAGCGAGAACGTCCCCTGTGTAGGTGCAAACGTTCTTCAGGTCATTGGCGGGGAGGGATGATGTCAAGGCGTGATCGGCGCACACCAGGAAGTGGTGGACGCTTTCCAGGTACCTCGTATGAGCGTCCTTCGTGTAGTTCGAAAATGGATTCGCAAGGTACAACTGCCTGACGCGAACCTGGCGGTATGCTCCGGTAACACCTTGTCAGGATATGACATCAGTATATGCAGCACTCTGGGATGAAAGATGATCTCACCTGGCAGCAAGACGTTCGTTAGGGGTTTCCCGTGGCCCATAGCCCTGTTAATCAGGGATTTTCTCGCCTCATTGAGCCCTTTTCGGTCAATGAACGACACCTCAGAGGAAGAGCCTATGGCCTCGAGGCGGTCGGAAATAGCATTGCAAGAAGACACTGCCCATTCTGCATCGGCCGCCTGCAGACGGGACGACCACAATCCCCATTTGAAGTAGACACCTAGGGCAGCTGCTTCGTCGCCCGACAGACACGATGCGTCCGAGAAAAGTTTGCACAAGATGATATGAAGCCATAGCAGACGCTGTTGATTGCCCCTCCCGAGAGGACCGTGCTCCGAGTCCGCCGCTGGGCCGAAGTGCTCTCGGGCCGATTTGTGCAGCTGTTGGAAGTAGTCGACAACATCGTCACAGCGGAAGTCCATGAGACACACAGAGGCGGCAGAGAGGGCGTCCGGGGATAAAGTGGTGCTGTACGCCTTGACGAGGATTTGTATGTCCAGGCCACTTCCGGGCTTGTCGATTGCTGACCGCTCGCGCCCCTGCCACGTCTGCTTGCTCTCTTTCCAAACCTCTGGTGGGAAGGATATAGACCGCAGTCGTCGTGTCGTGTCCCGTGCACGACGCCACAGAGATTTCCAGTGATCTAACGAGACGTACACACGAATGCGCTGACAGAAGGTGGATAGTTTGTGTCCTGTGTACGTGAGGATCGCGGTCACACCGTGGCGCTTACGCGACATTGTATCACAGACCCAGTAGGCGTATCGCTTTGGCTGCCAGGCGGCGTCGAATGCGCGGATTTGGGGAGTGAGATAGGAACACTTGGGATTGACGAGAGGGAGAAGCGTAGTGACCACGGTGAAGACGGCGAGAAGGCCGACTAGAGTCGATGCGATGGCCGCAACAGTGTCGTGGAGCGTCCAGAGGAGGATGAGCATTCCGGAGAGGAAGAGTGCCAGGGCGAGTTGAAGGAGGATGGGGATGGCACCGATAATGTCCTCGACGCGCCACGTTCGAAGGTTGTTCAGGCGATACTGGCGTACCCGCGCAACAGGACGGGAGGTCCCTGAGACGCCGCTTTTGTACTCGTTGAGCCACTGCTTGACCATGATGCCTACCGACGCGGAGGACAAGCTGAGGATGAGGCCGGAGAACCACAGGGCGTTGAGCCAGACAGCCCAGCGCGGGACAGGGGGCGCGGTATTTGCGTTTGCGCGGGTAGCACTCAAAGGCTGCGTCGAGTTGACGAAGGGAGGGTGAATGGAGAAGCTCGCGAGCTGCGAGGAGATCTGCTGCAGCACAGCGATGGAGGGGTCGGGCGCGGCGGGCTGCAGGAGGAGGTACGATTGCACGTTGAACGTGGTGAGGACGGCCGAAAAGAGACCCGCCTAGGGGAGTGCTCCTTGCTTAACAATGTCGATTCATGCGAGGCAATCTTACGACGACGTACGAATACGAGGTAGGTGTCGATCTCCTCCTTCCATCGCTTTATCATCTCGTCGCTGTATGTCTGAACCATCTCCGCAGCATTCGACCACGCCTTTGTTCTTTGCTCTTGTGTGTAAACTTTGTCTCTCTTATAATACACATCCTATATGACTGTTATGGGAGTGCAAATAAACAGTGTGGAGCACGTACACCGAAATAAACTGGAGGAGGAATCTCCGGGCGGATCTGTCCCGTATTTCCCACCTCAGGCGCATCTTTCTACAGGGATGCAATCGTAAGATACCGCCAGAGCGAGCAATAAACAAGGTACTGACGGTCTCGCGTCGTGTTACTCTCGCGGGGAGCTCTCCTTCGGAAGTCACGGGGTCGTGCGTTGGGGGCGGTCGAGACGTTTCTTCGACTGAGAGCGGCCCCGATACGTGGTGCTCAGACATAGAGATGCAGTACGTTTGGCGGCACGGGCTGTGGGAGGGAAAGCTACGAGGGATGGGCTGAAGGAAACAATAGCATATTTATCAGGCGAGACGCCGAGTGCTGACGGTGGCCCTTGTCCTCGTGTCCTCGGCTTCCGTGCAAGACATCAAATCCAGGTTCAGTCCTTCCACGACCCTCTCACAACTTCGTCCAGCACATAGAAAAGAGTCAAAATATGTAGGTCCCGCTACCTCCAGTACTTGGCGGTGGCACAATATTCGTGATGCGGACGAATGCATCGATCGCACGACACCGCAAAGAATGCAATGCGTGTAGCGCACGGATAGAATCTACTCTGCGGCTAAAATACCCATCCACGTTATTGTGTCTATTCTCAATAACGTCCGGAATCTCATGTCGCTGATAATGATTTCCTCGGGACCTTTACGCGTTTTCCTTAACCCGTGTACGCGTGTCAAATCGTTGTGGACGCGAAACACAGTACCCATGGTCGTGTCACACGAAAGCCGTGCCCTTGACAAGGTGGTCGTATCGCCGGGCTTGCGATCCTGCAAAGAATTCATCGAGTCCTCGATGGCGGCACGTTCTTTGCCATGTCTCTGCTCGTATGGTTATTATCCTGTCCTAAAAACATAGAAGAAGCGTGGTATAGCCACAGTCCACCACGAGGTGGCCGCATGTATGCGGCGTTTTGAGGCGCTGTTAAGGCTGGACCCGCTGACGCGAACGGTTTCCGTCATGGGTGTTGCCTGCGTGCATCCACACTGCGAAAGCTTCCAGCAGCATGCAAAATTTTGAATTCGCACCGGCCGTGCTCGCGCACAGGAGGCGGACACGGAGAGGGATCTTGTATTCGATGCACTTCGACACAGACGCGACCCGCGGATGCAGTGGTGCGCCGGCTGTCGTAGTGCCTTCGGATGCGACGCGCCGGGCGTGCGTACTTGTTATCCCAGTGATTCCACACGCTTGCTTGACAGGGTTCCCTCAGATACGGCACTCGGATGACTCTCGTGATCTTGGCGCCATCGGTGCGACGACTGTGTGGGGAAACGACCAGACACGGGTTGAGTTTCATCAGAAGGATGACAGTCGAAAGAGATATATTACTCACGTTTCCCCGGAACTGTTCGGGCCGTTCGCGACATTTTCTCTCGTCGGGGTTCCCGTGCGAACACTTGCTCGATCCCGACATCATACGCCAGCATCGATTGAAGCTGGAGCGGAAAGTGAGAGACTCGAGGGCGAATGACTACCACAAAAAATTCATACCGTCGGATTGTACGCTGTCCGTGCGCCGCATGCCACGAACGAGTTCTGTCGTGCAACATGCGCCGCGACCGACCTGCTTCATTCACGAAGCTAACGAGAGTTTAGGTCCCACTGCGTGTCTTATCAGGGTGTTTTAGAAGGGGGAGGAGGGATGTGCGCATCCGTTGCAGCGCGATCCCGAGTTTCCGATGCTCCGATAAGTGTAGATGTGTCTAGAGATAGAATACATGCAGGCCTATCGTGCAGATCCGTGCCGTGTTCCGACCTCGATACGGGATGAGCGAGCGTAACGGCGTTGAGAAGTACCGGTGTACGTACCACATGCCCAGCGTACGCGGAGGAGAGCGTATCGAGATCGAAAGCTCTGGAGACCGCACACGATCCTCTCCTGAGGAATCGCTAGTCGAAGCAGTGGTGATTGCATCTAGGCGCGTCAATACAGTGCGTGCAAGTGTCCGCATGCGTAGAATAGATCCTGAAAGAAGGTTTGGTCAGAAGGGGATCCGCCGCTGAGAAACAAACTCAAGCCGCCGATTTCCGGCGTACCGTACGTGCCATTGGACAGATCAAGTGCGTCCGATTGCTCTCCATGGACCATACATTGTCCGAAGGCTGAGGAGGAGTATCATACGTACGTCCTCAGGATTGTGACGAGGAAGCGGAGTGCGAAGCCGCCGCTTGCCAGCCTGAGAGTCAGACGAACCACTATGCAACCGCAGCAGTCACTCACCGAGTTCGACGAGAGTCTGTTTCCCACGTTTTGCGGCTGGCGACGCGTTCTCGATGCATGATTCGATACGGTCCATGGTGTGTACCTTTCTGACCCGGTGTCGCCGCGCTACGCAGAAAATCAGCATCGGCTCATACGTTACACAGGAGCTACAAACGTCACCGTCTCTCTCTGCGCGGAGGTAGGTCATCTTGAGACACTTTACAAGACTGAGATCTTGCATGGAGTCGCACCCGGGGTGCGACAGGCTGTCGAAATACCCGCTCCGAGTTACTCTTCCGCGTACATCGAACATCCTACATGTTCTTAACCCGCAGAGATTGGTGTTCTTCCGAAGTACGCCAAGTACGAGACACCAGAGCTCACCATACAATATAGTGGCGGTTTTTGAAGAGCCTGGCGGGTTTCAAACAGCTTCTTTGTGGTAGTGCGCTGCGCGATAGTAATCGGAGCCGCGTGAGACGTTCCCGCTCATGAGCTTGCTAACTGGTATGGGTCAGAGTACGCAGTCCGGTCAGACCCGGGCCACAGCCTCCCCGCGTCGAGCGGCGAAAGTACATAGACTGCTTACCGGGGAAGTACCACTTTGGTGTGGGGCTACGGTGTTTGCGATGTTAGCGAGGTCTGTTATACACAGATGCAGGGGAGTAAAAACCTACCGACTCGAGCTTTACGGGCTGTACATACATAGTCTCTCAGTCTTCCTCGCCATTACCGAGTATCCTGACCGATATGAACCTGTTAACTCCGCGAAAGCGAGTACGCGCGGATGATGCACTCACTCACCGAGTGGATTCGATTTGCTCCACATCGTCTAGCAACATGCGCGGCTGAACTCGTTTTGTCGTCCGGGACCGCTCCGCCGCGAAACGTCCTGACTCTATGGATAGACCTTTGGCGGGACGAATTATGCGCAATGTTTCTTTATTAAACGTCCGGATGTACGTGAACGGAAGTAGCGCAGCTGCATGTGGACAATGGGGCGTCTAGAGGCAGCGCAAGATGCGGCGGAGAGGCGCATTGGAGCTGCAAGAGACATGCTGCGAGAGAGGAAGACATGTTGAACACAGGGGCGTACCTCCTGCACTTCTTGGAGTGGCGCCTGAGGGTGAGCAAGAGACGAGGACAAGTGTTGGCGATAGTAGATGCTCACGAGGTAACGATGGTAAAACTAGGACACTTTGCGCGGCGCTGCCGCATATACACGGATATATGGGCGTACTTCCGAAGGCGATCAGCGATGGCGAGCCACAGGCGGGAGCAAAGGTTAGGTTATACTCACCGAATAGCCTGATTGCATTGTTGAAAAGATGCGAGCGGTCCAGAGACATCATTCTCCTTCCGTATGACGAGTATCTTGATCCGGAGCGTAGACAACACGGGAATGCCTCGCCATTTGCACCTTGCAGAGAATAAAGATACGTCTGTACACTACAAAGTGTTCTGAGCTGTAAATGAGGTGCGTTAAGGTAGACTGCATGATCGCACAAGGAGAAGCTCTCCGCGGGCCGTCGCACGGCTACTGGTCTTGCGTGAACGCCTGAAGCCTGAGTTTGAAGGAGCGCATAGTTTGACTAGAAGAGTAGTGCACGAATAACTAGAGAGAATCAAAAGAAGTAGCAGAGTATACACAATGTGGACGGCGATGAGGATCGTATGAGGATCGTTTCGCGGTCAAAGCACAGGAGGACGACGGCGCTTACTGAGCGAATGCCGCGTGAAGCGGGAGAAGCGCGCCCACGTGACCGTGCTTCTCCCGCCGCCCTACGCCCGCCTGCGCGTCATCGCTCGTTGCTCCCACCACGTCTCACGCAGAGCGCACCTCATGCCCTTTGTCGTTCGCTGTCAAGCTTGCGCTTCACCTCAAGCTACGCCCTGTTTGGTGCTCTACCCTCTGTCTGTCCCAGCATCACTCTAGGACCGGTTCCACTAGTACTGGGGCTTGAACTCTGCCTGTCCGCCTCAGCCCCGTACGCACCTGCCTGATACGAAGCGGCGCATACAGCCTCAGGTAACTGCAGCGCTTCAACTGTCCTTGCACTCCGTCTACGACTTTGCGCTCGAAACCAAGGGCGACGGTTTCATGGACGGCGGCAAGTCTTACGTGTCGGACCGACTTGGTACACTTCTATGTAAGATAACACCGACGGCACTCTTCAAGGCATGTCTCTTCATTCTGTGGTAAGTGGTTTTCCCTCGTCACTCTCGTCTTCCCGGGCTTGTTCGATTCCACCTCTGCTCCAAGATATCTTACTCTTGGTAATCCCCTGCACGTCACTCAAGTGTTGCTCAAGCCGCTACGGCTGGTAGTCACGGCCATACGCGAGGCAAATCGAGCGCACGCGCACACAAGAAGTCTTCATAAGAGGAAGCTGCGCCGCACACTTTCCCGAGAAGCCGTTCGTCTCCATGTAGATCCCAGACCTGAGCGTATCTGACTAATGTCGAATCACCTCTACAGCACCGCAGATGTGGCCGCGCTTCCACTTCTGACAGAACGGAAGAGGCACTCCTGATTACACTACTGCCTCGATAAAACGACCGGCACTTCCGTGCCTTCGGGCACGTCGCCTCTGTGAGCGCAAAATCTCTTTCGTTTGTAGGCATTACTTCTGAATAGGATCCGCGACTCAGATCAAGAGAGCAACGGGCTCCGGGCTCCAGGGTGCTTCTGTACCATCTTGTTGGAATGCGCGATTTAGCGCTGGAAAGTTCGTATGGTTTCTCGATTAGGACACGATGACTAAGCGATTACTTAGGTAGTACTAGAAAATTCGTTTGTAAGTAGTATATAAGTGCGCGGCCTACAGCCGCGTCTCTATGCCATTAATTCACTTTCTTCACCGCTCCCCTCGGGACTTCTGACACATCTCTATGCCTCAGTGCTCAAAAACGACAGGTGAGTCGACGCATACATCTATCCATATCAGTCCTCGCGACTGACTACCTGTCCGATATGAGCCTTCGTCGTCTCTATCTTTGATTGAATGCCTGTGTTGTGTCCCGGGAGCGAGTATGCATTCCTAGGTTCTGGTACGGAGCTCTCATTGTGCTCTGTTGTCGTGTTCACGACGCTGACGGGCCTCCACTCTTCGGTGCACGTTTCGAGGACGACTTGCAAGATGTGCCGTCGTTTTTTGATCACATGTATACCACCCGATACAGCACGCGTGGAGGCTGCTTCGCCAGGCTCTACAGCCTAGTTGTATCTCATTATCTGACTCTCCATGGGGCCCGTGTACCTCGATGGGTATCACTACCCACGACAGACTGTGTACGTGGACCCGGGGGCGGCGCGGACCTACGTCAGGGCGTACATAATGCATGTTTCGTATCGATATCTGGATTAGATGCACACATACCCATTCCTGTAACGATTTTTCTTTCCACCGGAGAGTTGCCTCGTCGCGCGATAGGCGGGTGGATGGAATAGACAGGTGTGAATTATCGTAAATATCCCAGAATGTATTGTAGAAAACGGATAGCGACACGACGGACATGGTATTCTATCACATCGAGAGGTTCGTCATCGTACAGTTCCCAAGCAGCCCAGAGTGTACGCGACGAGGCGGCGCGAGCGAAGGCAACGAGACCGCGTATCGTAGGCAAACATCAAGAACGTGCAGAGGCAAATATAGCAAGAAACCGAGCCAACGATTGGAATACGGGACTGGTAGCGCAGCATACTAAAGGGCACGGAGACGAGCGCAAGAGATGAATAATGCATGTGGGGCGATGTACGGCGGGATCCAGGTATCAGAGTGTCCGAAAGTGTGAGTGTGTGTGCAGCGCTGGTACTCTGTGGCAGGGCGATAGGATCTTTCCGGACAGGGGGAAACGAGTCGGGAAGGCGTCCGGGATGGCTGAGTACATTTTTCGAAGGAGCTAGGAGCCGCGGTCGAGTGCACGCGCGAGGAGCTGGGCCACGGTGGGTGGCCTGGGAGTAGACATGGGGAGCCATCCGGGATCTGCACTTGGACAGCGGCATGAGCCGCATCGTGCGAGGGAATCGAGGCGATCGTGACGGCCAACGGGGGGAAGGACTATACATGATGGATGTGTGCCTACACATGCGCCTCGGAGAAAGAGCAACATGCTTTGATGGCTTGGTTTCAGTTGCGAAGTCGACGATATAAGGTTCTTGGATCTTAGCGGAACGCAGCGGGACAAGGGCAGAGTTCTCGAAGGATGGTACAAGATATCTGTGAAGTGACCCAATCAACGCGTCTGGTAAGTACGTGCTGGAGCATACATACGAGCGAGTGGAGCCTCAGGACACTATATGCATATTGGGATGCGCCGCAAAGATCGGCCGTGTGCTCTTATGAGCTGTCTTGGTGATCGACGACCGAGATCGAGGGCAGGAGTTCAAGGCTTGGCCTCGCCACTGCCTCCGGCGCCGATGGACTGACAGGCGATGGCGTGAGGCATGTTCTAGAGGGCAGAAAACACCATTAGCAGCTGGTCTGTGTTCTCACGGGCCACATGTGAGTACAAAAGCTGTCTCGCACTTACCTTTGACTCGAAGAATATTCTGCTTGAATATGCGCGCATCTTGCGCACAGACTCCGATGTGAAAATCCGGGCGTCCGCCATGTGTTGTAACGGCTAGCGGGACACTTTATAGATTAGCGGCGCATGAGCTATTGCACGTCGTCTACATACCTCCTTGGCCGCAGGCGGACGTACACGTACAGACATCGAATGGGGTGACGTCTGAGCTGTGGTCGGAGGAGAGTTCCGCTTTGCCATGGTTGGCGTACGCGCCGAACGCCGTCCGACAGTTCTCTCACACGGGCGTGATTTGAGCATTGGCAGGAAGGTGTGGGAGTGCTGTATACTCGAAGGCGACTAGCTGAGATTGAGTCGGGCTGAAATCGTCGTTTTTGATGTCTATATCTACGACATGAGTGCTGATAGCGACGGTAAACAGAGCACTAGACGGTATTCCATTATCAACGTGCATGCGGAAAGGCAACGTGTGGGATGGGCCACATACCGTGGTTCCTCGTCGTAATCATGCTTCAACGCGAGAGCGGGAGAGAAGAGACGCGCTAGCAGTAAACGCGGAAGTGAGCCCGTAGCAGGAACGACCCTATAAACGGGTATTGACGTACGCGAGGGAACACCAGAAGTGCACGTTGAAAACCCACATAACCGCATATATGTGGTGCTTGAGGCGTCGTCGGCGGATGCTGTGAAGGGCACGTCGGAAGTCAGATCTGAGCGTGTGCGGCCTGCTTCTGGGCAAAAATTAGAAGAATAAATACAATGAGATATGGCCCTGGGGGGCATGTACGTGCATTGTAAACGTGGCGAAGTGAGACGCTATGCTGTGATTCGTACATCGTATTCACTGCGAGCGACGTCGGAAATGCAATGGGAATGATACGACGAACCGCGGGGGGAGTGTGTCTTCTCGTCTGGTGGGGGAGTTACAGCCGGTTTTTGTTAAAGATTGATCACATCTCCCGGGACTACGCGTGCGTATGCGCAGGGAGGAATAGGATGATGTCTTGACAAGCCCATCCGCGAGGCGTCAAGAATGGAAAGAGGGAAACTGGCGGACGGCGCCTTGAGAAATAGTAGGGAGTTTCAATGCATGCAAGATTGGCAAGAATCGTGCATACGAGGATGTGTGAACGTACCGAGATCCACCGAGAACTGGTGATCGTGCGAGATGCTGGCACTAATCCAGCCACAGAGGGGTTCACTGCGCCGCCGGGGCAGCTTGGAGTGTATTGAGAGCTCTGGCATGGTGGTGCGCAAGAACATAAGATGCGAGTGAGCTATAGTGATGCGTCGAGGCGCAGGAAGATCGAGTCGCGGTCAGAGCGCGGGCGAACGACGGCGCTTGCAGAGCCCAGGCAGGAGACGCGCGCCCACGTGACCGCGCTTCTCTCGCCGCCCTACGCCCGCATGCGCGCGTCATCGGTCGTTGCTCCCACCACGTCTCTTCCACGCAGCCCCGCTACATCGCTCTGGCATCGTTTCTGGCTCGCCGGCGCCTCACTTGAGACTCGCTAGCCACAGGCCCGCTTTCTGAGCTTGGCAAGATCTCCGCCGCCTACCCTGGCGCCGTTCCAGTGGATATTCACTGTAGCTGGAATAAAATTGCGTATCTTTCTCGCCCCGGTGAGTGAATGCTCAATAGCAGCGGTGACGGACTGCCACATCTGACTACGTATCCCTCATTTGGCTCAGCACTACGCATAATCACGACTCTGGTTTTGGAAGGACATCGATGGGCGGTGCTTCTCGGACGGCGGCGCTACGTATGGGCAGCGCACTTCCGGTACGTCGCCTTCGACGACTCTGATATATCACTGAGTGGACTAACGTGGACAGTACCTCCGCAGACGTTCATCTACCCTTCACATATACGTACCACCGTCGCTCTCAGGTCCCGCGGGGTTCATGCCAGTTCCACCGTCGCTCCCAAAGACATGGGGCACTTGTTTACCTCACGTACGTACCTCACTATCCTGCTCATCCGCCATGGCCCCCGACCCAGATACCAAAACCCTTGCAGCCATCTGCTCCGCATGGCCTCGCTCAGCACTGCAACGAGCAAATTACCTTCGCTTGTGACAGCTGCGTTGCAGAGCTACCCGTATACATTGCGCGGTACGCCTATCTCCTCCAAGCTACCTGTTGTATCGTCGGCTGAGCCACCAAAGCTCGCGCCCCACCGCTTCTACATATGTACAAGTAAGCGATTTCTCTGGCGAAGATCGGTACCGGACAGCGGGAAGCAGCATTCTAGCGCACTCGGGTACGTTGGCACCCAGTGTGCGATTTCATTCGTCCGACGGGGTTCCTTATACTCGAAAATAGCCCCTTGAATCCATACGATCACATCGCTATGTGAAGCAAAGTACCTTTGAGGGCCGTTATGGCTCTGCGTCCGACAATATCAAGTGAGTAGGCGCATACATCTAGCTCTATTAGGCCCAACGACTAACTAGCTTTTAGGTACCCATCCTCGTTGTGCTCTATCTGCCAGATGCGGGCCGCGCTGTTCTAGAGAAGCGCGTAGACTTCGTGAGCTGCGCTACGGCGCCCGAGATTGCGTCCAGCACCCGCGCTCCGGACACCTACGCGCCCCATCCCTTGCCCAAGACAGGGGCCCACGTTTAGAGGACACGCAAGGGACACACAGTCGTGTGTTCAACGTACGCTGGTATGTTTTCGTTATTGAGCTCGTAACGAGTCCGCTCCGGCTCCGTTGTGTCCTACGATTTCGTCTCCGTACATCTCCGTGTGTAGCTCAACTCGGACGCGCATTGTTGCCTCCGACGATACGCATACACTGTCTGACAAAGCTACGCAAGAGGCACGTAGTATGTATAGCACGTATCGTACCTATAGGAAGATTGGTTCCACACGTACCCGCTCTGAGAGAAGGTACCAGAAGGGCGTCTTGGTGTTTGAGAGACATGTAAATACGATGGACACTGAGAAAGCCTGGAATGGCAGTAGGTAGCACAACAAGAAATTCGGAAAGCGGGTAGCAACATCGGTGACACGGCGTACTCGAACTAGTATGATGATCGTCGACGAGAGGGCCGCTACGGTACAGCATTCAAGTACAGAATGTATATGACGAGACAATGTAAGCGAGGACTGGAACACGAAGATCGTGGATGGGACTCCAAGATTATGTGGAGGCGTACGTAGTAAAAAAGCGAGATGACGATCTGAACCCAAGAATGAGACGAGAGCCATATCAAGATTCGGGGAGATGAGAGAAAGGGCAAGGAATCTTGGGATGTGGGCAGTGCACGGGAATGTTTGGGATCAGAAGGGTCGAGGAGTGGGTGTGCGCGTGCGCAACGCTGGTGGCAGATCGTGTAGGGGGAGATGGGATCGTTCTGGACGGCGGAAAACGAGTTGAGTGAGCCGTGTCGGGAGCCCGTGAGAGAAAATTTGCTGCAGAGCTGTGAACAACGTCGCACACTGGTTAGAGGCCGGGCGATGGCGTCTTCGAGTACGTAGGAGGAGAAATCGATGTGTTGAAGGTGGACCGCATGAGCTATATGGAGACTTCAGTGAGGGCGTCGATGCGACTATGAACTGGGTGTGAAGAACTGAAGGAAGACGGCTTCAGGATGGTAGATGATTGGGAAGGGGAGGATTCGAGGGAATCGAAGGATGAGGTGTGATCGGGCGTGTTCGATTGTTTCAACGGATGGTGTTGGGGCACACTTGGTAGATAGGGACACCGGTATGGCCAGCGAGTAAACAATATGGTGTGACCCCCGTCGTATACGCTTCGCAGTGGTGTAGAGGGCACCACGCACGAAGGTACCGACGGAAGAGAGACGTCTGAGCAGCAAAGAAGGGCCGAGAAAACGGCGTGAAGCATGGATATCTTGCGGAGGATCAACGGGATCTGTGATGGAAATTGTCAGCGGGCGGGTCTACCTCTTACGTGCTTGAGTCTACATACCAATGCGGGAACCGCTTGAGGACAAAGGCCTACGAGGAAGCGGTCTCCGGGGGAGAAGCGTGGGGCTCTTGCAAAGCCACACCTGGATCGGCAACTGCACTGGACAAACTGTCCCCGACGGCACTGTTTGGCGAGACCGCAAGGCTTGAAGACGCCACCGCCTCTCTTTCCGAGGGGTCGGAAGATGATTTGGCAAGTTGGGTTCTGAATCGATAGTGAAACCTTTCAGATGTGTCTTCCTTTAGACAGAGACGTGGATGTGTACATACTCGGTGTTTGGCTTGCCCTTGATGCGAATAATTTTGGCTTTCAGGTGGCGGGAATAGCCGGGTATCATCCTGCTGTACCCCCAAGTGTCGTCTGCATAGTTATATGGCCTGGTGAGTGCGTCAGTCATGCGCAGAATCTTGGGGCGAAGGGCCTCAGATATGCATTGCAGTACACCGTTAGAGGCCGCCATAGAGAGTCCGTATATGACATTGAAGAGAGCCGCCGCATCGACTGTGGTCCGCACGAATTGGGTTCTGTCTGCAGCGAGGACTTTGAGCAGAACGCGAGCCAACTCTGCCAGAATGTCCCCCGTGTAGGCGCGAACAGTCTTCAGGTCGTTGGGAGGGAAGGATGGTGTCAAGGCGTGATTGGCACAAAACAGGAAGTGGTCGACGCTTTGCAGGTACCTCGTATGAGCGTTCTTCGTGTCGTCCGAAGGCGCATCCGTGAGATTCGACTGCTTGAGGCGAACCTGGCGGTATGCCCCGGTAACGGCTTCTCAGGAGGATTGGATCAGTATGTGCAAAGCTCTAGGAGGAAGGATGATCTCACCTCGCAGAAAGACATTTGTTAGGGGTTTCTCGCGTGCCATAGCGTTGCGAATTAGATATACTTTCTCGATTTCAAGCCGTTCTTGGTCAATGAACTTCAGCTTAGAGGAAGGACCCTTGGACTCGAGGTGGTCGGAAATAGCATTGCAAGTCGACGCTGCCCATTCTGCGTCGGCCGCCTGCAGACTGGACGACCACCATCCACATCTGAAGTAGACACCTAGGGCAGCCGCTTCGTCGTCCGACAGACGCAGATGAGGCCACGAAAGTATGCGCAAGATGATCTGAAGCCATAGCAGCTGCTGTTGATTGCCCCTCCCGAGAGGACCGTACTCCGAGTCCGCCGCAGGGCCGAAGTGCTCTCGGACCGATTTGTGCAGCTGTTGGAAGTAGTCGATGACGTCGTCATCGCAGAGGTCCATGAGACACACGGATGCGGCAGAGAGGGCGTCCGGGGATAACGTGGTGCTGTACGCCTCAACGAGGGTTTGTTTGTCCAGGCCACGTGCGAGTTGGTCGATTGCCGACCGCTCGCGACCCTGCCATGTCTGCTTGCGCTCTTTCCACGTCTCCGGTGTCTTCAAAGCGTGCCCTAGGCGAAAAAAAATGGATTGTATACTGGGGATAGCAACCCGCAACAAGAGCCGTGTCAGATAGCGATGCAGTCGAGGGTCGAAGGAGGATAGGGTGTGACAGGAGGCGAGCCGAGTGCTATCAAGGAACACAGAGATCGCGTGGCACCATGCCGAGATGGAGGAGCACGCCCAGTATGAGATGCGCTTTGGTTGCCAGGCGGCGTTTACTGCACGGATTTGCGGGGTGAGGTAGGAGCACTTGTGGTTGACGAGAGGGAGAAGTGTGGTAACCACGGTGAAGAGTGTAAGAAGGCCGACAAGAGTCGATGCAATGGCCGCGACGGTATCGTGGAGCGTCCAGAGGAGGATGAGAATTCCGGAGAGGAAGAGTGCGAGGGAAAGCTGAAGGAGAATGGGGATGACGCCGATAATGTCCTCGACACGCCACGTTCTCAGGTTATTCAGGCGATACTGGCGTACCCGAGCAACAGGGGGGGAGGTACCCGAGGCGCCGCTGCTATATTCGTTCAGCCACTGCTTGACCATGATGCCTACGGACGCGGAGGACAAGCTAAGGATGAGGCCGGAGAACCACAGCGCGTTGAGCCAGACGGCCCAGCGCGGGACAGGAGGTGAGGTGTTCGCGTTTGGGCGGGTTGTACTCGAAGGCTGCGTCGAGTTGACGAAGGGAGGGTGAATGGAGAAGCTCGCAAGCTGCAAAGAGATCTGTTGCAGCACAGCGATGGAAGGGTCGGGCGTGGCGGGCTGGAGGAGGAGATATGATTGCACATTGAACGTGGTGAGGACTGCCGAAAAGAGACCCGCCTAGGAGTGCTCCTTGCTTAACAATGTCGATTCATGTGAGGCAATCGTACAACGACGTACGAATACGAGGTAGGTATCAATCTCTTCCTTCCATCGCTTTATCATCTCGTCGCTATATGTCTGAACCATCCCCGCAGCATCCGACCACGCCTTTGTCTTTTCCTCTTGTGTGTATACTTTGTCTCTGTCAAAATGAACCTTCTAGATGACTGTTAGGGGAGTGCAAATAAACAGTATGGAGCACGTACAAAGCAAGAAACTTTAGGAGGAATCTCCGGGCGGGTCTGTGCCGTCTTTCCCACTTCATGTGCATCTTTCTACAGGGATGGACTGGTCAGATACCGCCAGAGTGAGGAAGAGACAAGGTACTGACGGTCTCGCGTCGTTCCGCTTCTGCGGGGAGC
Source organism: Trametes versicolor FP-101664 SS1 (assembly GCF_000271585.1). Taxonomy (NCBI): domain Eukaryota; kingdom Fungi; phylum Basidiomycota; class Agaricomycetes; order Polyporales; family Polyporaceae; genus Trametes; species Trametes versicolor. Next base: position 1,518,113 of record NW_007360331.1, on the reverse strand, counting down.
TCTCCTTCGGAAGTCACGGGGTCGTGCGCCGGGGGCGGCTGCGGCGGCTCTTCGACTGAGAGTGGGTCCGATCTGTGGTGCTCAGCCATTGAGATGCAGTACGTGTAGCAGCGAGAGATGTGGGGAGAAAGGGAAGAGGGATAGGCTGAAAGACACACTGGCATATAGGGCGAGCCACCGAGCGCTGCAGATGCCCCTTGTCCTCGTGTCCTCGGCTGCCATGCCAGACGTCAAGTAGGGTTCAGTCCATCCGCAGCGCTTTTGCCGCCTTGTCCACCGTTAGACCGCATGCAAGCACCGCAGTATATTGGCACAACACCAGTGTCTATGATGTAACACAAATAACATACGGATATAATCGATAGAAAGGGGAACGTAAGCACTCACGTTCAGTCGTGTATTTATCAACGTCCCGCGATCTATTGCATGGCAGAACATCGTTTCCTCATGACCTCCACACGCTCTCCTCAACCCGCATACGCGAGTTGTCCCAACAAAGACACGGGGCGCAGTAGCCAAGGGCGTGTAACGCGTAAACGGAACTCAGCCTACCGACGACTCTCCCGTTTTACAATCTCGAATTCAAGACGGCGAGTACTTTATGCGGGCACGCCGTTCAATGACATATGTCTACTCACATAGTAATTAGCCAGCCAAACGAACAATGGAGGAAGCATCGTAAACGCGCAGTCCACCACGAGGTGGCCGCATGCATACGGCGCCTTGTGGCGCTGTCACGTTTGGACTCGCGGACGAGAACATTGTCCGACAGCGCTGTGGCCCGCGCGTCTCCGCATTGTTGGAGTCCCCGAGCTGCTGTTGAAGAAACCTGGGGCCTCTACAATATTATGTATGGGCGCGGGCGCCGCGGATGAGGATGGAGTTCGGGAGAGCGATCCTGAAGGCACGCGCTGATGCGCTGGTTGTACGCTGGCTCGGAATTTCGTAGTGCGACGTGCTGACTGCGCGTAGCAACGCGGTTGTTCTGCACGCCTTCCCGGAGGGTTCCTGTGAAATACAACACATCGCCGGGGTCAGCGTGGAGCTGTCAACGGGACAAGCTTGCGAATGTAGGCACCGGATCAGTTTCGTCTGAACGACGGGGTAGGGTTGAACGTGTACCAGTAGTTCCGTTTCTCGCTTCCACTCGAGAGTCGGGAGACTGTTTGCATCGAGAATGCTCACCAAACGGGAGGAGCACATGGCTGTTACAGTGAGACCGGTAAGTCACAACAATATTCGAAAGAAAACGATCATTACGCTCACGTATCTTATATACGCGCAATGAATGCGCTGTTCACGAGACGTTCCCCAACGGGGTTCCTGCGAGAGGGTTTGCGCGACATTCAGGTCAAGATGTGAGTCATGACTAAAGATGAAGCAGACAATGAGAGAGCGGTCCGCGAGTGACCGCCACAGATGTTCTGTACCGCTCGAATAGACGCCGCATATGCACCGAGGTTCAAGAGAGCGGAGGGCGCAGCATGTACCGACACTGACGTTGTTTCGCTCCATGAGCTGAGGTCTCGAGCTCCATAGCTTGCTCGCTGGTTGCGCGATAGGAAAGGGAGACGTACTGCTTGCGCCCGTTCCAGCGCGATTCTGGCGTTCTTGGTTGTAGAGCTCGGACTGCGAGACGACACAGTGGCTGATCGGACGGACGCATAGGCACGTCGATAGAGATAACACAGGACAAAATGGAAATAGACAGAGAACGGGATCTTAAAACAGGCGTGAGGATAGCCCGAAAAGGGATCCACCGTTGCGGAAACGCACGGGAGCCCCCGAGCTCGAGTGTGCCGTCCGAATCGTAATACATGGAGAGGAATAAAACGCACTCGGCAGGATAAACACGAATAGGAGGGTAGCGCCAACGACAGCTCGTCATTGCGGTCACGACCAAGGCGAAGAGGGCGAGACCGCCGGGTAAGCCTAGCACATATGGAACGATTAATATATCTGTCGTTCGACTGCAGCATCCACTCACGGAGTGCGACGCGGTCTTGCCACTTCGTTGCCGCTGGTGAGGTGATCTGGGCTCAAGGACCGGTACGACGCGCGCGATTTTTTGACAGGGTTTTGCTGATCTACGTCGATGATGAGCACGAGAGTTTGTGTTTGACGGGAAGTAGTGCCGACCTTATTGTCCCGCTTTTGTGGTGAGTCCCGGGAAAGATGGTGGAGCTGGGACCTCGCATAGAGTTGCTGGGGTGTGCGACGTCCGTCTCTACAATTGCAGATAATGCCGCGTCGAGCTGCTGTTCCGCGTATGCGGAGCGTCTGGGATAATCCAAACGTGGAGACATCAGTATTCAGTCAGGGTACGCCGAGTAAGCAACACCAGTACTCACCGCGTAACGTTGTCGAGCTCTTCGAGGAATTTGAGCGCTTTCGGCAAACCGCCTCCTGCTGATGCAGAACGCGCGCATCTCGGGGTGCGTAGATCGGGAACATGGCGACGCCGTCACTCCTACCGCTTGAGATGTGCCAGGGAATGACATTGTCGACGCTCGATTTTCCGGCTGATGTCGCAATACGGAGCTTCGCGAAACGTGAGTCGGACTCATCAACGTCTTGCAGCGATGGTACACTGACCGGTTACCAGACCAGCATCAGCTTCGCTCCAGGCTGCAGAATGAACCAGATCAACAAGGTATGTCATACGCCAGTACTGCGCAGTAGATCTCACCTGCTCAAGCCATCGTGCACCCTTTACCAAAGTCTCCGCCATCATCTCCGTCGCCAGGTGCCCGGACTCCTATGGACATCCAAATATCTGAGATGCTTGCGGGAGCAGAGTACTAACTCGCTCACCAAGTGCGTGCAAATTGCACGGCTTGAGAGTCCTGCCAAGCGATAGACGGTGCGATGGTTCAGGTGCTGGAGACGGCTGCAGAGAATTCGACCTGGGATGGACGGAAGTTGCGTTCGCGGATGGGATCCCGGGATGCGAAGAACGAGAACGAGGTGGAGAAGAGGGGCATGAGCGTCGAAGAAATCCAGAGAGGGAGAAGGTCGTGTTGAGCGACGAAGAAAGGCTACTCTGCTTGGGGCGGTGCGAGGACAGGACTGAGATATGACGGCAGGCTTTGAAGGAAGTGGGTACTCACAGGATAACGAAGGTTCGACCAGGGGCGTTCTGAGCGACGCGGCAGCATATATGCGCATATATCTGAGTGTTCTTCCAGGACGTTCCGCTGGAGTAAGACACAAAAACACCAAATGCGGATACCGATACTCACAGACCAGTTTAATCGCGCTCATCAATACTCACGAGCTGACCAGGGCGTCTTCCACGGCGCCAACAGATATCTCGAGTCAGAGCACGCACAGCAGAGTATACGGAGCAAGGTCTCACTACTCGGAGAGTCATGGTAAGAGAGTGTACGTGTAGAGACCATATGGATCGTCGCCAGTTGGGAGGACGGCACACCGACGAAGGCCCGGCCGCCAGTACTCCTTACGCGTGGGCGTGAAGCTTTGAAGGAGCCCCCGGACGGACTGCGGTTATGTGCCACCACCTAGTATATGCAAAGCTTGAGCAGCGGCAGATGGATGGACTGTGCAGGACGTGTCAGAGCGAGGACGACGGCGCTTGCTGGGCCGGTGCGGGAGAAGCGCGCCCACGTGATCGCGCTTCTTTCGCCGCCCTATGCCCGCCTGCGCGTCATCGTCGCTCTTCGCTCCCGCCACGTTTCCCGCCACTGGTCCCCGCCGCTACACTGCTCAGCAAGCCATTGCCACTGTACCGAGACTCACCTCACACTAGCTCTGGTCCCACTTTCTGGGGTCGCATCGTTGTTGACTTGCACTCCAACGCCGATGGCCAGCATGGCATGCCCACCAGTGCTCTTGCTGTTCTCTCTGCGTATACTCGGTTCGCTTCGTACAGCAGCACACATCATCACGTCCCCCGGAGACATTTAGCAGGACAGACGCGACTAGGGACTTATGGCTCCCGCAGGGCGACAGACTCCCCCAGTACGTTCCCATCTTGTCCCTTCTTGCTACCCTACGCATTCTCCTATGACATCGGTTTCTTAGGGCCTTCTTCGCTGATTTAACCCTGGACGCTGCGGCTTGTAGCTGGCCTTGTTCTTTCATCCCGTTCCCACCCCGCCTCAATCGTGTGCTGCTGCGAAATATGCTCCACCGCCATGTCGTCCTGCCCTCGCTGAACACACAATCGTACTCGGCCTCTGAGGACTGCTACTGGACTCCACATACTCCCGTGCTCTCGCATTAATCTCTGATCACCTTCATGCAGCGTCGGCGCCATGGAGCACGCATCCAAGGGGGACTCGAATCCCAGAGGTACATATCAGTCCATGCGAGCGTACTTGATACGTCGACCTTGGGGCTTAGCTGATGCACGATACCCTGCCAGTTTCGTGAAGGCTTTCAGGCGGGATCTCACCGTGACTATCGTTGGGTGTTTCTTGGAACCCCGATATAGACTCCTCGCGACACCATTAACGCTCCCGTCCACGCTTACACTGAGGCGCCGGCATGGGCAATGGTCGCCCGCCTCCGGATTTACATAATAAACATAGCCTAAGATGAAGTGGCAATGTTTGATAATAGAGCCCCAGTCAGCATTGGAGAAACCCCTAATGCCATCACAGGTGTTGCCATAGATGAGCCATAAACTATATTGGCAATGTGATTAACATATGTGTAAAGACCAACAAGAATCAGTCATGGACTGGTCAAAAATTGAAACCTAACATCTATCATTCAATTAATCAAGAGTTAATCTTAATGTGGAGTATACAATCATTCATGGCCTATCACTATATGATTGAGAATTGAATATTAAAAACTAACAGCTGACACATATTATTTAATCAATCAAGTATCGACCTCGATGTACATTATACAATTGTCTTTGGCTTATCACTATACACATTTGTCAAAGGTTGTGCTATGGAGACTGGAGTGTGGACAAGAGTCTGAAAACCCCCGTGCACTGTGGGAGAGTGGAGCAAAAGCTGGTATTGAACTTTGCATTTGATTGAGTGAGTATATTCAACTACAGGTGGATGATTGCATATGAACATTAGTAGCACATAACTATGTAAATAAGTGTCACACTCTGTGTGCACTTCAACTCTGAGCTCTAGATACTCTGAGTTCCAGCACTCTGGGCCTCTGAACTTGGACGCACTTCTGTCCTTACCGGTTGGTTGAGTGCATCACTAGCTCAAGTGCAGTCCAACCATCTGCAGGCACTGGTCACTTTTGGATGTTCTGTAGTATCCTCTAAATTGACTTTTGTAAATGATACTCTAAACTAGATAAGTTGTTAAGATAGTAGATGATAATTGAGGGCTTGATAGTAGGGAATACATATATGAACATATGAAGATTCTTAGTTGACTAATAACCATTCTGCAGTAAAATCATAATTATTGTATCATAATCACTTAGATTGTCTAGTATTGATTGTCCATGAAAAGTCTAAACCCAATGATTACATGTATTAGATAGACATGTTGATGAGCACCCACCACGTCTGAGGCTCACAAGCTGCACCCGAGCTGAGTTGCACCACATTGGAGGCACTGCACCCACAAGCTGCACCTAAACTGAGTTGTGCTACGCTGGAGGCCCCACACTGGAGCAGTGTTGATGTGCTCAAGCCTCCCATAATGGCCGCTAGGGCATCAGGGTCGATGGGCCGAGAGGACGAGACCCAAGGGGTGACCTGTGTGAGCGGGGGATTCCGAGTACAATCCTGAGTTCCCTACAAACACAGAGGGTGCAGGAAGGGGCTGAGTAAGCTTATCTCTCCTGACCTGGTGGGAGGGAGTTGCACTGACACTCCTTGTGGGGGTGGAGTGTCATATGGGGTATAGGAGCGCGTAGACTTTGGAAGGACACTCACAATACACAGCGGAACTAGGACATCAGGAACATCTTCTCCCCCTCGGCTATAAGCCTTTGATGCATGTCTAGACATATCACCAATGTATGCAGAAGAAATTTTTCTGCCTGTGTCAGGTCTTGCAGGTATTCTGCAATGCTATCACAATGCTCAGCACTATTTGCCAGTGGATCTTCACAGGGTTTGCAGGGTTTGCAGATCTTCACAGAGTCACTGAGAATTCTTTGAGAGAAAATAGAGTCCAAGCCAAGGGGAATCTGGATTGTGCTGGCCACAAGGGCATAGGTATTTACAGGAAACGTGGAAGCATCTAGTATCAAATCACTGTATACTATACATTGAAATTGGTACCTGATTAATTGAATGATATGCGGCAATGTTAGGTTTCAACCTCTAACTGGCACACAAGTCAGTCTCAACTCTCTACAGCACAACCCTTAACAAATGTTTATAGTAATAGGCCAAAGATGATTGTATAGTGTACATCAGGGTTGATACTTGATTGATTGAAGAATATGTGTTCACTGTTAGTTTTTGATATTCAACCCTTAGCTGTAAAGTGATAGGTCATAAATGATTGTATACTGCACATTAAGATTGATTCTTGATTGATTGAATAATAGATATTAGGTCCCAGTCTTTGACTGGTCCATAACTGGTTATTATTAGTCATTACATATATGTTGATCATATTGCCAACATGGTTTATGCTGAGTGGCAGGCCTTTATTGGTTTACTGTACCCTAAAAACGGAGTTTTCACTTAGGGGTCTATTACAGTGTTTTAGCTAAAATTGTGTGTAATGTGTGCGTGTGTAGGAAAATAAACATCTGTTTTCCAATGCTCAGAGCTAACCTACATGTCTGGAGTGGCAGATGTGGCACCTTGCAATATGTTTGAAAACATTGAGATGTTAACAAGAATCAATATAACATATAATGAGCGTCATTAGTCACAGTGCACACACCAATACCACGTTGATCTTAGTTTACATAGAATCCTCAAGCACAGAACATCCATCAAGAACCCATTACAAAAGGTTTCATGCAATGCTCTCATTATAAGTTCTAATAAAATCAGAACACTGAGAGAAAATAGGGTTTCAATGAGTTCTCGAACCTTGGTGTTTATGAAGAGATTATCTGGTATCCTGCAGTGCTTTGACACTGCAAGCATCATGTTTCTATAGTGGATGAATGATGCAACCACAATCAAACATATCTCACACATAAACGTAAAAAACCAGGCTGGTCTTTCTTTGACCTTTGTTTCACTTTGTTCAGGTTTTATAGTGAGATCTTATTCATCATAATCTTGCAAATGCCATTCAAACATTATATTCAACAAGCTCACAAAGTGATGTTCTTCAACATTGTTATAGCATCCAAACAAAGATCAAGGTTATCAGATGGTCTTCTCTTACAAAGATATACAGGCCAGTTCAACTATAACTTCAATGAAACCATTGTGGTATAACAACATATGAAGCCACTGGCTTCTATCAGATTCCACATGGCCCTTTGGTTGTATCAAATCAGGATAGGATCATGCATCACATGTGTGAGCCACAGAAGGTAACAGGAAAGATGTAACCTGTGAAGCTATTACATCAAATATCCATCCATGTTTGGTGATTTCATTAGTTTTTCATTTAGTCACCTTTCACGGTGTTATCTAGATCAGATCGCGGAAACCATGGCCCAATGCCCACGGTGCCAAATATCGGCGGAATGATGTGCGGATGAGTTCATGAGGTGGTACCGGGGCGCATTTGACGCGACGAGGAAGTTGAGACGTCGCACAAACACGCGCCTGACACTCAGTGATAAGGCTGAACACGGATGTGGATCTTTGCACAGGTTGATCAACGGAAAGCAGGACCCGGAGCTGCGGGTTACAGCTCACCTGGATCTGGATGACCGCACACCGGGTGGGGCACAGATCTGGGTCAGCCTTTCAGATTTTGTTGGATCTTCCGTAGGTTACCCGGATTTGCAAGGTTTGCAAACATTCACTATAATTCTAAACCCTGCAAATTCAATGAAGACATGTTGTTCCACATGGCACAGATGCAGACAAGTAGGTGTATGCTATGTAGGTACAAAGTAGGGTATACATGTAAAGCTAGAGTACTTAAAAGTATCCTATTTCTAACTCTGCACTGGTGGGAGAGAGAAGCGGTGGCATCTCATTGTCGGAGTCAGCCTCAGCAATAGCACAGCCACTAGGTGCTGGTGCCATGGTTGTACTGGACGCAGTGGCGGCAGTGGCAGCAGTTGCGATGGCAGAAGCAGCAGTGCTGATGCGCCGGGTGATGATCAGATGGAGAGGCGTGGCCACACGCTCACGAGCTGTCAAGGACATGCTGGTGAGGGTGGATTGGGTGTGAGCAGGGCCGTATAGAGTGAGTTTGCTGGGTGTGAGTGCGCCCATGTCTGTAGGATCATGAAAGATAATCTGTGAGGGTGTTAATGATAGCACACAACATACACAAAGGACAAGGACGTACCGCGGGCAGAAGGTTGTACATATGCAGCACTGTGGCTGTGAGCACTTCATTGGCACGGTTTGTGGGCACAAAAGGGGCCAGGTTTGGTCATTGAACCTACCGACTTGGCCTGTAGACGCCACACCGGCTGCTGCTCATACAAGGTGGCCACATATCTCCTCCTCTATCCTCTCACCACATGTACAAACAATTGGCCTCCCCAGGTCGAGCTGAGAAACATCCTCAGTTCTCCAGGAGTCCTAATTTTCATAGAAGCCATGCAGGACCGGTGCGTACTAGGGCAGGCAAGCCTGCTACCTACGGGACTGTAACAATGAGGTGCTGCCTCATGGTGTCCATACCATAGCTGTACCGTATCTGCATGTAGTCCATCCGCATCAGTAACATGAGGCGCAGGTGAGGCATAGGTGAGGCACAATCAAAGTCCATGTCCGAGACACCCGGACCGTTGTAACACAAGGGCACCCTGGCAGCAGCTGCATCTGCCATGTCTGTGTTGTCAACTCAGGCTGCTTTGGTAGCTAATGCATTGGACACGGACAGTACAGCTGCGACCAATGCGGATGAGCCTGTCACTGCTGTTGCCGAGTGAGTGCACACCACGAGCCAGGGCAAGCCCTCCCAGAAGCGCGCAACCTTCCTTGCCAAGTACCCTGGCATGAACCCGGAGCAGATCTTGGGTAAGTCCATCTCTCAGTTGTCCAGCTTGACTCCCATCTGACGCTCTACCAGCTAAGCTTCAGAAGAAGTGGTGCTCTGACATTTACAAGCATTTTGAGGAGCCCCACATCATCTACGGGCAAATGGTGTGATTGTACATTGCTTTGTATGCAAAAAGTACGCTCTCTCTCCCCGCATAACTTGCGTTCACTAACCCACATGTGTAGACATCTTTCAAAGCATATCGACTGCATTGATTATGAGGAATCCACCAGCAACCTCACCTGCCATCACGGCCTGTGTGACCCGGATGATATCCTGTTACGCTCCGTGCGCACCTCCGCTCTGAACTCCGGAATTCCCGTGCTTCAGACTTCATACTCCAAGTTCCTGCGCTCCGGACCTCCGATCTCCGGAATTTCCGCACTCCAGAACTCCAAGATTTCATGTGTATGTTCCCTTATGATTGCACCATCCTTCCGTCATCTTGTCCTTTAACAATAAGCTCTATTGTCTTTGTCCCCGGACTTTGGAACTCCGGAATTTCAGAACTCCGGATTTGATATTCCTTACACTCTTATTGTCTTCCTTAACAATAAGGTTCTGTTCCTTAAATACGCGCCCGGAATGCTGTAGTACCTCAGTTCGGATATCTTGTTACCTCCTCATTACCCTTCTTGTTACCCTCCTCGTTTACCCCTCTTGTTACCATCTTGTTACCTTCCTTCACACTACCCCTTGTCAATCTATTCTTTTGGTCTACCTCCATTCCGACCTCCGAACTCCGACCTTCCGAATCTGGTAACTCCGAGCCTATGTGCTCCAGAACTCTGGACATCGGACTTCGTTTGATCTTGCTCGCTCGACAAGTCCCCTTGGACTTCGTCCCTCGCCATCCTCTTCATCCTCTGCTCTGTTCTGCTCCGATCGTCTCGGACTTAGTTCTGCTTAGTCAGCTCCGAACTCCGGTCAAGTCCGACCCTTTGTTCCTTCGGAAATTAAGGACAACCGCAGGAGGTCTCAGAGTGTTGCTAATAGCTTCGCTGAAGTCCTTCCCCTCTGTGCTGTACCTCCGTCCGAACTCCGGACCCTTCCAGACCCCGGAACTCCGAGCTCCGGACTTACTGTGCAACACGTCCCTAACAGCCAACGAGGCTGTCATTGACAAATACGAGGATGACAATGAGAACTCCGAGATTACCCCGCAGGAGGTACGCAACGGCCATATGGCTCTCAAGACGGTATGTGGGTGACTGTCTTCAGCTAGCAGTTGCTCATACCCACATAGATCACCAAGTTCTTCAAGAAGGTCTGGCATAGCCCAACAGTCCGCGCCGAGCTTGCACGCCTCGCAGCAGAAGCTGAACTGCCTTGTTCAGTGCTCGTGCGTCCAGTACGAACATGCTGGAACAGGATGACGGAGGTTCTCAAGTGTGCACTCAACATGCGAGAGGTCCTAGGACATCTTGTTGAAGTGTAAATAGCCGCCCATCCGGTCCACGCATTCCGACAGCTGTACAGCTCAGAACTCGCCGAAACCTTACTTACGTCGTGTACACGCTCCGGTCTGTAGCACTATAGAATGCCAGTTGTTTTATCTTGTGTCGCCTACGCTTCGCTCGCTGCCGTAACCTGTTTTCAATACATCTCTGCGACCTGATGGCTTTCAACAAGCCACAGGGTGTCCAGCTCTGCCGCTTCGCCCTCATAGACAATGAGTGGGAGATTGTGAAGCAACTATATGACCTGTTGGAGGTATGCAGTCTCCTGTGGAGCGCACAGACCATATACTAACCTCTTCATTTGTAGCCATTCTTTTACGCAACGAACGAGATCTGCAAGAGCAGACACACCTTGGTCCACAAGGTGATCCCGTACATCGACCTCCTGACGGACCACGTTGACGACGTCGACAAGGACTCGCAGCTCGCGCCAGCGGTGCACGCGGCGGCAAAGTGCGGGCGCACCATCTTGGACAAGTACTATTCATACACAGACGACAGCATTATATACCATATTGTCATGAGTGCGTACACATCCACTTGTGCTTTATTATATAAGCTCACTAACTTCGTCCATTTGTAGTCCTAAACCCCCGCTACAAGCGCGAGTATTTCCACCTCCGCAAATGGCCTACAGAGTAGGTGAACAAGGCTGTCAAGATCACACGGGACGAGTGGCAGACATACTACAAGCCCAAGCCTGCGACACATCCTCCCGCTCCTCGCCCGGTCGGTCGACAAAGTGCGCCGCAGTCTGTGGACAGCGTGCCATCCGGCAGCAACCAGGTACGTTCTCGAGTGCATGTGGTGAAAATTCTCACTGAACCACCTAGCAGGCATCTGCGCCGCCCTCTATGAGCAGTGGGCAGAGGATGTTTGCCTCGATCTCCAGGGCTGGGCGCACAGGATCGTACACCGACACTTTTGAAGCGTACCTTAAGGAACTGCCTTCCTCGAGTGTGGACAACCCCCTTGCACACCAGGAGGTTGTCCTTGTGTCCGCGTCAGCCACCGATACACCGTGCACCATCGAGCGACAAGCCCTTGCGCGGGGCTTTGGACTTCTTGTCCATCCCAGGTAAGTCTCTTTGCATGACATTTACCATATGCGCTGCTAACAGTCGTCTACAGTGGCATCAACTGATGCTGAGTGTGCCTTCTTGCGCGGCGGACTCACGGTGTCCAAGTACCGCCATAGCCTTACTGACGAGTCCATCCGCACAAGCACACTTCTCGGTTCTTGGGCGAACATCCCTGAACTCGTCCCTGAAGGCAACGCCATCGCGAAGCTGAAGTCCATAAGCCAGAAGAAGGACCCCAGCGCCTCGACTCCCTCCACGTCCGCCGCTCCACAGGACCCTGGTGTTTCTGCATCTACTGACTCGTGCAAGGTGTCCGCAGCGGAGAAGGGCAAGGGCAAGGTGTCAGCGCCCACTGGTAAAGGTACACACAAGTCCGGTTCATCTGCGCACGGGAAGGGTGTCTGCAGTGTGGAAGTGATTGAACTAGAGTGGAAATGCACCCGTAGAGTCTCTGATGTCTTATACTACCAATGTAGTCTCTGTTCCAGATTGACATTTCTTCTGCCCCATCTCGTGCTCCCAATGTCCTTGCGCTCCTAGCCACGTCCCTGTGCACTCGAGCACACCCGTCTCCATTGCTCGCGAGCAGCTTCTCTGCACTTGCGCACACTTAACTACCACCCACCGCACCCAACTACATTCCCGCAGACCGGTCCACATCCTCTGCATGCTCTGTGCAACTGAAAGCTCATAGACTCATGCATAAAGCTTGCATACCTGTGCATACCTGTCAACAACCTGGGCACATGTACAGGTTCAGATCATTTGGTAGGTTGACCTATAGGTCCTAGGTACAGGTCCTTAGGTACAGATCTACCTGGACATAGGTCATGTTAAGATCCAGGTCATGGTGATCAAATTTTAGGAACCTGTAGGTTTAGATCCAGATAACCTGTAGGTCAACCTATGCTCTGCTCTAAGGCGCGCGGCACACGCAGTGGCCGTATCAGATGGTGGCACGCCTTGGCGTCCATGCATGTTGGCATATAGCATACATGCACATCCCAACGCCCACCCAGGCACTTGTAGCACGAGCCGGGCCCCCATATGTTCCAGAGACCGACGTTCTCACAATCCAGCTTGTTTTCCCCTCTTTGTGCACTGTCTGACTTCGTGTCTCAAGTCTTGCAGCCCGCATGGCTCGCTCACCCTCGTCGCTCATTGTTGCCCACCGTTGCTGTATTGCTGCCTGCGCTCTGTGTTCGGACATGCTCACGCGTAGTTCAGATTGTCTTCTGCTTGTCATTCTCCCTCTATCTAGGTGCACACAGGCTATCTTGTTGAAGTACGATACGTGGTTCACCGGCCTCGACACACGTTGAGGCTTATTTCCCTTTACGGTACTAAGCGTCTATTTCGTAGCTTATGTAATCGCATCTGCGACACTTTGCTCGCTTTTTTCTTTCGTCGCTCCTCAGCTCTTGCCACCACCCGTGTCAGCGAGACTGAGGTATGCACTTTTCTATTACCCTAGAATCATGCTAGATTTAACTGACATTACATTAGTTTTCCCTACTCGATTCTAGGTACACAATTCTAGCTCTTGCCACCACCCGTGTCAGCGAGACTGAGTTTTCCCTACTCGATTCTAGGACCCTCTCGCAAGTACAACCTTGAAAAGGTTATGAGCCCTGCTAGGACGCTCTAGCAGAAAACCCAGAAGATCCTACCCGATAAGATCTTGCTCAACAGCATCGCAACACGATGACTTCCCCTACCACCGGTCAGCCCGACCCCGATCCGTCGACAACTCCTGCCGATGCGAAGCCGGCTACCGGCTCCACACCCGCACCTACGCAGTCAGCACAGGACATGCTATCGTCGCTCCCGGCCGCGCAATCGAACCGTCTGTTCGACATCGCGAACCTCAAGGACGACGGCAGCAACTTCCCGATGTGGAAGTTTCGCTTACAAATGATTCTTCAGACGCGAAAGCTCTGGGGGATCGTTAGCAAGACCGAACCGTGTCCCACCGACTCGAACGCGACCACGGCGCACTCGTGGATGGAGCGCGATCATCTCGCGAAGCTCCAGATATCCCTCACCCTCGACAATGCTCCACTCAGTAGTGTCATGCTCGCGAAGACGTCCGCCGAAGCATGGGACAAGCTCCTGTCGAGGTACGAAGGGAAGGGAAAGCAGACGATAGCGACGCTCATTGGGGAGCTTTTCCGCGGTACGCTCTCCGACGATGATTCGCTCGAGACACAGCTCGACGCCATGCAGCTCAAGGCTCGCCTGCTTGAGCAGCTCGGCCAGACTCTCGACGACTCACTCGTGGCCATTGCCATGGTCACATCCCTCCCCGCCTCCTACGCCACTCTCCGAACCATCCTCATGTCCTCGTCCGCCACACTCTCCACCGACACCGTCATCTCCCAAGTCCTCAATGAGGAGAAGAGTCGGAAGGAGCACACCGGCCCTCAGTCCGCGTTCTTAGCCCGAACGTCGTACAAGAAAGGGAACCCCGCCGCATTGAAGCCGACGAAGGCAAAGTCGAGCTCGAAGCCTGGGAAGTCGAAGTGCGGACACTGCCAAAAGCTCGGACACACGAAGGACGAGTGCCGGAAGCTCAAGGCGGAGCAAGCCTCTGCCGCCATCGCCAAGGAGGTGAAGGAGAAGACTGGCGACCTTGTAGCTAAGGTTACGCTGGTCAACCACGGCGACGAGACCATCCGTCTCTTTGTCGCCAACGCCCTCCACGGCCAACCCCGCCATACGCAGTGGCTCGTCGACTCCGGCGCGTCCTCACCCATGAGCTCTCAATGCGACTGGTTCGTGTCCTTCAAGGAGCTCGACACTCCGAAGCGCGTCTGGCTAGGCGACGAGCGACACATCCTCGCGACCGGCATCGGGAGCGTCTCCCTCCGTCTCAAACGAGGCAACGAGCGTGAGACGGCCATCGTCCCGGGCGTTTACTACGTCCCGGAACTCGACGGCAACCTCCTCTCAGTCTCACACTTCGTCCATCGAGGGTACGCCGTCAACTTCGAACAAGGCGGCTGCTCCATCGTCGACTCTACGGGCAACCGCATTGTGACCGCCTCGGAGCACGAGGGGCTGTATGTTCTCCACTCGGAACCTCTGGCCGGAGAAGAGCGAGTGTATATCACGCAGCTCGATGCCCGATCGGACCTGGACAGCGCTGCGGGCCACATCGACCCCGGGCCGACTCCAGACCTCCATGCACTCGTTGCGAACGGCTCGCGCAAGTCACGCGCAGACGCTACAACCTGGCACCGCCGCCTCGGCCATCTGAACTTCGACTCTGTCTTCAAGATGGTCCGAAGCGGGATGGTCAAAGGCATGGATCTCGTCGGCTCACTCAAACGTCCAGTCGCCCCGTGCTCGCCGTGTCTCCTTGGCAAGCAGACACGCGACGCCCTCAGTTGCCCACATCCGTCCTTTCGGCTGCAAGGCCTTCGTTCACATCCCGGACGAAAAGTGCCGCAAGCTTGACCCGAAGTCGATCGAGTGCGTCCTCGTCGGCTGGTCCAAGAACAAGCGCGCCTACAGGCTACTGCACCGCTCCAGTGGGCGCATCTATGAGTCGCGCGATGTTGTCTTCGACGAGGGAGACACGCCACATCGCGTCACTGTGGACGTTGAGGCCATCCCTGCGGCCCCGCCCCCTGCTCCCGCTCCCGCCCCTGCTGCCACACCGGCTCCTGCTGCCACACAGGCGCCGCCTACCCCTCCCACGTTCAAGGTCACGGTCGAGGATGTCCCTGATGAAGGGGAGGCACATCCTCCCGTACCCCCTGCTCCTCCTCTCCCTCCTCCACGCCGCTCTACTCGTGTGCGACACCCGCGTTTTCGTGATGACGACCCTTCCCTGAAGGTGTCCTCTTACAACCGCAAGCCGAAGCCGCGGCCGGCTCCTGTCGAGCCCGCGACTGTCGAGGGGAGGAATGAGGAGAGCGACGAGGAGAGCGATGAGGAAAGCGGCGAGAACGAGGCGGAGGTGGAGGACCTGCTGGGTCCAGTGGGCGATGAACATGTGCACCGTGCCTCACTCCTCGACGACGAACCACAGACGTATGAGGAAGCCATGTCCCGCCCCGATGTGGACATGTGGAAGGCTGCGTGTGCGGAGGAACTACTCGCCTTCGCTAAGGCTGAGCTCTACGATGAGGTGGAGAAACCTCGCGGCCGCAAGGTCGTTGGCTGCAAGTGGGTGTTCAAGGTCAAGCGTGGCCCCGACGGCTCCGTCGAGCGTTACAAGGCCCGCCTTGTCGCCAAAGGCTTCACGCAAGTCGAAGGCGTCGACTACTCGGACACCTTTGCGCCTGTCTCCAAGTTCTCCTCGATCCGCACGCTCCTCGCCATGGCAGCTCTCTTCGATCTCGAAGTCGACCAGATGGACGTCAAGTCGGCGTTCCTGAACGGCGACCTAGACGAGGAGATCTTCATGGCGGCACCGACGGGTTCCTCTTGCAAGAACGGCCACGTCTGGCGGCTCAAGAAGTCGCTCTACGGCCTCAAGCAGGCCAGCCGTGAATGGTACAAAAAGATCCGCGCTGAGTTCGAGTCACTCGGTTTCCGCCGCAGCGACGCTGACCATAGCCTGTTCACAAAATTCGAGGGCGGCGTCCTCCTCATCATCGCCCTCTATGTCGATGATATGCTCATTGTCGGTAACAGCCGCGCCACCGTCGACTCTCTCAAGTCGACGCTCGGGACTCGCTTCGAGATGACCGACCTCGGCCCCACTCGCTGGATCCTCGGGATGGAAGTCAAGCGTGACCGCGCACGCGGTACACTGACCATCTCGCAGGGCCGCTACGTCGAGGGCATCCTCGAGCGCTATGGCATGGCCAACTCACGGCCGGTCAGCACTCCAATGGAGGCGAACCTCAAGCTCGAGAAGCTCGGTGAGCCGGAGATCGAGCCGCAGTCCTACCAGAGCGCTCTCGGATCGCTCATGTATGCGATGCTCGGGACGCGCCCCGACCTCGCGTACGTGGTCGGCACTCTCAGCAAGCACACGGCGAACCCCGGTCATGCGCACTGGAACGCGCTGATGCGGATGTTCCGCTACCTGCGGGGCACGTCCTCGCTGAAGCTCACATACGGGCGAGACGCCATGGACGACACGTTCACGCCGCTCGGGTACTCCGACGCAGACTGGGCTGGTGACCGGCACGACCGCTGCTCCACCAGCGCGTACGTCTTCCTGCTCGCTGGAGGCGCGATCAGCTGGTGCTCCCGCAAGCAGCAGTCGATCACCCAGTCGAGCACGGAGGCCGAGTACGTCGCACTCGCGTCCGCCGCCAAGGAGGCGCTTTGGCTCACCACGCTCCTGAACGACCTCGACTCTCCCGTCACGCGCGCCGCAGGCCGCGGCCCTTCCGTGCCGCTCATCCTAGTCGACAACCAGTCAGCCATGGCGCTCGCAAAGAACGCGTCGTTCCACGACCGGACGAAGCACATCGCCGTGCGGCACCACTTCATCCGCGACGAGCTCGAGCGCGGCACGCCTGACATCGAGTACGTTCCGACGGGCGACCAGACCACGGACGTCTTGACGAAGGCCCTCTCACGCGAGAAGCACTCTTACTTTACATCTTCCTTAGGTTTGTCTTGAACATCTACATACATTACTAGCTATGTCTCCACCGCTGAGTGGGCGTGTTGAAGTACGATACGTGGTTCACCGGCCTCGACACACGTTGAGGCTTATTTCCCTTTACGGTACTAAGCGTCTATTTCGTAGCTTATGTAATCGCGTCTGCGACACTTTGCTCGCTTTTTTCTTTTGTCGCTCCTCAGCTCTTGCCACCACCCGTGTCAGCGAGACTGAGTTTTCCCTACTCGATTCTAGGACCCTCTCGCAAGTACAACCTTGAAAATATCTAGGTTCATTCCCTCCTCCTCTGTGCTGGTCAACGCTCTCACCCTCGCCTTCAACTCGGACCAGGCGGCAGGTTCAAACTTCAGATCTTCATCACCGACCTTGCTGCGCTGGACGACCCAGAGGACGTCAACGAAGACGACCTCAAAGCCGAACAGGAGGCTGATCAAGTGTGCGAGGATGCAGACAACACTGAGCTTGACGACATGGTTAACAACAATGTTGACATCACCTTAACTGCTCAGGACATCAAGGAGGGCCAACTGGCCATTGAGAAGGTGTGCTGCCTGGATCATGTCAAGTTCTCATTGTACTGATCATTCTTGTAGGTTATGAAGCTCTCCAAGAAAGTATGGAATAGTCCTCTTGTGCACGCAGCGCCCGTGACACTCACCCACAACGTGCTGGACATTCATAGCGAGGTCCTTGTGCGCTCCATCGCACCACACTGGAACACTGTTGCTGCCATCATCGAGAGGGTGCTGGAGCTAGAGGAGGTGCTCAGTGATCGGCACAGTTTAACAAGCCCTGTGGAGTTCGTCTTCGCCAGTTCCTTCTCACCAAGGACGACTGGACCGTACTTGATCAGTTGTACTGGCTTCTCAATGTGAGTAGCTATTGGATCCCAATGAGCGAACCCACACTGACCAGCCCTTCTTTTTGGAAGCCCTTTGTCTACTCGACCAATGAGATCTTGCACAGCAGCTGCAGGCTCGTGCACAAGGTCATACCGTTTATGGACCTCCTTACTGAACACGTCAATGAGTTCATTGCCAATGACTCCCTGCTCCTGGCCGTTCATGGTGTGCCAAATGCAGTCACGTCATCTTGGACAAGTTTTACACATTGACGGACACCACAATCATGTACCACATCGCAATGAGTAAGTGTTTGCTTGCTATCAGGCTGATTGTGTACTAATGTGTCCTGGCAGTGCTTCACCCTCAGTACAATACTCAATACTTCAAGGATCAGTCCTGGCCCGAGGAGTGGATAACGGAGGCCTGCACAATCCTCGAAGATGAATGGATGAGTAACTATTGCCCCAAGGACCAGGCTCCCATGCCCACCAGGAACCCTGCCATTCCAGTACCGCTGGTGTCTGTGTCTCGATCAGGCCCTGGTTGATGCAGTGCTGCGGCGTCTGCCGCATCCGCAGTATGTTTACTTTGTAGGATACCTATTGCGACTATTGCTTACTCATTCACATTGTAGAGCACCCAAAAGTGCTTTGCAGCCATTGGTGGCACTGCCAAGGCTGGACACACCAATGCTCTAAAGAAGTACTTGGAGGAGCCCCCAGCTGACACCATCACCGACCCCCTCAAGTACTGGGACTTGGTGCTCAGTCAACATCTGAGTCTAGCGGCGAGCACACCCTTGCTCAGATGGCCATTGATTTCCTGTCAGCTCCAGGTACATCATTTACTCATTCCATATCTATTGACATGGCACAATACTGACACTTCATTTTCATTTTAGCTACATTGACAGACGCTGAGCACGTGTTCTCACATGACCGCCTCACCATCTCCTGCCTCCGGTGCTCGCTTGTAGATGAGTCTGTCCACGCCAAAACTGTGTTGGGCTCGTGGGCTCGCATTGCTGATCTTCTACCCAAAGCTGACCTCATTAAGGTCATTTGTCAGCACAGCACAGGTAAGAGGCGTGCTGCGGATGTTGCACAGCCTGCCCCAAATGGCGCCAATGTGGGCGATCATGTCATTGTGCTCAACTAATGTTACGGTTGCCTTATACCCGATATACCACTATGTTTTGTGTGTCTCCCTTGTCCCAATGGTTCAAATATATGCTTGCTTAGGGCTCTTGCCTTGTCACCAATGTTTTGACATTTTGTAGTGTCTTGGTGCGCATTTTCACATGTGTGAGATATTTTAACAGATAACTATATAGCATTTGCGGCTAAGTCTCACTCTGGGTCTCATGCAGCTCCACCTACGGGTTATGGGTTTGGGTATGGATTCAGGTCATTTTGTGGGTGAGATCCGTGCAGGTCTGGGTTGGCCTTGTCACTCGTGAATTACCCATAGGTTCGGGTCCAGATAATCCTTTGGTAGATCCATGTTCAGCCTTAAAACTATACCATCTGGTGGATTTTGGACAGGTGGGCGGGGGGTTGTCATGCTTGCGTGACAGCAAAGTCTGTCAACCCATCAGATGCACCTCATCATGTCCCAATTGGGCACCCCACCCTTGCCAGTATGAGACAACCTCTGCAACTTTGCTCAAATGTGTATGCCTCACGTGGTCTGTGCCACCCAGATTATCGCTGGTGAGCTCAGGAAATATCACGCACACACTCACATCCACCATTTTAGTCGGATTCAAGTGGGTTACAATTTTTGCAGGTCCATAGCACCAATGTTGGCGGAATGGCGTAGGAGGTTGCAGAGGTTGTGCACACGTCCAGGTGGAGCGAGAGTGACCGGATGTGACAACACCCTACCCCTCTATACGAAACCCACGAGACGGTATAGGTAGGTCTCTGTATAGAGTGATATACTCAGTCGCGTATTTGCAGGACTTAATAATCCCCGCTACCTTCTAGGTAGTGGGTCTTCATGGTCTGCATTATTATAGGGTGCCCCGCAAGAAATTTCATTTCACGTGAGAAGTCATGTGTACACGTGATTCTTATGTAACGCATACCTCCCCCTCACCGGAATTGGAATCTGTTCGAGGACAGGCTTGCGACTCAGTACTCAACGTACTCAACCGTCACTCTGTGTTCCACTTACGTTTGCAATGGCTGGCCTCATTGTACGTTCCAAAGCTCAAGCATAATTCACGCAGGGTATGATCGCCACTGAAGCACAAAACATCAATAAGCACAGCGCTGCCATTCTGTCTCATTGACTCGGAGGCCACGAAGAGACCCCCATCCGGCCACAGCATGGACTCGCATCCCTGGAACTGCTCATATTATCCCAGTGTGCACACGTCGCCCAAAATTTTCCACGCAGAAGGTCGGGGAAACACCTGGTGTGCAACATCATCCCGTACATTCATGATTCTAATTTCTACAGGTCGGTCACCTATCAGAGGCCAATCATCTCCATGCACCCGTGCACTTACCAGCTCCCAGCGTACAGAAGTTCGCCAAGTCCTGTGCATCTGAATGATCATTTGACCGTCGTGCATGCCACCGTCGAACTTTGCTCATTTCAGATGCTACTCATTGTAACGTCACACTATCAGGGTGGACGTCCGACGTTCACGCTGAACACATTTCGAAAGGCTGGCCTTGCTCGTCGCTCTTTGAGAGAGGTGCCACACGGTGAGTCAATTGGGTCGCGAGGAAATAGGCCTACATGTGGCTGCACAAAGCCAAGGACCCGCGTGCGCCAGTGACGATGACCATGCCGACTTGTCCGAGGGGGCCACAGCGCCGTCGTGCGTATCCGCGGGGCTTGTGAGACTCCTGCTTTTCGGACGTCCAGAGGGTAAGATGTGACGGTGCAACTGCAACTGCGCTCAGGGACCCAAACTTAAAGCAGCGCGACATCGATGAATGAGCCTCTCGCAGTGATCCATTTGCATCCGTGCTGGGTGGAGCTTACTCGTAAACGGTGATTTGGGCTTCGGCGTAGTGCGGTCGTTACGACTTGCAAGGGGACACGCTTTTCGGAGTCTCGGAGCACGAGTGCACGAGTTGTTGTAAATATTGAGAGGTAGCGGGCAATGCCGCTTGTCGGCGCTACAAGACTTATACAAGCTTATGCACCTATAGAGCGATATACTAAGTCGCTAATCAGTAAGGTAATCAAGTAAATGTGTGTATGATGATACTCACCTCAGTCTCGTATTCGCAGGACCGAGGTGAGCTTCACGCGCGACGGCGCGTATAAGTACAGTACCGGAAAGAAGACCGTATCGTAGATCGCGCGTCCGCGAGACGCGGACGCGCCGCCATGAATCAGCACAAGACAAACAAAACATACGAGATGTGAGATTCGGTGCGCGAGCGACGGGCGCTTAGCGAGCGCGAGGGAGTCGAACGAGTCGAGCGGGTGCGCGAGACGAGAGCGGAAGGCGAACGGCGCGTTTGCGCGGTGTATTAACGAGTGACGGAGGTGGGGGAGGGAAGCAAACGCGTAAGGCGTGCGTACGGGGCGGGCGAGGTATAAGAGAGCAGTGCGCCGCCACTATCGTATGCATCGCGCGGGATCGTACTAGATGGTACATAGGCGCCGGGTATACGGGACCGGAGCGCGAGACTGGTCGCCGTGCCTTCTTCCAGATGGCTATGCACGGAGACCAGTCCATGTCCGCGTGGATTGCCGACGTCCGTCGTGCCGCATTCCAGCTCGCCGAGATTGGCGACATGCTCGGCGTCAATCGGGGGGGTTCGATCGTGAGCGCAGCGGCGGGGTTCGTCGTTCGAGCGTCGGCCGGCGAGGTCAAACACGTAACCCCACTCCGAGGGCATTCGGAGCACCCGCCGTGACGACACGCGATCGACCTCGTCCGGCACCCCGACTCGATTGAACTCCCCCGCGACACGCGATTGACCTCGCCGGCCGACGCTCGAACGACGAACCCCGCCGCTGCGCTCACGATCGAACCCCCCCGATTGACGCCGAGCATGTCGCCGACGATCCTCAAGCTGAACGAGACGAACTACGCCGAATGGGCGATGCTCATGGAGGCCCTGCTTGTGCGCAAGGGTCTCTGGGATGTCGCTTCCGGAGAAGAGACGAGACCGCTAGGCTCGGACAACGCGAAGGCCGTCAAGGCTTGGAAGCGCAAGACCGCCGAAGCCCGCGCTGAGATTGTGCTCAACATCGAGCCGTCAGAGCTGCCACACGTCCGGAGCCAGGACGCTGCTGAAGTTTGGGAGAACCTCCGAGCTATCCACCAGGCCCGTGGTTTTGGTATGCGCCTCTCTCGCCGCCGTGCCTTCTTCCAGATGGCTATGCACGGAGACCAGTCCATGTCCGCGTGGATCGCCGACGTCCGTCGTGCCGCATTCCAGCTCGCCGAAATTGGCGCCAACCTCGACGATGAAGATACCATCCTCGTGCTCACCAGTGGACTCCCGCCGTCGTACGAACAATTTGTCGTCACCCTCGACGCTACCCCCGCCGATTCCCTCACGCTCGACTACGTTGTCGCCCGCCTCCTGAACGAGGAATCTCGCCAGACCCCTGCCGCGCCGTCGTCGTCCGCTCACACCGAGAACGTGCTCGTCGCCGCCGCCGCCCGCCCGCGCGTCCCGATCTCGATGATCACGTGCTACCGCTGCGCCCAGAAGGTGT
>NW_007360331.1:1483508-1489758 GCF_000271585.1 Trametes versicolor FP-101664 SS1 | reverse complement strand
TTACTCAGCGTTACTCATCGCTCAGTCAGCGTCCTCTGGACGTCACATGCCCTCTTCCTATACGCTTACTCATCGTCCTCCCCAGTAATATATAAGGAGGACTCTGCAGGCCTCTGCTCTTCAGTCGTTCTCTCACAGACTGAAGAGTAAGTCCCACACTACCTATGCTTTCTTACATGTTTACTTACTAGTACTTGTAGCCTCTCTTTGTGCGGCTTACAGGTACAGTACTATGCAATCATAGTCGTTCTCTCACAGACTGAAGACCTCTCTTTGTGCGGCTTACAGCCTTCCAGGTTCAGAGTTCATCAGAAGGGGCATTACCAGGCAAACTGCCCGCTCGCACCCGCCGCTCCTGTCGCCGCCGCCACCGCCGCATTTGCTGGTTCCGCGCGCCTCGTTGTCGAAGATGATGAGTGCGCCTTCTAGAGGCTGTCATGCTGGAGGGGCCGCTATGTCGCGGCTATGCTGTCTCATCATTGGACTCTGCCCGTACGTTTCTTGTTGCTTGTTCTTGTTACTTTACATTTCGTTCGCGCTTCGCTCGAGGGGCCGTGTTGTATTTCGCTCGTGATATCCGTCGAGCTCGCGCTCCGGTCCCGTATACCCGGTGCCTATGTACCATCTAGTACGATCCCGCGCGATGCATACGATAGTGGCGGCGCACTGCTCTCTTATACCTCGCCCGCCCCGTACGCACGCCTTACGCGTTTGCTTCCCTCCCCCACCTCCGTCACTCGTTAATACACCGCGCAGGATCATACTAGATGGTACATAGGCGCCGGGTATACGGGACCGGAGCGCGAGCTCGACGGATATCACGAGCGAAATACAACACGAGACAGGAGCCCGTGGTCGAACACGATCGCGCGTCGGCGCTGCGCGCCGCGCGCCCCTAACCGCCTTGTCGCGATCTCGCGCACGGCTTGCCCGCGACGCCCTCAACCTCCAACACTATGTGCGGGTTTCTGTCTTCCTGTCCCGATTTGGAAGAAACCGCGCGACCCCCGAATACTGGCTGGTGAAGAGACTAGGCGGGGGCGCCGCGCCGCGCCCACGAGGCGCCCACTGAAGACGAGAGTCCAAACTGGGATACAGCGCGATTCCAAGGACCCGACCAAATTGGTCTCTGAATTGGTCCGAAGCGCCCGCCCCTAGAGACCAAAGCCAACCCTAGAATTAGGTTACGAGACCATTTGGGTCGCACGTGATCTCATCGGGACCTCCTTCGCGACTTTGTGGACGCGCTCGACAGGTGCACAGGAGCCCGAAGAACTCGCAAAAATTTGTATTACATTACCACAGACGTTATGAATGTGTAGAGGCTCATTTCAACCCACTTGGAAGCTCTTGGCGTGAATTATTCGGGATATAGAGCCCCAGGAGAGCCTGGTCCTAGGCTATCCTTGCTATATGTGCACAGATTCGCGGCGGCGCGCCGCCGCGAAGCTCCAAAAATAACAAACAGTCTCTCCAGTGAGGTTAAAATACTTCTCAGGATATCTGAGCCTTGTTTGCGCGCGCAAAACATCACTCAAATCGTGCACCTCCTCGAAGGTGATCGTGGAATAGGCGCCCATACTCGTTCAATGCGGCGGCGCGAGCCGCCGCGAAGCTCCCGCAATTTTACACCATTTTATCTTAGAATTTGCATGTATGTACATGAGAT
Source organism: Trametes versicolor FP-101664 SS1 (assembly GCF_000271585.1). Classification (NCBI taxonomy): domain Eukaryota; kingdom Fungi; phylum Basidiomycota; class Agaricomycetes; order Polyporales; family Polyporaceae; genus Trametes; species Trametes versicolor. The sequence continues at coordinate 1,488,089 of NW_007360331.1, read as the reverse complement.
ACTGGTACAGCGGACGCAGTACTCGCGCGGGGTACGCGAGCAGGAGGGACTGAGTGCGCGCCCTTACACCTACTGAACGCGCCTTCGGCGCGCGCGACCGTCACGCCCTGGGCACCATATATGGGCCGCTGCGCGGCCCGTCTCGCACCGTCCGAGCCCTTGGTATGACTAATTTTCCCCAAACTGGGAGGACACGCACGTGTGCTCGTGGGAGCTCCCGGCGCGTCTCCGAGTCCCCCGAGGGCGCTGGCCTTTGCGCTCTCGCTCTCGCCCCCACGCGTACGACCACGACGACGATCGTCAAACGGTATGCAGTCGTCTCCGGCGCCCCGTAGCATTTGCTAACACAATTCGGACTTTCTACAGGCTCTCGACTATATACTCCTCACGACGTCCTGACGGCGCTCGACCCGCGGAGGCCCGTGCGCGCTGCGGGCAACCACGTCTCGACCTCGGCGGGAACGGTTCGACTGCGAGCGTGGTCGCAGAAACGACGCTCGCGCCGCGTCCAGCAACCCAAGCCGCCTGCCCAGCACTGTGCGGGCCTGCACTTTTGATCCCCGGGGACACCCTCGTAAGTCGCCCGTTTCGCCTGTCGACTATCGCGCGTGTCCGTTGCGCAGCGCTAATCCCTTCTGGATCGCGCAGAAGGCGTATACGAAGGAGACCACATCGCGGGGGCGACGCGTCCCGTCCTGTGGGCCCCGGCCACTCGACACCAAGGTCGGCGCCGCGCCCGTAGCCCGAGCCCTGTTCACCGACGCGGCGGGTTGAATCGACAGGTACGTGTTCCCGTTCTCGATCGCTGTTCCCCCGTTCACTCTCGCCCCTCTGTCACGCCTCGCGCTAGCCGTTCGCTCTTGCTCCCCGCCACATCTTCCTCCCCGTTGTCCGGTTGTGCCTACGTCGCACACAGAACGTCGCTCTTGGGGAGACAGGTGCGTCTTTTCCCATTTCTTCCAGCTGCTGCCGAACGCTGAGAGAGTAGTAACTCTTCTTGCTCGTGCCATTTGTTCCTGCCCACCTCCCCCTGCCGGTCTGCTCCACCTCCATATTCCTCTCCTCGTTGCAGCCAACCTGCTCTCCGTCGCTCAAACGTAGCCACGTCGGCCGTCGGGTGCACTATCCTGGGCAAGTGCCGCGTCCTGCGTACGACAATGTGCAGCAGGGTCCTGCACAATCACAAACTCATCGCTTCGACCCATCTGAGGCGCTCCGCGGCATCATCCACTCGCGTAGATATTCATGTCATCCTCTCAATCCCCTTCAAGCTATGAGAATACACTAACGTCTTTCACCCATATAATGGAAGTGACTACGGTGCGGACTTCTCGAGTGAACGTGGTCTTGAGCGTTGTCCATTCGATTTGTGCTAATTCACACTATATCTAGCCTCCTCTCGTCAAACGATGCACTTGCGATACCAAAACACCACGGCCAACATCCCGCCCCTCGATCGCCTTCAAATCTCCAAGCTCATCACGACTAGAGCATCTTCGCCGCATTGATCAACAAAAGCAAGTGTTTTAAAAGTATTGAGACTTACTTCCAACGTTCGTGCCTCTTGATACTCCCGACATCGTGCCTGTAAGTTCTCGATTTGTTCCTGGATGCGTTTCACATTTTGCTCGTGCGCTTTCTGTGCTCCTTCTGCGGCCTTGATTTGGTCGTCTATGCGTTGAATCGCCGTTTGATTATAGATGTGTTGCTCTTTCAAAGTGTCCAGGATCGTCTGCCAGTTTGTGAGTGGGCGCTCACTCGCGAGGGCTTCGATCTCGGCCCGTGTTGCACTACCAGTTACATCAGGCATAGCCAGGGCATGGGGCTGTAAAATCGGTACCTTTGAACTTTAGCCTTGATGTCGTCGTCGTATATCCCTTCCTCATAGGTCACGAATATCTTCTTGAACCTGGCACCATCGCGAAGCGTAGAGCGACACACTGCGCAAGACTTGTCTCCGTGCGCCATCCGGGTTTTCAAGCAATCTCTGTGATAGACATGGCCTGAAAGCAGCGTCAGTCCAGTGAAGACAACCGTTCCGAGTCGGCTTACCACACGCGGTCGCCACCGTCTCGGTTTCTTGGTCGCTGCGATCAGAAAGGAACAGAGACTTGCAGATAGGGCAGTGGTGATGCATATCGTTGTTCACAGCGTTCTGCACATCCTCTAGAACCGGGCGACTTATATATTTGGCCCAGCTACCGCCGGTTTTGAAAGGGCCTTATACGCGCGTGTACATCCGAGCCACGTTTTTTTCCCGAACAAAGGCTTTTCTTTGAGCGTGACAACAAACCGGCAACAGGGGAAGGAGCCAGCCTTGTCCGGACCAAAACAATCCTCTTTGTTACACGTTCAAACCATAACCAAGCATATCGGCGTTAATTGTGACTGGTGAGCAGGATGACCTATGGAAGCCGAGCGCTGAAGCCTTGCAATTCCTTTATTGATTTGATCCTGGCGGTGCTTTGGAGGCTCCCACGTGTCCTCCGAGCCTCTCGCGCTTTTTTGTCGCGTCGTCCCTCCCCCCATTCGACTCGGACTGTATCACATTTCGCGAGCTCGTGAGGGCGGTGTTCCATTTTGCTCTGTGCATCGCCCCACGTGGGTACGCAACCGGGATCTCGATTCCTGAGGACACAAAGCTGTATGTCTCCCGAGTATAATAGCAGTTTTTGCGTACCATGGTTCGCGTCGCGTCGTCCCTCTGTCCTCGATGAACTGGAATCCGGCATCCGTTACACTAATCCAGGCCTTGGAGGTGGCTACAAACGATGCAATGGGCCTAATCAAGGACTTGGATGGCCGCTTAGATCGGTAAGCCATGCCCGTTTGAAATGGTGTTGCGTCTATGCTTACCGCCGCGGTGTAGAGAGCTCGGTATATCCGCAAACGAAAGTCTTCATAAATGGGCGGAGACGTTCTTGTCCACAATCAAGATAGAACATGAAAGGCGTCGCTACAACACCCTGCAAGCTCTACGTGGCGAGGCCATCTGGGCTCGTTTGACGGACACCTCTATTGTGAAGAACGATTTCACGGAGGCGGCGATGCGTGCTTCTCATTTCCGCCGTCAGATAGATGAGGTTGTTCGTCGTGTATCTGCAATCCTGAGCGTTAGCTGACGCGTCATCCGTATAGATCACGCAGGCAATTTGCGACATGCAGCCTTACATCGAGAGCACAGGATGGTGGTCCTCCCTTACTATCAGTGTTGATCAGCTCCGTGCCGTCTTGGTGGGACTAGAGGAACGGGAGAAGGCGCTATCTGAGATTTATACCAACATGGAGAAGTATATCCAGTTTCTCGAGCAGCCTGAGGTACGTGCATATCTTTCAGCAACACGCTCCAATATAACATCTGACTTCGGTTCAGGATCAATTCGAAGCTGCCATCAACCCAGTCGATTCCGACATGGATGACTCCCACAGACGCACTATGTTCCGTATCTGTAACCAACTTTCCTCACTACGTCAAGAGCGTTTCGACGCCGCCGCATTCATTTTCTCTGCCTTCGATTATGCCACAGCTTCGGGTCCCACCGGCATGAGCTGGGAAGAAATCGGCGAGATAATGCGGTCCATACAGGACCTACAATCTCATCTGGTGGCGACAGGCCAGGTCCAAGCGATGCTCATTGTGGAAGCGAAGGTATTTTCCCAGTTCGCCGTAGTGCTGCGTATGCGCTGATAACGGCCCCGCAGCAGCTCAGAGAACATGCCAAGATGGCACCACATTTCTTGCCGCACGGCAACGATGGCAATGTGGCAGTCGAGGATTTGCTGTTGGTGAAGGACATGTACACCAGGCTCCAGTGCCGTCTTATCGATCTGTACCAGGCAAGTAATCCTACTTCCTGATGGATGTGCTCCCGCTCACAGCGTCTACACAGTGTCAACTCGAGCTAGTCGAGCCTCTCGACAATCTTCTTAGTACAATGCGTTGGCTCGCCGAGCTAACGGATATTTTGGGGGATTGCAGTCGCATACTGCACGGCGTCTGAACGTTACCCTTATCAATATCATTGACGATATCCACGAAGCCCCGTAGCTCGCATTCCTTGTTTTCATGTATATCCTGCTTGAAACATAGGAAAGAAATGATCATGTATGTGCCTTAACAGCCACAGTGGGAGGAGATACAGCCACGAATGGCGAGAACTTTGTACATGTCAGTTCACATGTCATATAAGAGGGGACTGGAGACCCGCGGCTTACCGTTCCGCAGCGCCGCTGTAGTCTTGTTGCTATAGGTTTACAGCGATGAAGAAGGAACAAGCCTGAAGCGGACGCGTCGCGGAATAAGCCCTAGTCGGACGACATTTCCCTAGTCTCATACTAACCGTGTTAAAGTTTATTAAACTCCTAGAAAGCTGTCCGATGTATTGCTTAACCACTGGACCATGTCATGCTTCACGGAATGCGGCTGCAGTAGAAGAGTGGAGGTAGTCAACGTTGTGGGCACACTAGGAGTACGACGATTGCGAAGATAGTACTGCCCGTGTCAGTTGGCGCACACCTCCGATCTAAGATTCAAGGTCCGCGCGCTAACCCTGGACCCGCACCAATTTATCTCAGTGTACA
>NW_007360331.1:1464234-1471258 GCF_000271585.1 Trametes versicolor FP-101664 SS1 | reverse complement strand
GGTCCGCCAACAACTTCCCATGCGCTCCGCCTCCGTCGGTCTGTGTACCCTCGCAGATGGTTGGACGCTCGATCTCAGTGCGGCCGCCGCAGACCTAGCACCCCAATCGTTCGTTTCATTTCCTCACTGCTCGGTCTGTACATATGTGCTCACAACCATTCAATCCGAAGTCAACTTAGTTGGATATGCGCTCCTTCGTCCGCGTCCACGGCTCTTCGCCCGGACGTACAACGGCGAGCGGCCCGTCAGCGCCTGCCGCAAGAGCCAGCATGTACGCTTGTTTCGGATTTCGCGCGTCAACAGCTGTCCCTCAGCATCGCTTGCGACTCCACAAAACGCATGCCGACGGACGATAGTTGTTTCGATGATGCAATGTGCTTCGTTCTGTCCGCCTCCGCTCATATTTCGATACCGCAGATTGTCGGTCCACGCGACTCAGCAACAAAGCAAAAATCATGAGCCACTTAAACCTGCAGCCCAAATATCATATCATTACCAAGTATACGTACGATGAAAGATCTTGTAGCGGAAAGCACATCGGGCTGTAGCACCTGCGCTTTCTTGCCATCGCCAACCTTTTCGGCTGATACCGTCCCGTATGCCAGCATTTGGGTCGAGCCACACACATGCTCGCCGATACTTCGAAGGGACCTAAGTAGCTGTGCCATGTCGTTTCGTTCTGTGCAAAATGCGCGGCAGAGTACGCGAATGGAGGTTCGCCGAGACTGACGCTACATCTTTGACAAGCTCTTTGTGACGGCTTATTGATGTTGTGCGGAATGCAATAAGCGTACAATGACTTGATGGTCTCAACCCCCATTGGGAGTTGCAAGCCCTTTCTTCTGGTGTTCACGAAGCATATCGTCCTGCCTTAAAGGTCCTGAACCTCATCGTACGACGCCCGACACTCCGGTTGCATCCAACCTCCCCACCGACCCTCCGACCGGCACCCTCCATATCCTGCTGCCGGTTCCTGGTATCGTAAGAATGTCCGGGTTTCAACCAGGAAATCAATTTGCACAACCTGACGACTATGAAGGTCCGTAAATTGTGTCAGATGGATTCACTTGACTGACTGGTCCACAAGTGCATGGAAACTGGGAACTACACCAAAGATGGCCCGCACCAGAGCACTTCTCGAGCACCGAGACATCCCAAGAAAGTGGGTATTTTACTCTTAAAGGGATCCTTCGGTCACTCAACGCGCATTCCGCAGATCCTGCCGCACATGAAGGCCTTTACCGTGTCGCAAACTGTATATCCCGTTTCTCATTTGGTAGTATGAGGCGGTTTTAACACTTGAGATTCGGTCATCCCAGCCCTTCAAGGTTTCTCGGATGACCAAATGGCCCTGCAGGCAGGTACGAACCTCAATTACACTATATAAACTTGGGCTTCACTCGTTCATAAGGTCACGTATGGGAAGATTCCCCAAGGTGGAACAACGTAGGGGACGCCGGCACCGCGGCGGAACTTGGTGGCGGCAATGACCACACCCACTCGAACGTAGGATACCATCGGTCACCCCGACTACGGCTGCTCACTCATAGACCAAACAGATGACCCCAGCCCACGCTGCCTCTTCGCATGGATCTGTGTACATGGAAGATGTGTCGCATGGAGGCCGTCGTGCGGACCACGCCACGCTAAGCGGTGATCTCATCTCCCACACACCCGATATTTCTCGTTACGACCAAGCTGCTCGTCGTGATCACGAAGTTGGCTACAGTGTGCAGGGAATTGATCAGGGATATACAAGTACAAGCGTTACTGACGACCATGACTCCGACGAAATGGACGAAACCGACACCGATGAAACTGACACCGAAAAAATCGACACCGACAACACAGACGAAGCCGAGTATACCTACAGACGAGCGTCAAGTGATATCATGAACGACGTGGAGGTATTCAGGGCCGCTCACCGGCGCGAAGAAAACGACGAGCTGAACATCGATCAAGAGATGATGTCGGAAACCTCCCACCACCACAGCTCGTACTACGAACACGTCGGACTGGACACCGGCCACAACATGCCCACCTCTCCTACGTCCGGCGTAACATATCAATCGTCTGCAAATCCAGATCAGTTCTCCTCGATGAGGTCAGTAGTGCTTCGAGGGTCACTGTTTGTGCAAATGATCGGGAACGACGTGGCTTAAAGTTATGTTGATAGTGGTCGCTCTGTCGAGGTCTCATCTAGATTTCATCCATCAGTCGGGCACGAAAGTGCTGGAAATGAATCAAGGTGGACATTTTCTATAGGCGCCTTTCCCCCCCTACTGACATGGCGACATGGGCAGACAACACGCAAGACATTTTACCGATCCGGCTTCGTCCTCAAGTTCCCTGTATCCGTAAGTAGTTCTCCATCACCCCAATGGCGATGCCGTGGCACTTTACCATAAGTCTGACTATGTGAGTTGATGTAGATCGGTACCGCCGGCCTTGGAAATGCATAGCGGTTTTCGCAATGCAACAGTGCAATCGGGCCTGGCTCCGTTTGAGCCCGGTGACGTACAGCAACGGTGGATTGCAAGCGCGGATATCACTGCCTCTGGCCCCAGTGGACATGTCAAGTAAGCACATATTGTTAAGAAGCGCCCCATTCCCAAATTCACCTTTGACAGCTACGCGCACAGTGCCTACCAGGACGCCGCACCAAGAGATCAGGCACTGTCAACCCCAACAAACTCCTCGCCGTATCATCGCGAAGGTGGCGGCACGTCCTTTGATAATGGTGATCGGTGCGTGATAATTTGTCCTGGTGGCGTATTGCTACTAATATCCTGGTTACAGACCCAAGCAGAGATACGGCGACCGTGGTTCGATTCACCGTGAAACGGCGTGAGACAATTCATAGTCTTGATGGCAGCATGCCTGAAACTGAGCAACGATTTTAGTAAGGGGAAAATGCGTGCTCAGACACCCCCCCGGCCCTCCATCCCGAGTACGGCCGCACGCCAACCACGCCACAAAAGAAGAAGAGTGGATTCGTCGGTATGTGTGAGCTGTATTGCAGCGCTTATACAGCATTAATTCCCAAGTAAAGCCTTCGCCTAGTGAACATGATAGCTCTCCATCTGCTCGAGGCAGGATAGGGCGAGGGTCTCATGCGCCCAACATGAGGCCGGACTCTGGTACAACACCGAGAAACCCTCAGGCGGCCCCTGCATATCAAAATCTGAGACGAGATCCGAAGGCTACGCATGAGGCAAACATGCGATTCGCCGAGCGGAACAGGTTAACTTCTGCTCACTTGCACGCCTTGGCGGCAAACCCAATGGTGAGTTTTCGATGGTCTGTATAAGTCATGCGTTAACATCAATACGCTCGGTAGGAGGCCGCTGCGACACGCCAGGAAGTGCTTGAGCTACGCCGAGGCTTGGAGAACCTGGTGACGTCTTTCAGGGAATTTTCCACGGATATCGTCGCACTACTGAGGGAACAATCCACCGCACATGCCACCCAACCCACCACGTCATCGCCTCATCGATCATCGCAGCACAATTCTTCTCAGAATACCTCGTCGCATGGCAATGGCAACAATGATGCCCGGAGAAACGGTTCCAACTCGTCGGTAAAACCGGGATTCATGCCTAAACGCAAGGGCTCTCCCAAAAGACGCACAGATAAAAAGTGCACCTTAGAAGTGCGCTCCGAAGCCATTTATAAACACGATATATCGCTGACCCTACGTTTTAGCGCGACGTTCAGGTGTTTGCTCGTGAGCTCATGAAACGAGCGACGTGTAATTCCCCCTTTCCCCCTTCCTGCCTTGCGGCCGCTGAAGAAGTGGCTCGCTTTGACGGTACGGGAAACCACTGCTGCGACAAAGACCATTTCAAAATCGACATCAGCCAAGGTGCACTGAACAAGTGGAATAAATCAGCCTCCATGGTTTTCGCCCGCGCCTTCGTGGACTCGGGACGATTCGATTGCGAAAACGTCGAAGAAGTGGCTGCCGCATTCACAACTCACGTTCGAACCCTGCGCAAGAACTATCGCGAGCAACAGCTCTCCGCGGATGCCCGGCATCAATTGCAGAGCAAGGCTAATCGGGAACAGCGGAAGATCACGGTATGTGTCGCGCCACCAGTAATGCGACCTCGTCGACATAAATAACCTCAATCGTGTCGCAGCTCTTTTTCCGGCGTCGGCATGTTGCTATGAAGTATCCACAGCTAGCCCCACACCTCCCAATGCTCGAGCAACTCGGAGTCGATGGGATGAGTTCCGATGAGTCTGATAGCCAGAATGGGGTCAAGTACTATCGTATCCTGAGGAAGTCTTGGCGCCCTGAGCGAGTGACACTTTGGGTGCGTGGTTTCGACGCCGTCGAGGCCATTTCCAGGCCTTCCAATGCGCGGGGAAATCAGCCTCGTAAGCGCATGCAAAGCACGAAGGTCGACGACAGCCGCGATGCAGTGAAGGGCTTACCTCGTAATGCATACGATGCCACATGGTATGCAAAGCTTGGCGACTTCGCTAGAGAAGATCTTTGTCGGAGCGAGGAGACGTATTCATTCGACCACTGTCCAGCAGTTTGGCGGTATGTTCTTCTCCTTCTCGCCACCCGCATATGACTCACTGCGGCATCATCTTTGAAGTGCAATCGAAGCACACATGGCCGAACTCAACAAGCCAGGTCCCTATCGTTGAGGGACTCGAATATCGGCATGGATCAACGTACTGGGCTGCCCTCTGTTCAATATTATTCTCATCGCAATGAAATCTGTAGTTATACGTGTACCTTGTGATGTACCCCTTCGCGCCTGCGAATGTAGCATACTCTCCGCCTTTCGGGCGTTCACTACTGTCGCCCTAATTTCCCAGCTACACACCACTGCGCCAAAGTCAAGCAGGTCGGGGTCAACGTCCTCGTGCAGGTCGAGATGCTGGAGCAGCCGATAGCGGAACATAATCAATTTCTATGGAATTTTGGAGGCGGGCTGGCCGGAGATACAGTGCCGCAGAACCACATATTTACTGTTATGCATCATTCGTGTACACGTACGGGTAAATACCACACTCGTCGAACGCAGCAGTATGTGTGGGCTGGCTGTAAGCAGTTTGACAGCTCCAGCTGATCAAGTTCTCAGTACTCAGTTGCACGACTACGCTTAACGCGCAACCACCGTGGCCTCTCACGGGATGTTGCAGACGTAATCGTCAATGGCACAAAGTCGCAGCAAGGTCAGTCAAACATATGCCGTTCACTCAAGATTATACACAGTATGAGACCCTTCCCCCCTCCGCGCGCGCTTCTCATCTCATCTCATACTCAATATGCTATTATGTCATTCGCGATGCCATCTAGGAGTCGGTTAACAGTGTCGCGGAGGAAGAGAGCGAGTGAGAATGCACTTACCAGCGCTGTGTGCAATTTCGGTAGATAAGGATTCACTGACGCACGTCTTGGTATTCCTCGCAGGCACGGTTCGGGCCGGTAACCATCTCGGGATCGGTGTCGGGGATGATCGTGGGCTTGAAGTAGCAGGAGAAGTCCTCCAGCAAATCGGACAACTTGGAGTCGACTAGCTCGCGACGCGTAGCGGTGGTCGCCTTAGCTTGGGAGAGGGAAGCGAGGAAATCCCAGTACTCGCAGTCGCGATGGAACCACAACTGAGTCCACAGGGAGGTGGAGTGCGTCCTGAGCGCAACCAGCTTACACCGCTGCTTGATGATCAGTTCAAAGCAATTCCGAAGGCAAGAAAATAGAGATTGTACTCGCCTCGTCACTTGCAACGCGGAGTTTGCTGTCGATCATGATGGTGAACGAGGTGTTATCGTAAGCATCTTCTGGCGCTTGAGGGAGCATGCAGTCGTCTGTTATCGCTAAAGCAACTTCACTCGTCGTCAGTATGGCGATGAACGAGCTCATCACAGAGTAGAGGAGATACGCACAATTGTCCCCCATGATACACGCGAGTCCTACAGAAACCTCCTGGAGCGAGCTCGTGCCGTGATTGTCAGCCAATACTTTGCTGAAATCTTCATCTGTGGCGCTGCTGGACATTTCCACGCAGGCAGCACAGAAGACAGAGACGATATCAGAGGTTGGGTCCATAGTGGTGAAGGTGGGAAATCTGGGAATGTCGGTGGGCAATCACTTCAGCGTGCTATATAGACGTTACCACAAAGCAAAAATCGACGTGTGCGTCAACGTATAAAGGAATGTCGACGGTCACTGACGCAATGTCCCAACATTCCGGAGCCGTTAGCAGTGTAGACAATGTAGAAGGGAGTGTGGAGCTCACATGGTGTTCCACGAGTTTCAGTCGTCCGGATCTCGGTTGCGAGGACTGAGGGTAAACGGTCGAGCTCGGGAATGCTTGTATACACACGTCACACAGTGGACAACCTTTCTGAGGAATACGGGATCGTCACAAGGCTCGGCTGGGTGTGGCCTTAAGACCTCTTCGGAATGAACTGGAGTGATCTCATCAATCTGAGAGCTCCATGTGTGGTCAGGCTAGCTACTTGCTCGGGTTAAATGGGCAGCGTGACACATCCCCGCGAAGCACGCGGCGGGGTCGCTTTGTTGCAACAATGTAAGGTATGACAAAAAGTCGTGCAACAACAGGCGCAAAACTGGCTGGAGTTGGCCGAGGATGGATTGTGGAAAGCCGAGAGAGTGTGCCACTGCACGCGGCGCAGAAGGAGGTAGAGGAAGCGCCCGTTCGGAACTCGGGAGTCGAAAGTCGAAAGTCCAAATTGGGAAGACACGCACGTGTGCTCGTGGGAGCTCCCGGCGCGTCTCCGAGTCCCCCGAGGGCGCTGGCCTTTGCGCTCTCGCTCTCGCCCCCACGCGTACGACCACGACAACGATCGTCAAACGGTATGCAGTCGTCTCCGGCGCCCCTCGTAGCATTTGCTAACACAATTCGGACTTTCTACAGGCTCTCGACTATATACTCCTCACGACGTCCTGACGGCGCTCGACCCGCGGAGGCCCGTGCGCGCTGCGGGCAACCACGTCTCGACCTCGGCGGGAACGGTTCGACTGCGAGCGTGGTCGCAG
>NW_007360331.1:1455594-1460205 GCF_000271585.1 Trametes versicolor FP-101664 SS1 | reverse complement strand
GCGGCGCGAGCGTCGTTTCTGCGACCACGCTCGCAGTCGAACCGTTCCCGCCGAGGTCGAGACGTGGTTGCCCGCAGCGCGCACGGGCCTCCGCGGGTCGAGCGCCGTCAGGACGTCGTGAGGAGTATATAGTCGAGAGCCTGTAGAAAGTCCGAATTGTGTTAGCAAATGCTACGAGGGGCGCCGGAGACGACTGCATACCGTTTGACGATCGTCGTCGTGGTCGTACGCGTGGGGGCGAGAGCGAGAGCGCAAAGGCCAGCGCCCTCGGGGGACTCGGAGACGCGCCGGGAGCTCCCACGAGCACACGTGCGTGTCTTCCCAATTTGGACTTTCGACTTTCGACTCCCGAGTTCCGAACGGGCGCTTCCTCTACCTCCTTCTGCGCCGCGTGCAGTGGCACACTCTCTCGGCTTTCCACAATCCATCCTCGGCTAGCGCTGCACGCGGCATACACAATCTAGATTTTCCGACCAAAGGTGATTTTGCCTAGCCATTTGGAGGATGGGAACGTTCGAAGAGCTCTTTTTCTTCGCGTCGACGCTCTATGTGCATTCCAATCCCCATTGCTAACTCAACGGGCATGCATCTAGGTATGCGCTGCTTTATTCCGCAGGATATCACTCATTCGCATTTCCCCGACATCGTTCAAGCTTTGACATGAACGCTCACATATGCACACGTGTTCCAGTCATCACTGCACTCAGTGCCTGGGCGGAAGGTCGGTCGGGTCTCCCGGCGTTACAGTGCTAGATCCTCTCATATGTGCCGTAAGCCATGTTCAATGCTCAATGCCCGTTATGCTGTCGCTTTTTTGTGCCAGAAATTGAATTTTGAAGCCATCGCGTCATGGCTGTCGAGCGTGAGCCGAGGTTGAAACGGGGATCGATTATCTGTTGACCTTATACACCCGGCAGGCCTACAGCATGTGCGTGATTCGGCTTTCTCAGGAATTATACTCCTTTGTCTCCCGGCTCCGCCAGGATCCCCCGCCGTTTCATCTATATAAAGTCCCCCACATTCGTCCGTCTGGTGCACATTCGTCGCTTCGAACGAGTTGCTATCATCCCCGACCTCCCGACCTGCCTCGAAGCGACCCCTCACCCAAGGCTCAAACCACCTCCGCATCCTCATGTCGGCGCACGCCCCCCCGGCCCCTTCTCAGGACGACACGTCCACTGGCACTCTCGCCTTCCTCACCGCGCGCTCTTGCGATCTGGATCATCCCAGCCCCGCTCAGCTGTCTACAATCTTTACACTTCAGTCTCAAGTGTCGACAATGGACGACACTCACGCTGAAATGGACATACTGCAGGCTAAGATTTCGCAAGAACGTACTGAGTAAGGGTCTCGCTATCATTGACTGCTTCCCCTAGATTAACTCCGCCTTCCTGTGTGTGCAGGTTCCTGAATCGCTTCGATGTACAAGCTTCCAACGTGGACCTTTGGTCGTCATCTTTGGTTGAGTATATCTACAAGACCAATCTGCAGTATCGTGAGAACATGGGGCGCGACCTGCGCGCCGCTTCCCAAAAAGCTCGCGACCTGGATATAATCGTGACACTCGACAAGCAGCTGGCCGCGGCGGACCAAGCGACTAGCGACATGCGTCAAAGGCTATCTGTTGTACGTGTTCTCCGAGTACTCTTCCTGAAACTGGGCCGATCTTCCGAAACAGGCACAACAAGTGTTCGACAGGCAGAGCCAACAGCTCCCCGTAGCAAAGCGGGACAACATACAATCCAAACTGAACTCGATATGCCAAGGATTGGCCGCTTGTGCTGACGGTGAATGGTATCTCCATTCGCGGGTAGACTACATGCGACCACGCTTCGAGATTCTCACTCTCCCGGCGGTACGTGATACATATTGAATGACGCGCTTTGTCAAGACGCTGATATGGCGTCACATAATGATCCCTCAGAACGATTTCGAGAGATTAATTGCAACGCTTCCGCCACACATCACGAGGACCTCCCTCCGAGGACGCCTTTCCGGAGTTATAGACAGCCTTCAGGATGTGATTGAGGAATGCGCAGGAATCGACCAACTTACGCGGATTTGTAATGCGCGGGCTATCACTATGTGGCCTCTGCATCTCGAACGCGTCACCATTGGGGATAGGGACGAGTTGGTCTCCAACTATCTCACCCTTTTCATACACTTGCAAGCACAGCTATACCGACAGCGGAGCGCGTGCGACGTCATTCAGGTATCTCCGTTTTGCGCCGAGCTCCTTCACTGTTCCATGCTTACTTGCACTCAGACAGAGCTTGATCACGCCCACGATCTGCCCGTGGTTATGCAAACGCCTCGGAGCATATTCCCCCTGACCGATCTTACCGAAGCTCTGTTCGTTGCCGAATCTCTACAAAAGGAACTCGAGGGCGTCCACCAGGTCATTAAGATCCCTCTGCTGCGCCTTGACATTGGTGCTGACATATTGGAACAGCGTCAGAGTGAGCTTGAGAAGTCGCTCAAAGAGACTTCCGAAGAAGTCCTCGAGTTGGTGCTCCCTTCCCTCTCCGTTGACGGATCTACGAATATATAGTCGCGCAGTGATAGTATACAAGCCAGACAACGTAATACACAACCTCAGTTCTCCAACCGAATCACAGCTACTCTCCCTGAACGCAAATGGATCGGAAGTATCGTAGTAAAGCAGGTTTCAAGGAGTTGTAGGACGGCGTTTATCCTCACCCCTACGTTTGCAACTCTGCCAACCTCGCAAGTATGGGCAGCACGTTCTCCGATGCGGCAGCCAAGGGCCAGTGCTACACACCGCAGAGCTGGCTCGTGCTGCAGTCGTGCATATTGGCACACAATGGCTCCAGTGATGTGGGTCGGTGGGGATGAAGGTCAGGTGCAAGATGTTTTGAAGGGGTGTGGACGAGAACATATATATAATGGGGTGCAGCGTGGAAGAGGCCTCGTATCGCGCACCAGGTTTGTGTAGGATCTCTGACGCAACGTTAACAAGCAATGCGGGAAAACGTAACCAATGGCAAACACACAACGCGCACCAAGTCGATGCACCCTGCAGCATCGCGACTCCGTACAGAAGACTCCGCATGACGCGAGATGGGGAGAAGCGAGGTAGAGATCTTTCGTAGAGCAGTGATTTTGTCTTGGGTCGAGGGCGGAAGCATGCTCACGGACGGGCGAGGCGGCGGCAAAGGCGGCGGGTTGGTGATAGTTGGAAGTGATCGCATTGAGAACCTGCTCGCTTCGCAGATGCATCGACCGTATCATTGATTGTGTGCCATTGATATGACAGCACGATACAAACCTCGTCCGACGGCAGATGAGGAATGGCGTCCCGCGCGCATAGGGTGCTACTGCAACTTGTACCTTCATAGGCCCTTATCGATCATCATGCGCACATCACTCCATGCGCTGCTCTATGTGAACATGAGCTGCGTGTTAGCGACAATTGTGTACGAAATTTCACTAGCAGTCCAGGGATGCTTACAGAGAGCCCAGTATCGAATAAGGCCCGAGTGTGGGCGGTGTTGGGACACTCTGGGGTGTCGCTGATGCAGGGCGCGGATAAAAAGGCAAAGAAAAGCGTAGTCGTGGCAAGTCCAGATCAGTAGGCCAAGGTTGACGGACCGTGGGTCAGCGTACGCTACAGCTCGGCGTTTAGAATCAAACTGATAGAAGGGGACTTACCCTATCGCTCCTTGCTTGTGCGAGAAACGCAGCGCGCAATAGTTCGCCGAATCAATCCCTATCGCCGGTCACTTTGCAGAATCACTACATGGGTCGATGTATAGCTGCCGCGCAACATCCGACATGGGAAGCGTGGCCGCGGATTGTACGGCCGATATGTGACTTTCAAAAATATTGTTATAAGCACACATCTACGAGCTAGACGATGGGTAAACCAACGGCGGGTGCGAGTTGAGGGTCATTATGGACAGGTTCGACAGGCAGTAGCTGCCCTGTAACAGCACATCAAGATTGAGTGTCCACAGTTTCTGGGGACAGATGTAATGGGACAGGGCTAAGAGGATGAAGGCAAATACTCGCCACGAACGAGCTCATTGTCCTATATACCTGTCGTCAGACTCCGTAACCGACAAGCACGTCCGCAACCTGTTCTCCCGACAGGCGACGTGGGTGCAGCCGGACGACGGGGAGGAGGTGTGGCGGAGGAAGCAAGAGCGGACGGCTAGCGCGAGGCGTGACAGAGGGGCGAGAGTGAACGGGGGAACAGCGATCGAGAACGGGAACACGTACCTGTCGATTCAACCCGCCGCGTCGGTGAACAGGGCTCGGGCTACGGGCGCGGTGCCGACCTTGGTGTCGAGAGCGCAAACATGGCCGGGGTCCACAGGACGGGACGCGTCGCCCCCGCGATGTGGTCTCCTTCGTGGACGCCTTCTGCGCCTTCTGTGCGATCCAGAAGGGATTAGCGCTGCGCAACGGACACGCGCGATAGTCGACAGGCGAAACGGGCGACTTACGAGGGTGTCCCCGGGGATCAAAAGTGCAGGCCCGCACAGTGCTGGGCAGGCGGCTTGGGTTGCTGGACGCGGCGCGAGCGTCGTTTCTGCGACCACGCTCGCAGTCGAACCGTTCCCGCCGAGGTCGAGACGTGGTTGCCCG
>NW_007360331.1:1423341-1455073 GCF_000271585.1 Trametes versicolor FP-101664 SS1 | reverse complement strand
GCCGAGGTCGAGACGTGGTTGCCCGCAGCGCGCACGGGCCTCCGCGGGTCGAGCGCCGTCAGGACGTCGTGAGGAGTATATAGTCGAGAGCCTGTAGAAAGTCCGAATTGTGTTAGCAAATGCTACGAGGGGCGCCGGAGACGACTGCATACCGTTTGACGATCGTCGTCGTGGTCGTACGCGTGGGGGCGAGAGCGAGAGCGCAAAGGCCAGCGCCCTCGGGGGACTCGGAGACGCGCCGGGAGCTCCCACGAGCACACGTGCGTGTCTTCCCAATTTGGACTTTCGACTTTCGACTCCCGAGTTCCGAACGGGCGCTTCCTCTACCTCCTTCTGCGCCGCGTGCAGTGGCACACTCTCTCGGCTTTCCACAATCCATCCTCGGCCAACTCCAGCCAGTTTTGCGCCTGTTGTTGCACGACTTTTTGTCATACCTTACATTGTTGCAACAAAGCGACCCCGCCGCGTGCGTGCTTGGCGGGAATTCGAGGACGGTATAGTCTGTTCGGGCCGATTCGTTATTCCAACGTTCATTGTTAATTTTTTGCGAACAAAGCACCGCACAAAGGCATTGAACGCTCTCTTTTAGTGGTTTCTACACCATCTAGGATACTTTACTTCATTGTCTGTTGCTGCATCGATCAGCACCCCCCTGCTAAGCGAGATTCCTAAAGGATGTTTGCCATTATGCAATCATGAGGACGCGCCCAACACATGTTATAACCTGGGGGTCAGGAAAGACTCTTCACAACCTTCCAGGATCCAAGTTCCAACAACTCACTCTCATCCGTCCAATAGACCTGTCTTTCAATGTTCTCTGTCGACGTCATAGGAGCGGATGCGTCTTCGCACGCCTGTGGTGACACTGAAGAATCGCCATCCTGCTACGGCCATGATAATGAGGTGCAGGAGCACAATAGTGAAATGTCAGGCGATCTCGCCGTCAGGTGAGCACATCATGCTGCAGAAGCATGTCGATACTGACGCGCTGTCAGTCACCCTTCGGACCCATGCGAGTGGCGTCTGCTTCGGGGAGTGACCTCAAGTGCCGGGCCGAGCGAGTCAGCCAAGCCCGACATAGCGGCCTTTTATCCTTCAGGTTTCCTAGTTTTACTGGTTCCCAAAGAATGATCGCTAACAGATTAATCAAGGTGCTGGATTGGTGCAAGCTACCGACGACTTTACTCAGGTCTGGGGTCGTCATCCTACACTTACAAGCGGTAATGCGAATTCCTCGCTCCCAAAATGAGATACACTAATAGGAGGCAGATGTAGGCAACATTCAAAGCTCGGAATTTGGGGGCCTTTATGAAGTACTGCCTGTGGAACAGGAACCGACGCCGTCAGCCCGGGACACCCCATCCTTCCCCGGGCTACAGGGCTCGGTGCGGGTAACCATCACCCCGCATCTTCGCGTCTATCGTCTGGTGGCATCATTTTCAGCTTTGGTCAGAAAGGCTGTCCAAGGTTCTCCGGAATGCGCTACACTTGTACAAGAAACTCGGGCATCTTATGAGCGACTCGCTTTTGCCTTGGCGGACAGCGCTCCACTTTTCGTGCCCTTGGTATCCGAGGGGGGCTCCCACGCTGCGGCTCAATGGGCGTCCTTCCATGAGAAGAGAGAGATAGATGGCGGGGAGATTTTCTTGGATAACGTCAGAGATGACGTTCAAAGGTACGTGCTGCCAGAGCACAATCACAGCGGCCAGTTTCTTCTGACATCATCTTATTTCCATTTAGCTATCTCACGCGTGAACAGACCGTCACTATTCCCAGTTCCATCAAATGTTTCTTTATCCACCGCTTTCAGAAGCGCTGGGCGTTGCTTGCGATGAAGTGCTTGGATGAGGTCGAAGCCACGTTCAGACGCGTCCTGGCGCATATGGTGCAAGATCATTTTTGTGGAGTTGACCGATTGGGGCACGCTGTTGGGTGAGTGCCTTGCATATTTCTCAGATCAATTCTTGACGGCAGAAAGTAGTGTGGTTCTGATCGACTTGCTGGGCGTCCACGTTGCGATTGCAAAGCAACAAGTCGAGGTTTTGCTCAAATACGAGTCCAACCCTCCCTCAACACAGAACACCGCCGAGCTTGCCAAACTCCGCGGAGAATATCTGGCCCTCTACAATCATCAGAGTGGGAGGACGAAGGCCGGCAAAGGTTCTCCAGATGCTTACGAGTCCAACGGGACAGCTCAAGGCAATCCAGACGGACAGCCGTTCGACACATGCGACGATCTCACCTGCCCTGCGGTCCCTTCTGTTCCTATGGCCGCTCATGTGGTTGAACATGAGTACGCCGAGGAGGTGAAGCTCATGGCCGATGTCAGGGCTTACTTGGACATCTCTCGCAAGGTACGTGGTCTTGGATTGCTCGCATTTGGAGGACCAGTAAGCTGAGAAACTGTGATTTCTGTAGCGTTTCATGGACTATATTCCTTGTGCAATCGATGAGCATCTGCTCTTTCAGTACTCATATGCCGTACATGGAGTACTCGTTGAGAACTTGGGCTTAGTTGGGGAGGGCACGAGCGCGCGATGTGCGAGCTACCTCGGCGAGGGCGATGGTCTTCAAGCGTCGTAAACCTCGTTGAACGGGCAGACATAGTGCAAAGGAGTTGTCGCATGTAGTAAGTTGTCGCATGTAGTAAGTTGTCGCATGTAGTAAGTTGTCGCATGTAGTAGTAGGGCGCAGTCAGTATGAAGCTTGATTGCGCGAAAACTTATGTGCGCGTATGATGTGGTCGAGTTTGAGTGTGGCGCAGCGTCGACAAGCCGCACGCTCTATGGTGACCTTATGTAGCGCACAGTCCCAGCAACGCCGGTGTTCAGAGGTTCAACCGGCACCGCGCTCGCAAAAGCTCATAAGCTCCCCTGGGATCCGAACGGCCCCGGGCAACTCACCGCCGAATAGTGGATAGACGTACCCGGATACACACCGTGCCAGATGGCCCCCGGGTGATGGGTTTGAGGGTATGGGAGCGATGAGTCAAATCACCGAGGTCGCGCACGGATTGGCATTAATGTGCTTGCGGCGCGTGAAAATATCGCGTCATGCAACGCGCACATGCGAGGCGGAGGATAAAATATAAGACTCTAGTAGTCACCATATGTCAAGCGATGAGGTGGTAGGTTTGCATCCGATGGCAGTGCGGCGAGACGATAGGGAAGCTTGCATGTCACTAAGGCGGTAGGGATCAGGAGAATCTCCATTATCACCGTCAAGCTTTCGTAGCGTAGGCGCAATATCTGCTAGTAAGATGAAAGGCGGGAATATGCTAGTAAATGCGGGGTCGGGTTGATGGATCTATGTATGTGCAACAAGGTGCTCATCGCATGTATTAGGGAAAGCGTTCGTGATTGTCGATAGCAAGAAAGCAGGAGTTCAAGAGAGCACGAAAGCAGGGGTTCAAGAGAGCGCGAAAGCAGGGGTTCAAGAGAGCGCGAAAGCAGGGATTCAGGAGAGCAGGAAGGAGCGGTCCAAGAGAGCAAGGCATAACCGGGAGATATGTGCAGGGACAGGTGAGATGCATACCTGATCAATTTACTTCGGCGGTCTCTGAGCGACGAATGAGAGCACCTTGCGCACGCGGAGCACTGGAAGGCGTTTGACGATCGCGGCGTAACCCGCCTCGACGTGAGACGAGTCGTTGCACATGTTGATGAAGTGCACTGAAGCGAGCGAGAGGAGGACACTGAGTGTTTGATCCATGCCCGCCCACGCGTCCGTGTCGACGGCCTCGATTTCCGTAACATTGATGTGCGCAATGATGTTGACGGTAGAAAGGCGTACGAAGGCATGTGGGTCGAGTTGCGCGAGGATGTGGACCCCAAGAAGCAGGGAATGCAGCTTCGTGTCCACTGTAAGAGTGACGAGGTTGGGTGGATAGTAAGGCATTATGGCCACCACAGGCGGACGTGCAGTCACCTCCCTGGTGTCTGAAACACAAAAACGTGTTAGCTTGCTAGTATCATACAATACGTGTGAGCACTACGCACCTTCCTTGCGCCAACGGGGCAGAACAAGATGTATGTGTCGCAAAGTAGCGTACTCGACGATGGTCTCATTCAGCTTTGCGACTTGGTCTAGCTGGTAGAGCGAGTATATCAACGTCTCCGGCTCGACGTGGGTCACCAGCCAAGGCAAGACCGTCAGAGGGATGTGCGAGTTTGACTCCGTGATTTTGAGCGAGCGCAGTGTGAACTTTGCTCCGCGTGGCTCGGCGGCGTCCTGGTCAGAGGTGCCGTACAGGGAACATATCCGCCCACAGCGCAGAGTATGTATGAGGGGATGTCCCTTAAGCAACGCATCTAAATCTGTGTTGCAGCGAAACCAGCAGTCGAACAGAGAGAGCGAGTGGAGGCGCGGGAAGGATGACGCGAACATGGCCACCACATGTTGGTCGAAAGGAACATCCTTGAAAGCGAGGCGTACGACGTTAGGTAGACGTGGCGCGATGACGAGCGCAAATACCCGGAGGAGTTTGGGTGGTCCATTTCCATTCAGAACGGCCTGCAGAGACTCGAAGGCGGCCCCTTCGCCGGCTTCGAAGTACAGCTCGCGCACGTGACCGGTGAGATGGGGGTTCTTGAGGAAGAGTAGGACGGCGCTGACGAAGTTCTCGGCTTTTATGACCATCCTATGGAATATATGATGCTGTGCTGAAGCGACGAGTGCGTGGCAGATGAGCGCGCAGCTGCAGAGTGTTGAATGATCGTTGTGCAGGTGATCGACGATTTGCTCAAGGAGTTCGAGGGGGAGGCGCCATTTTGGCTGTGACAGTCGAGTATGACGTGTACGCGCCTGAAAGCGGCGGTGAGTGATGCTGGTGGCGAACTTCCACGTACGAGACACAGTGTCCCGCAGCACGCCGTTCCATTTACGCTTCTCGAAGAAGTTTATGCCAAACTCTTTGCTGATGGCCTCAAGAGACTGTTCCATCTTGGCGCGCTTCGCGTATATTCCAATGTGGAGTGCTACCATGACCGAGCCGTGAGCTGGGATAGCCAGTGACCGGTGGGCACCTGTGCTGCTCACCTATTGTAGTTTCAGGCTCAAACCGGACTACGGCTCCATGTAATCCGCGATGCGTGGACAGCGCCCCTTGTCGAGACAAACTCCAGGGACAGAGAAGTCAAATGTTTCTTGCCTGTGGGTAGACCATAGAGCTCCAGAGTAGAAAGGCTGTGGCACGAAGTGGTGTAAACTGAGCACGGGGCGCAGCAGCGGATTTACGCGCGAGGATGCGCGTCTAAACAAATTTACACATGTTTGCCGGATGTTCCGCAGATTCGGGATAGCTCTTACTCCGGCCCTTGTGCACCTTCGCACAAGGGGTTAAGTTAGGTTCATCAACCAGAACGTTCAGAGGCGGAAGACATTCGTTCCTCCCGACGGGAGGCTGGACCTGTGTGTGAGGAAGGTGTTGAGGTTTGCGGGGCGTCGCGACATGGGTCGGACGGCGCGCCGTGAGGGCAAAGCGCTCGCAGGTGCCGGGGGCGCTCGACGAGCGCGGCGCGGCTTCCTGTTTAGGGAACCCGTCGTGCGGACTCCCGCTATGTCTGTTCTCTCCTCCTCCTCCCACGTCGTGACTCGGGCGTTGGCCCACCTGCTACGACGAGGACTGGGGCCTCGTTTGCGCTTATTTGTATCTGTTTGTTCGCAAAATTTCTGGCTTGTACCGCGCATGCGCGCGGCCATTCTCACCTCACACTAATGTATCTTCCACTAGGTAATGCTTCCCACCGACACTATCGACTCCATCACCCCCGACCGGATCGCTGGATGGATCAACATCCTACACGGCCCGCTCACCTCCCAGTGCGAGGCTACCGAGGTCCAATTCAACATGCTACTCGACATCGTTCTTGTCTACAGGGCCTTCGCGCTCGGGCACGTCGCAGTCAACCCCGAAGACTTCGTCATGTTTGCAGATCGTCTGATCAGGGCTGCGAGCGAGCTTCATCCATTTGATCGTGCCGACGAGGAGCTTGCGGACATCGCGGCCTGGTTACGTATCAACTTTCCCAAGGTATGTGTCACTGTGGATAGTTTGTGGCGCAAGGGATCGTATAGCTCACATCCACTTTGCACAGGCTGTTTTCGAGATGGACGGACTCGACCTGACGAAGCTGCATCCTCAGAGCTCTCTGGAACCGCCACACCGCTTCCGGCTGTTACATCCCATGCGACAACAACTCCGATTTCCGGGACTTCATTCCAACTTCCGGGACTTGCACCCTTTTCCAGGACATATCCCATTTCTGGGACTTAGTACTGTACTTCCGAACTCCCGGAACTCCGGCCGTACCTCCGGTCCTTTAACTCCCGAACTCCCGAACTCCCGAACTTCCGTTTGTATTTCATATGTCTCAGATTGCGTCATTCTCTTTTGTTAGCGCCATAACAATAGGTTTATTGTCTTCTGCTCCGGAACTCCATTTCCGTACTTCCTTATTGTCTCGGCTAGACAATAAGCTTACGTACTACTTATACCGAGCTGGAATACCATAGTTACTCAGTTCGAATATCTGGTTTACCACATTCTCTTTCATCTTGCTTGTCACCTTCCATACCTCCCCTTCGCTACCTTCAATCCAACTACTTGTCAACCTCCGAACCTCCGAACCTCCGAACCTCTGAACCTCCGAACTTCCAAACCTCCGAAATTAAGGACAAACGGAACAAGTCCCAGGGTGTTGCTAATAGCTTCGCCAAAGTCCTCCCGCTGAGTCATCGTTCCCTAAACCTCCGAACCTCTGAACGTCCTGAACCTCCGAACATCCCGAACCTCCGGACGTCCCGAACCTCCGGACTCCGAGCCTACGTACCTCCGGAATCCGTACTACCGCATTTTTGGGTTTTCGAACCTCCGCATTTTCGGACCTTCGGACTTCTGCTCAGCACGCTCCTAACACCGGCCGCCCCCACCTCAGGCTACAGAAGCCCTCGCACACAGCGGCCATACCCTTGCAAGCAACCTCGCTCAGCTCTCCCTTGAGGCTGCGATACTGGACTACCCTTCCAACCTGCTCCCAGGCTTTGCGCGTGCCGCACAGGATGTGCCCTCGTCCGACGCGCCTGCCTCCGTGGCGCCCGCGTCCATCCCTGTCCCTGTATCTGTCCCCGCATCTGTCCCCGCATCTGTCCCCGTGTCTGCTTCTGTGTCCCTCCCTGCAACCACTGTGCTGCCCGTTACGCCCTTGCCCAAGACCGCTGTATTCACGCTGCCATCCTCGCCGTCTCCTAGTGCTGCGCCCGTGACACCCCTCCCGTCCAAACCCCTCTCGACGGTCAGATCACACAAGATGCTCGCCAGCCCTGCAATCCAGCGCATGCAGCAGCTTCTCACTGCGTCGCCGCGCATGCCTTCCAGCACCGTCACCTCGCCACACACATCATCCAACACCACCCCGCCTCACACGTCATCCGCTGCTTTCCATGCGCTCGGCGCCGACTTCGGCATTGATGATGTCCTTCCTGTCCTTATGGAGTGCACGCGGCGCGCACGCCACCGCCATCATGCTCCTGCGCATCATCGCCCGTCTGCTGTGGATGGTGCACAGTCTGACTCGGACTCTGCCCCGTCTCTCATGACGGTGGACTGCTCGTCGTGCAGTGAGTATGACACCCAGGATGGCTCGGACCTAGAGGTGGGGGGTTCCTCGGATGTCGAGTAGGGTTCTGTGCTCAAGATATGTTACGGTAGCCCATGTACAATGTATTGCTGGTTTTGCAATGACTACCTATACTTAGCCTTTGACACTTGTACAATGTATCACTTGTTCCGCTTGCACAATGACTTTCATAAATGCCCGAAAACGAGGAATTCATTAGCAGGATCCGTGTCGGTTCACTACAGATCTGCACCCAGATCCCAGCTCGCCACCTGGACCCGTACATATCCGCAACCCCGGATAACCCGGACCTGGACGAGCTGGACCTGCAGGCCCAGCTCCGGGTTTGGGCGGCTCGATCTGCGTAAAGACCCGGAGCCTTGCCCAGCCTTAACTTTGACTACTCATGACGGTATGGGAATCCCAGTTAGACGTACTGAATGAGTTAAAGCTAGCACCAGGGCAATGAAGAACCGCACAACTCGAGCTCCCCCTATGAGGTCGAAGCATGGGAAAATATTGGCAGGTGGTGGTAGAGCGTCAAGAAGGGTCCAAAAATCGAGGAGATTGTTATGCAGGTTGAGATGGAGGCAGAGGCAGACAAGGATGAGCCCCCTGCAGACGACCCCGATGACAATGTCGATCCGATGGCCGAGATGACTGAGGGCAAGCGCAAGGAATTTCAGTGGGAGGTCCATCCAGTTATGCTGGTCATGGCCAAGGTCAGTCCACTCCACAGGGTAGAAAAACATACCTGACACCATTTCAATCTTGAAAGCTCGCTTTCAAGATCATCCACTCCACGACAAAACTCCTCCCGGCATGGAAAGCGGTCCTCAGTACATTGAAGCTCCGGGAGAAGTTGCTTCCACGCGACGTGAAGATGCGTTGGAATTCAATGTACGACATGCTTGATGTGGCAGTTAGGTATCAGCAAGCAGTAGATATGTTGACTAACAACAAGAGCAATGGCCTACGAAGCTTCGAGCTCTTGCCAGAGGAATGGGAGATTGCGTCACAGCTCCACAAGGTGTTGAGGGTGCGTAAAACAAACTTGACAGCTTGGTAAACAACTACCAACTCACACCCACATTCAGCTCGGTGCTTGTGTAGGTTTTCAAGGATGCGACTACCTTCTTCTCATGGAGCTCTGCCCCTAATCTCGCCACAGTTATCCCGGCAATAGACCACATCGACTCGCACCTAACGATGGTCTCTCTGGACGCGAAGTACAAGAATCCCATTCACGTCGCATGCAGCCTCGCACAGAAGACCCTCAACAAGTACTATTCACTTACCAATGGCTCAATTGCATATCACATTGTGATGGGTTTGTAGTGTCCAAATTTATTAGATGTGCACATTGATGACCTATGATTATAGTGCTTCATCCACGCCACAAGCTGACATACTTCAAGAACCTCAAATGGAAGGACAGGTGGATCAAGAACGCGCACAACATCGTCCAGACGGAGTACAAGAAGAATTACAAGGGTGAGTTCGACAGCGACAAGGCCCACAACCACGGAGCCCCTTCGGACACTGAGGGTGACGCAGCCATCGAGAACGATGAGGAAGATGAAGGTGGGGAAGGCGATGGTGAGGAACATGGCGGGGTTCTGACCGAAGACGAAGACAACAACATCATCATCATCAACGACAACCGGGATGAGCCGTATTTCATTGACCCAGACCATGAGGTAAGTACAGTCACATATTCTCCTACGTGTGCACGTCCTCGACGTCAAGGGTGTGCGTCTTCAGTGTTCGCATGTGGGTCCTCGGTGTCCACATGTGCGCCCTTGACGTCCACACACGCGCCCTCAATGTCCACACGCGCGCCCTCGATGTCCACACACACACCCTCGACGCATGCACACGTGCCCTCAATGCGCACCCTCGATGTGTCGCGGGGTGTGTGGACACACCGCAAACCATGCAGTTTCAATGCTAAATTTATATCCAGTTTGAAGGGAATATATTTGACAACCACCTCCCAATGCCCGCGAGCTCAGTGATGAGCTTGCACGGTACCTCAGTATCGATGTTGAGGACATTGATGACCCTATACAGTGGTGGTGTGGAAGGGAGACGTGGCGGAAGGTCAAGACGCGTAACCGACGCGCGAACATGAGGACGACAACACCCGCGCAATAGGGTGCGCGATCACGTGCGCGCGTCAAGCTCGATGTGTCGTCCGCGAACGCTCGGGATCGACACTCGGAGCCGCGACGCCGCGCGTCACACTCGCCTTCACGGTTCCCTGTCGCCGATACCTCGATACCCCTCTCCCATCATCCTTCCGCTCTCCATCACAGTCTCGTTTCCTGTCTGGTTCTGACGCTTTTCTCGGTTCCCTGTCTCTCGATGTGTTCCGAGTATCTTTTCCGCACCATCTCGCTCTGCTCGATTCTACCACTACCATAGCTCCCACTCCCCGTGCTCGGACTCATGACTCTCGACTCTACTTACTAATAGGTGATATCGGTCTTCCCAGATCAGCAAAGCGACGAGGTCGAGAGGTTAGCCGGCCACGGAGAGACACGACGCGATCACCCGCTGCTGAACTGGGGCAGCGAGCGCACGTCAATTGGTGACGCGTCGGACAGTCCCCGTCCCCGAGCGAAGCTTCGCGATTGACTTGCGGCGCGGATGGAAGGGAGTCCGGTTCGGTTCCAGTCTCAAAACGGCCATTTTCCGTCTCGAATAGGTACTCTGGTTTGATGCTCGAACATGTATAAAACGGCGATGTCCCGCCTTCGAATGGACAAGTTTCCCCCCCCCTCTTATCCTCAGAACTCGCGCCAGTCTCGTCCGTTTCATCCGCAGCCGTCATCAGTCATCGCTTCGAGTCCCTCCGATATCCCGCTTACCGACTCTACCCGATTCGTTCTCAAGCGCCACTAAACGAGTACGTCTCGCTCGAAGGTATCCATTGTTGACGCTTCGCCTCCTCCGCGATCTAGCTACCTACAGAAACCCTCGGCCGAGGCGACCTCACAACAACCATCGGCATCTCACAAGTTCCCGCCCCAGCCACAACTCACTTTCCACCACCACAGTGGTCAGACCGCCAGAGTCCAGACACAGTTCCCGAACCTCTTGTGCATGGCTATCGATTTTTTGACGCTCCCAGGTCAGTTTGTTATATTTGTGTCTGCATATACACATGCTCATGGATGGAGTTTGCAGCCACAGTGGCCACAGTGGAGCATACATTCAGCCTTGGACGACTCCTACTCCCACACATGCGCAGCCGTATGTGCGGACAGACCTCTCGTGCCCTTCTATGCCTCAAGATCTGGAGTGAGGCCGGGTTTGTCAAGCAGACGGATGCAAATAAGGTTGCGCAGATGGAGGATTTGGATGATGATTAGTTGGACTTTGAGATGGAGGTGGGGTGGGATGAGCTCGATAACAGCAAGGACTAGTAGCTATACATGTATCTCTCTCATATTCCAAGCCTAGAATGGACATGATGGCAGGTCTTCATGCATGAGTCGGTTCTAAAGCCTGCGCGAGCCGGGTAAAGCCAATGGGCGATGGTGGCGACAATTATCTCCCCGACTCCGACCTCAGGCTTCAGCTCTTGCTTGCGGTCCTTTCATGGACGCGCTCTTCCTCAGACCTCCTCTGTGTCGCTTCACCAGCCCTCCCCGCAGAAATCATGCCTTGGCTGAGCTCGAACTCATGCGCTGCTGACGAACACATGCCTGCCCCAGAGTTGCCCGCACTGGGAGATTGTGCAGCAATGACCCCGCACGACACCCTCCTCTGGGAGCCGGTGATCCGTATCCGGCCTCGCACAGCTCGCAGCTCGCCTGTGAACGACAAGAACAACCTGGAGGAGCCCAATGAATTGGGTGATCTATCAGCAGAGAATACAGGGAATGAGGATGAAGGTGCACAGACCGCGAGCTCTCCCGCTGCCTCTCATTGGCTGCGCGATCTCCTGACAATGACACTGCTGCCTGCAGCAAATGAGGGCATTTCACACGCCCTATATACAAGCCTCTTTGATCTGCCGCAAGTGCCTGAAGGTGGCACTCAGGTGTTTTTTGAGCAAGGCGGTTGGAGTGTCTTCCTGGCGCCAGGGTCATCTACCAACACCTTCATCATCACTGTGGAAGGCAGACCTCACGGTCAGGAGGTTGCCAAGGTTCACCATGTAAGTGTATTCGCATGGACCCATCGCAAAACCCAGGAATGACTGACCATTTGCCGATCTTATAGATCACTTTGCCTTCGACGTTGGCAGCCACCCAGACAATGGATTTCCATGCCTGGAACTTGTACATGAAGGATATTCGCTGTGTATTTCAAGAGTTGCTCAGCGACTACCAGATGGACAGCATCGTGGACATGGCTTACATCTACATCTGGTTCTCGCAGAACCGTCCAGACGCTCAAGCCGCCAACTTTGACGGCATTGTGCTGCTCTGGAACGAGCTCCAAGAGCTGCAAACTTCGACAGCGGCGATGGGAGTGTATCTCGCCATGTGCAGTGAAGATCTGTTGATGAACTTTTCCTTCTGGGCGCGTTCTAAGATCCTGATAGGCTTTGGTGGGGTTCAGGGTCCTGCATGTTGCTGATAAAGTCATTCAGGACACTTTCCCTGTCCCCTTCCCCAAAGACGTCACTGCAGAGTGTGGCAAGGAAGCAGATTGTAGTCCAGATGTTGAGTAGGCCCTGGCAAGTGGTGGTAAGGTGGTGGGGCTGTCAGAACAGAGAGGGGGCGGCTCTTCAGACTTCCTTTATATCTTGAGTCAAATTTTTGTTATACCGCTAGTGTACTGCTCATATAGTAGCTACACATG
This sequence comes from Trametes versicolor FP-101664 SS1, assembly GCF_000271585.1. Lineage (NCBI taxonomy): Eukaryota > Fungi > Basidiomycota > Agaricomycetes > Polyporales > Polyporaceae > Trametes > Trametes versicolor. The sequence goes on along the minus strand of NW_007360331.1, from coordinate 1,442,639 downwards.
CTATAGAGCTTAGTGGGTCCTTGCCCGATACACACCTGGTGACCTTGTGAGATCTCAGACAGGAATATACCCCATAACCTGTGGTCACCCCTCGACCCGTGGGTATCTGGGGTAACCTCAATCCGGCGCCTAATACCCCTAACCCCAGATACCCGTGGGTCGAGGGGTCAGGTTGGGGAAGGGTACGGATCCGGGTCGGGATTGTCCGATCTGAGGGTCAATCCGTGCCACACTGTAAGGCCCCGATGGCGATTCCGAGAGTGCAGACGAGGGATGAGAAGCACAGCGTGAGATGTGAGAGCAGAAAGAAGGAGTTGGTTCGGTGAGGGGCCCCGAATGGGCCCCGGGGTGCATAAGTACAGCGCGGGTATCTATGAGTGTTGGGCGCAGTCGGTGCACAATGGCGAGGTACATGATGGTGACGTAGGGTGCGAGCAGTCGGGAGCAAGTTGGTGGGCATTGGGAGTTCATTAGAACAGAGAGCGAAAAAGGAAACAGGCAAAGGTGCACAATAAGACGTAATCTAAAAGAGTCCATGGCAGGTAATGCTAAGTGGCTTTAACACACACCCTATGAAGTGCCGGTGCCAAAGCCGAGTCGCAATCAGTGGCAAGGCGCTTGGCGCAATAGGAGTTCATGTGGCACAACAGTCAAAAATTGGAGATAATGAAATGAAGCGGTCACTTTGATAAGCAGAAGTAGAAGAAAACAGAAGTATGTAATCTCTACAGTGGTATATGAAGCGTGAATACAACATGCTATAGCGAGTGTAGTAGTGAAAAGAGTGAGAACACACCTCAGTCTCGTGCACACAAATAGTGGCAAGAGCTGAGGTACTTGAAAAGAAAAATATTGAGATGAGCCCACGCAATGCGGACGTAAGCTAAGTGCCAGGTGTTCAGTAAACGAATGAACTAATCAAGTAAGTAAACATCTAATGACCGTAAGTAAGGGTAGACAGGCCCAGTGTATCGTATTCCAACACCTGGTGTATCAGTTGTACATCCGGGCATTTGAACAGTCTGTGTCGCGGCACATGGCACACCTACCAGCAAATTACGGGTTGTAGCTGCCTCGCTTACATAATCGTACCACGTTCGTCGCACGTCCCCAACGCGCTCCTTGTCTTCGCACATCAGCAAAGTCGCCAAGGAGTACACAGTGCCCTGTAGGGTGTCGTAGATGAGAGTAGGGCCCCAGAGCATTCATGAATCATAGCTCCAGACCCAGTACCGCGGTAACACCACCAGGGCGGCAGGCATGGGCCGGGTCCTATAGGATAGTGGCCCCGAGGTCTACAGAGGTCTACAGCCCACTGGGCGCAATCCTACAGAGCCGTACGAGCAACTACAGAAGCTCGCGCGGCACCCTAGTGTTGTATGTAGGTAGATGTCATCCCAGGGTTAGTCCATGCTGCAAGCATTCACTTTTGGTATTCATAGATGGATAAAAATGCGAATTTATTGACTGAGAGGTTGCAAATACAAAGGCATACATACAAAACACGGAAATGGGACAATCTGCACACCGCGAGATGAGACACGGGCAGCGTGGCATGGCGTATCGTGCGAGGCGGACGCGATGTCGGGCGTGTTGGGGGCTGGCCGTAACGCGAGCAAAAAAAGCTGCCGCGCGAGTGTCCTGTGCAGCACTACTAGACGGGTGAGGAAGGAGGCATGGAGGCAGAGCGTAGGTATAAGGCAAGCATTGTGTTTAGCGGTAAGGACCGAAATGGAGTCTGAATCGATTCGCGCGCCCAAAGGCATACGAGCACCATGCTGTGGGCGAGGAGGCATGAGAGACGGCACATAGAGCGTGGCACACGAGTGTGGTTTGTGTGAGGTGTTGTATCGGATGTGGCGTGACAGGAAGCACAACTCAGCGTGAGGGGTGTGGTGCAAAGCAAAGCAAAACAAGGCAAAGCAAGGCGCGGTAAAGCGAGGCGAGGCAAAACGGGGCGAGGAAAGAGGCGGCGAGGTGTCAGAAGCGTAGTTCAAGGATTGCAAGCATGACAAAGCAGAAGGCAGCATGCACGAGGGATACGCGAGACAACAAGAGCTGGAAGGCCAGATGGTTCGGGGTCAGTGATGAACATGCGAGCGTGCGGGCTCACCGGATCCGGATGGACTGGCTATCACGGTGTGTACTCGAGAGACGAGATACAGTGTGAATTAGCATATGGGACTGGGACGCGCGCAGCGAGACGAGAGAAGATGGGTTCATGCGGCAACTCAACTGGATAATAATCTTGCGAGGTAGACAGCATCGACTCCAGCTTCGCAGTGTCAATCACAAAGGTACTGGGCAAGTTGTTGCTGTATGGACGAGTTTTCGCGCAAGATGTCATGTTGAAACGAAGCGGGAGAAATGGCTTACCTGGTAACCGCATATAGCCAAGGTTTTCTTTTAAGGTTATGGAGCGCGAGAGCGAGCGGGTAGGCGAGCTGAGCGCGACGTCTGTCAGATCTCACACGAGAGAATGGATAACTGTGTGATTTATTCTGCTAACCTGAGCGCGATGTCTGTCAGATCTGAGCGCACAGGTGTGAGTACAATAGCTACGAGGAAGAAGGAAAGAAAGAGCTCACCTCACACAAGAGAATGGATAACTGTGTGATGTGAGAATGGCCGCGTGCATGCGCAGTACGAGCCAGAAATTTGCGAACAAACAGATACAAATAAGCGCAAACGAGGCCTCAGTCCTCGTCGTAGCAGGTGGGCCAACACCCGAGTCACAACGTGGGAGGAGGAGGAGAAAACAGACATAGCGGGAGTCTGCACAACGGGTTCCCTAAACAGGAAGCCGCGCCGTGCTCATCGAGTGCCCCCGGCACCTGCGAGCGCTTTGCCCTCACGGCGCGCCGTCCGACCCATGTCGCGACGCCGCGCCTCGCGGTGCGTCCGGCCTTGCCGCGACACCCCGCAAACCTCAACACGCCCCCTCAAAGCATGAGCAGTCCGAACAAGATGCGGAGGTGGTCCAGCCTCCTGCGTGTGAGTGGCTTCATGAAAATGTCGGCGGGCATGTCCTCGGTCCGCCGATAGCCTAGGTCGACCTCCCCGCGTTCCACCGCTTCGCGGATGAAGTGGTACCGTATAGCGATGTGCTTGGTGCGCGAATGAAACACATTGTTCCGTGCGAGGTCCATCGCACTCTTGTTGTCACTGTAGAGCCATACAGCATGCGTGGTGAAGCTGGGGTCGATGAGGTCGCCTAGAAGCCGATATACTCGGCCTCCATGGATGAGAGTGCCACAACATTCTGCTTCTTTGCTGACCAGGAGACCGCTCCGCCATCGAAGGTGTACACATACCCACACACAGAGTGGCGTGTGTCATCGCTCGAACCCCAGTCGGCATCGGTGTATCCCACGAGACCGCTCGCATCGCCGCTGTACGTGAGCCAGAATTCCTGAGTCCCGATGAGGTAGCGAACGAGGCGCTTGAGGGCCTCCCAGTGCGGACACCCAGGGTTAGACATATACTGAGCGAGGTGATGGACAGCATAGGCGATGTTGGGCCATGTGGTTACCGCAATGTACATGCACATACCGACACCCTCGCGGTACGGGATCCCGGACATCTCCGCAATTGCAGACGACATTGTGGGACACTGTGTTTTTTCAAGGACTCCGCCTACAGCGATTGGCGTGCTTGCAGGTTTCGCCCCCTCAAGGTGCATAGCCTGCATCAGTGTGTCCATAGCGGAGCGCTGTGCAAGTCGAACCGTCCCAGCGTCAAGGTCACAGATGACTTCAATGCCCAGCAAGCAAGCGACGTCCCTGGCATTGGTGACCGTGAACTCTGCCTTGATTCCAGCGCGGAATTTCTCGACGAGGTCGGGTGTTCCAGTCACGAGCATGTCGTCAACTATAGTCCCCAGCATGGTGAGCGAGTCTCCGTCGTGCTGCCAGAAACACGCGTGGTCTGCTTTGCTGCATGTCATCCCGAGTGTTGTCATCGCGTCTCGGTACTTCTTGTACCATGCTCGCCCCGCCTGTTTCAGTCCATACAAGGACTTCTGCAGGCGGCAGACCAGGTGCTTCTCTCCCTGCGCAGCCATCCCTGGTGGCTGGCGCATGTATATCTCTTCGTCGAGATCGCCGTTCAGGTACGCGCTCTTGACATCCAATTGGATCAGCGGCCAGCTGAAGCGGGCCACAAGCGCGAGCATGATACAGAGCGAGCTCAACTTAGTGACTGGGGCAAAGGTTTCATTGTAGTTGACACCAGGGATCTGCCTAAATCCCTGTGCTACAATGCGAACCTTGCACTGCTTAATGGAACCGTCGGCATCTCGCATGTGGTGGAAGAAGAGCCTGCTTCCGATGACGTGCGCACCCGCGGGACGCACGACAAGGTTGTATGTACTGTGTGCACGCAAGTTGTCCATCTCAACGGTGATTGCCTCTTCCCACTTAGGCCAATCAGGTGCATCCTGCGCCTCCCACAGTGACATTGGGTCCCCACTGAGTGGGTCCCCTCCTGCCTGGGCGACAAGCCCATAGGCTGCTGCCCCCCAATCGTGAGACATATCTGGGGTGAAGCACTCACTTGTCTGATCATTGGTCACCCCAACAGGCGTCTCCAGGGCTGCGAGCACGCCCATGATCTCTCCAGCGATCAGGCCTCGGCGGGCAGCGTTGCAGGGTGGTCTTCCGTTCGCTGAGCCTTCACCATCTTGAATGCGACGAGCAAGGTGCGAAGGCTTCTTGATGCGGTGCCCTCGACCCATAGACTGCTCAGCCGCCGGTGCTTCTTCGACTATATCGCCTTCGCCTGCTCGGACGTCTTCGTCGGCTCATGCTTCTTCGCCCTCGCCCTCTAGCCCATCGCTCTGCTCAGTGCCCGTGCCTTTTTTGTCCCCTGTCCCCTCGCTTTGTGGAGTGTTGTCTTGCTGAGCTGGAGCATCAGCGGTGTCGCGAGCATCACTGTCGGAGTCGGTGAACTCATCCTCTGACTCGATCTGCTCGATCCTTGCCCCCTCGCTTGGGACATCCGCATCGCAACGGTCAGATGCGGCCCAGACAAAGCTCCTGACCACGGTGATGTTGTGCTTCTCCGGCCAGTACACGTGTATACCATCCTGATGGTTCTCGCTGAATCCAACAAAGAAGCCAGGTATGCCTCTTGGTTCCAGTTTGCAAGTCTTCTCCGGGCGAACCCAGACACGTGCGCCCCACGGTCGGAGGTGTTGGAGGTCAGGAACTGTTCCAAAGCACACTTTGTACGGAGTCTTGCTGCTGAGTGCTGTGTGGCCCGTGCAGTTGTGCGTGTAGATTGAATACTTGTATGCGTGTGCCCAGAGTGTTCTCGGGAGCCCAGAGTCCAGGAGCATGGCACTCACTCGTTCACGGTGGACACAATGTGCGGCTTCAGCGATGCCGTTCTGTTCCGGCGTGCATGGGACCGACGCGCTCCAGTGTGTCCCGCGTGACTCGACATATGGCTTGAGTGTGATGTACTCGTTCCCGTTGTCTCTGTGCAACCAGCAGACCTGCGTGCCCGTCTGTGTAAGGATGGCGGCCTCGAGGTTTTTGTAGGCAGCAGTGGTCTCAGTGATGGACTTGATGGGGTAGCCATGGTGCATGCGTGTGTGTTCGTCGACAAAGAGCGCGGACTTGGTGTTGCCGCCCAGTGAGGTCGTGTCTGCATCCCAGGTATCGGAGTGGAGCTTCTCCCCATACTTCGTGATCTCCATGTCGTGTACGGCCGGATGCGCCTCACCGGGGATCGCCTTGCGCGTGATTTTTGACCGCATGCACACCTCGCAGGTGTCGTTGTTGTCGCCCTTGAGCAACCCGATGCCCGTGGCCCAGCCCGCCTCGATGAGCTCCTTTGCGGCCTTGAGCGAGACATGGGCAAGGCAGCGGTGCAGCTCGAAGGGTGTCACCCTCAAGACCCTCTTTCCGCCAGGGCACGAGCTTGCGCTCAGGGCGGCCTCAGAGGCCGATGCGGAGACGTCTGTGTCGACATAGTGGCTCACGACCTGATATAGGCCGGCAGTGAGAGGGATGCGGGCGATGTCGAGGTTGCTAGCATGCTCAACGAGCCTGCATTTGCCTTGCTCGAAGACAGTGGTGTATCCGCCCTCGTCGGCCTTTCAGATCGAGACAAGTGCGAATGCGACGGCGGGCGAGTAGAGCACGTTGCAAAGCGTGAGCGTGCGCGATGTCGGACCGTTCAGGACACAGATCTCCACATCGCCCATCCCAACAGCGAGAAACTCGTCTCCATTGGCAGCTATGATCGCTCGGGGAGGCGTGAGCTCATGGTACGTGGTGAACCTCTCGCGGTATGGTGAGATGTGCACGCTTGCACCGCTGTCGAAGATGTCGACGTAGAGGCCTGGGGCAGCAGCAAGTGCGCTGGTGACTGCGTTACCAAGGGCGACGAACCCATCGTGCTTCTCTGCAGCTGCGTTTGCATTTGCATTTGCACCTTCCCCGTCCTTTGCGCCTCCGCCTCCTTGCCCCTTCCCCAGTAGCCACGGCTGTCCCTCACGTCCGCCACCCTTCCGACGGCAGTTGCGTGCAATATGGCCCTTCCCGTGGCAGTTGTAACACTCCACAGGTTGGCGCGAGTAGAGAGCACTCGCTGGTGCACTCGGTATGCTTGAGGTGGCGGTGAGGGCAATGTCATTCGCTTTGATGATCGCCCTCCGATCGAATTCTTTGTTGAGCTTGTTGATAAGGAACTCGACGGGGATGACCTGCCCAGAGAAGCTCGAGATGTCCAAGATGGTTTGGACGCGCCCGTGGTAAGACTCCAGCAAGCTGTTCATCACAATTGCTGCGAACTCGATCTCCGCCAAACGAGTCCCGACGGCTGCCAGATTCTGTCGCTCCCGCAGAAGTAGCGCCAAATGCGCCCGTATGTCCCCTCCCTCGGGGCACCGCGTGTTCTGAATACGCGTTCTGATAGTGTTGGCGTACATCAGTGATTTGTTCTCGCAGGACGCAACAACGGCCTCCCAGAGAGCCTTCGTGGTTGGCTGCGACTGGACCTCAATGAACAGGTTGTCGCTCAGAGTCTCGTAGATGAGCGCGCGGGCTCCAGCCTCCTTCGTCTCCCACAGAGTGTATTTCAACTCCATCTTGTCGACTAGCTCTGTGTATTGCTCGTCCGGGAGGTGCGAGTATGCGTCCGTTTCGGTATCTGTCTCCGCTTCACCGCCGCCGTGTGCACAATGCGGCTCCAGAGTGGCCTCGACACCCGCGGGTGTAGTCTCTCCAACTGCGGTGCCGGCCGCATTCGGAGTCGGGGTAGGGGGGCGATGACGATGGTGATGTGGGGGAGATCTCGATTGATAGGAGGAGGAAGGAGGGGCTTACGACTGGTCCCGCAAATGTGCGGCATATGACCCTTGGCCGTCTGTACGACCTTCATCCGTTCTCGGTACGTGACCCAGTTGGATCCATCGGACGCGAGCTTCGGAACACTATACTTGGACGAATTGATGGATGTTTCGTACAACATCTCGGCTTCTGATCTTTGGTGTCTACTGCGTGGAAGCAGGGCTCATAACCTTTTAAGGTTATGGAGCACAAGAGCGAGCGGGTAGGCAAGCTGAGCGCGACGTCTGTCAGATCTCACACGAGAGAATGGATAACTGTGTGATTTATTCTGCTAACCTGAGCGCGATGTCTGTCAGATCTGAGCGCACAGGTGTGAGTACAATAGCTACGAGGAAGAAGGAAAGAAAGAGCTCACCTCACACAAGAGAATGGATAACTGTGTGATGTGAGAATGGCCGCGCGCATGCGCGGTACGAGCCAGAAATTTGCGAACAAACAGATACAAATAAGCGCAAACGAGGCCCCAGTCCTCGTCGTAGCAGGTGGGCCAACACCCGAGTCACAACGTGGGAGGAGGAGGAGAAAACAGACATAGCGGGAGTCTGCACAACGGGTTCCCTAAACAGGAAGCCGCGCCGTGCTCGTCGAGTGCCCCCGGCACCTGCGAGCGCTTTGCCCTCACGGCGCGCCGTCCGACCCATGTCGCGACGCCGCGCCTCGCGGTGCGTCCGGCCTTGCCGCGACACCCCGCAAACCTCAACATTTTCTATGAGGCGCCTTGATGAGGGCCGATGGTGGAGATTCCGAGGTCGGTCTGAGGACTGCCAGGATAGACAAAAGTGCAAGTAAGCCATGTGCAAGAGAGTACTTATACGGAATTGCGTAGGTGCACAGAGAGCTGTTATAACACAAGCGACAGAGGGAACGAGACGAGAAGGGCAAGGGACTCTAGAGGACACGGTTCGTGACTTATGTATGCCCCGGAAAGGAAGACGACGCGGGAGTTGAATCACTGACAGCCAATGTCTTAAAAAGGTCCCCATGCTGTCGCTGCTGACTTCCATTCTTGCGATGTGATATCCGATGGGGTGGAGTACTGCCATGCGCGCAGACCTTTGGAATCCTCGAGAGTGGCGTCCGGACTAGCGCATCGGCCGCGGTCGGCGCGGTGAGTGCTTGCAGCTGTGAACAATATTGCTTTGCTCGAAGTATCCTGCAGGCTGCAGGTGCATCAGATCACAAAAACGCCGCCGGGCGACTTACCCTGTCTGGCCCTACATACATGTATAGCTTCTGACCATGATATATATTGCCCTATAGGATGTCCGTCGCATACTACTGAAGCCTACAGACCCTCTCGCACCCGACGGTATCCTACAGCGCGTCCATCGCGCTTGATGGGCGCCTCATAGGGCGCTGTAGGCCTGGTCGGGCCCTGTCGGGCGCTACAAAATCTTGCTCACTTTGCTGATGCCAACGCCAGTAACACGCAGCCTTCTCGCTTCCTCCCGCGTCTTGACCCTCCGAGCGACCGCAGCGCGCCTCGTTCCGCCCGTCTCACGCCGCCGCGCATTACACGCAGCCCGAAGTTTAGCAGCTCCTGGTCGGGAGAGCGGCTCGTTCTGCACCGCGTCCGTGCCCGGCGCTTCTCCGAGCCCCAGCCCAACCCTCGGAGTCAGAGGAGACGTTCGCGCGCACACCAGCCCCAGATGAGGCTGGACATCTCCTCCAAGACCCCCTACTAGGTAGCGGGAATGTAAGTGAGTCAGTAATAAGTAAGTAACGAGTGCAAGTGGTATAATAAGCCATAAGTACAACAGAGCGGTGTCTTCGGAGAGGGAGGAAACCAAACTGGAAATGCAAGGATGTGCCTCGCGCTCTACAAGTACGAACGCGGCTTTTGCTCCGGGAGTCTGGGCGGGCGCGGATGCCAGGGCACGTCACCATCATAGGCGCCGCGCCGCGCGATGACCAAATACGTGCATACCAAGGCGCACCGTACTCGCGATACTCTACGACGACACTGGCAGAACTGCAACTAAACACACCAAGGGCCTCGCTGAGCCCCCGCGTGTCGACGTCGTGAACTCGATGGAGTCCACCGACTTTTCAGCGGCGCGGGCTACCCGTCGCCGTTCATGCCGCGATGGCCTCAGCAGCCTGATGCTCGACGGCGCCGCAGGGGGTTGCGCCGACGATTGCTCCTGGGACTACGTGAGGTACATGTGCTGCTCGTGCGTCTGCGACTTGGGATTGATCGTGGACTTCGGAGGCGCGTGTCCGCGCACTCCCCTTCGGCGGTAATCTGGATCTGCTCCATGTTGTCGACGAGGTAGTGCGCCGCAGTTCTCGATCTTCGAGCACTCGTGCGAGGTGCAGACGGCAATGATCGTCGCGCCCGAGGCGACGCATGCCTTGATGTCCGGAGGCGAATCCTCGAAGACGACGCAACGCGTCACCTCCGACCCAAGCTCCTTTGCAGATCGAGGGCCGCCTTCGTGGCCTTCAGGCGCTTGTCGTCGGCGGCGATGATCACCTCCGGAGGGGTTATACCGACGCGAGTCATGTAGGCGTATGAAAAAAGGCGGTCAGAGTCGTGTTCGAATGTCTGAGATGGTTGGCAGGTCATCATAGGTCTTAGCACCAGAAATGGCGACGGCGTAGCGGCCATTGGGAATGGAGTCCATGAATCGCTTGACCCTAGGGAGGGTGTGGACCAAGCGGTCGATGACGATGGCCTCGAACCGTCGCGCCTCGAGCTGGTGCTTTTTCTGGAGGATCATCTTTTCGGCGTCCTCACTCTCCTCGGATATGGAGTCCTCGAGGACCTCCTTGTTCTCGTGAATGGTGGGCGACATGCTGTGGTGGAGGAACGCGGGGCTGCGGAAGGGAGCGAGCTGCGAGATGGTGCTGACGAAGGACCAGGCGCGCGAGAATGCGCGGGACGTAGCGTTCGAGCTCGAGGGCGGGGGTGGTCGCGCTGGAATTCATGGACGAGTTCCGGACGGAGCCAGGGCCGTGCTTGTTGTACGCGTCGGCGCGGGGGGAGGGGGGATAGGCTAGACCTCATTGTCCATCTCGTGATGTTCGAGATGAGGCTTGAACTGGGCGAGGGTGTCGACTGCGCGCTTTCCGTGGGTGGAAGCGACGCATCACGTAGGTGGGGTCCTGGCCAATGTCTTTTGCGAACTTGCCCCAGGCAGCCTCGACAGCGGAGATTGAGTCGGCGTGCGTACCGTCCTATCGACACACTCCCATGGTTAGCATGCTCCGAAGGCTCGAGTGAAGAAATGTACACACCGTGTCGAAGAGGACGGCGTCAGCATGCAAGGTGGTTTCGGTGTCGGCGGACAAGGTGACGAGAGACGAGTGGTATCAGGTAGGAGTCGATGTGGTAGCCGGTGTAGGTTCCGAAGAGACCTCAGGGGTGTGTTCGGTATGTGTAGCGGAGAGAGAATGAGGGAGGTTGGAGAGCAGAGAGGCAGGCCTTATATACGTTTCGCAGGACGTTACGATGCCTCGCTGCATGCAACAGCGACCCGCTACCCTGAACAAATTGTTGCGAGAGAATGAGAAAAGGCACCATGATCCGTGACCCCCGCACATCACCGACCACGGAGGGTGATAACGCCCGAGGCGTGCAAAGTGACATGCGACAACGGGTGCAACAAGTCCGTCCTTATATACCTCTATCAACATAGTATACGAGATCCTTAATGTAGTTCAGCAACTCAGGGAAAGCTTTGAAGACCATACGAACGAGCGCCCAAGCCGATCGTCTAATGTAGGATTTTGGCCTATCATCAGAGTCGATACCGTCCTGTGTAGCCTTTCAGGTGTCGTGAATGCATTTTGTTTTGGTGTTATCTACTCACTGAGATCGTAGCAGGATGAAGCGTCGGGAATAGCATATCACCTGGAGACGACATGAGACACTTCAAACAGGCTTATATGAGTTGACGATACATACGGAAGTCCCAAATGAGCAAGGCGACGACGGCAGCGAAGACGGCCCAAGCAATATACCTTCTGGACATTACGGACGCTCCAGACAGCCTGGGTACACCTACTAGTACAAAATGATGAGGGCGAGATGCTCTGATATGGCGCTCTTGACATACCTGAGCTCTCTGGCTTCTGAGCAGGGGTAAACGAAGAGCAATCTGCGTCTTGAGCATCCAGACCGCGATCTTGTTGCTGAGCGTAGCCGTGACGATTGGTAAAGGGCGTTGTATCGAACAAATGCCTGCTTTCCGAATGACTGTCAAGAGACTGATCAGAAGGGTTGTCCATCTGAACGGCGGGCGAAGGAATCATGTTCTGTTTCCCAGGTTCGTCGACCGATTGAGTTTCTGCGAAGACGGCGGCTCCAGTGACGTGATCTTCCTCTGTGAAAGTCCGTCAACAGTCCAGGGAGCTCGAAATAAATCGAGCCTACCGTCACAATGCGAGACTACACCGCCATCGATGTCTGCTACATCATATATAAGAGCGTCCGAACGAGATAATAACGGCACCTATCACCTTTCTTAGCGAGCCAGATTCTGATCACGTTCTCTCTCCCAGGTTCGGAAGATCCGGTAGCTACGATATGGCGTGCTCCAATCTTGATATATGCCTAGAACAGGATGAGGAACGAACACACGCGAGACCGACCACGTACAATCGCTTGTATGATTTCTCCATCTGGATATTAGCGGGTATCAGCTTATGGGGTCGTATCACGGAATGCATAAGGGTGGTGCTTACCGGTATGCGTCAGAGACTGAATGAGAGAGCCATCGTCTTTATCCACAATAGTCGCTGTGCCGCACGCGCTTCCAAACAGCAAAGCATCACCGTCGTGGATAAAGGCTACAGGAAGAGCGATGTTGATGTGGTGCTTGACAGAGTAGCTTTGCACCTTCTTCGCACGGTCGATCCTGTAGCGGTCGAATCCGTCGAGGAGATTGCAAACAACAATCGACTTCTGGTCTGGCGATATGGCAGCACGACCACTGATGTAACACATCAGTCGTTTAATGATCTCGGAAGCACCTCGAGTTTACTCACATGCGAGTTTCTGGACTGAAATGCCACAGGACCTCCAAGGTCGAGATGCGCCAGCAACTGAACAAAATGAGTCTAGTTCCCCGTATCACAGACTGTGTAGCTTACACGATGCCGTGATAGACGAAGGTCACAATAAGGGCCCTGTCGTCGTCTACAAAATGGGCGGAACACGGGGATACTTCCCGGGCAGTCGGATTGAGCTTTTCCTCCAGGTCTGCAGGAAGTCGTATTATTTTATCGATGTCGTACTTCGCTAGATTATACATCAGTCAGACTTCACGTGTCTAACCGATTCAAGCCTACCGTTCGGCTTGTCCTTTATGAGTGCAATGTCTGCACCCCCGATAGCTACCAGGGTTGTTCCGTGTGTGTCGTACTCAAAACATTCCACTGGTCCGTGCATCTGCGAAAGGTATCTTCCGCTTGGGAAAGGCTAGATATCATGATCTCAGAACTGAGTATCCCGCAGAAGTAGAACGAGACATACCTGATCGTCGCTACTCACACGACATTCCATAATCTCGCCGCTTACGTAGCCCACAAAAAGAGTGTCCCAGTGGTACGGGTTCCATGCTACAGCGGTTACCGGTGCCGCCGCCATGATGGTGTCTTCCGAGAAGCCTTCAGATTGGATGTCCACTATGACGAGACGCCCATCGTCTCCCCCTGCTGCGAGCCACTTCCCGTCTGGACTAAACTGCATGCAATTTATCGAATCTTTGAAACCAGACTGTATCACCCCGACGTCCTCGTACTGTTCCTCAGAGAACATAGCGGATGGTGTTGAAGCTTCGGAGACGAGAGGATGATGACCCAGTAGATGGAGGGGTGAATTGGACGCGCTGTGTCAGCAGCTTAGTTGCGGTCAACGCTGAGAGGGAGTATTTGGGGAGACGGAAATGCGTGCACACGGGGAGTCTTGACAACCTCAAAGGTCAAAGGACTTTGTTTAATCGCGACCCGCGCCTATTTCGCTAGCGCCCAATGACCTCATGTGATTGAGTGAGTGTGTACGGAGGCAACGCCAGCCGTTCACTCCCCTTTGCCAACTTCCGAGTACTGTATCGGCTTTGGACATCCACGCGCCCTCTTCAACCATGGGCGACTATGTTCAAGACCGATGTAAGCGTTTTTCTTCGATGAACAACCGCACTTGCATCGTTCTTCGACTTCCTGCCAGCATTCCATTGCTGCTCATGTACGTCTTTCAGCATGTATTGACACCTCAGCAGCCCTTCTTTATTCTCTGAAAGGCTGGGATTGGCAAATTGCGTCTGACCTCAGTAGGACGACCCCCGCTGGACATCTGTAGCAGCTCTGCTGGTGCTGTTGCGTATCTGCTTTGTATACTCAATGCCGCCCAATGCGCGTCGAGCTCGAGCCTCAGGTACGACAGTGGCGTCGGGATGACTCGTCCATTTGCTAATTGTCACGCCGATAGCGAAAACTCGACAGGCTTAGCATTGCTTCATTGTGACAGATAAGGAACTTTGTATGTCCGGCTAGTCCTCATCGACTATGACATCCTGCCACTTTTAAGGCCTCTCTTCATCGATTGTTGAGCCCCACCCCGGCCTGCTCATGATCATGTCAGACATACGTTGGCGAGATCACCTCGATGCGATGTACCAACACTTTGCGCGTGCTCAGCTTCTTGGGACACGCTTGAAATATCAGTGGACATCCGGGACACGTTCGTGAGTGGCCGAGGCATTCGTGGTGGACATACGCGGCAGACTGAAGCATTTCAGCAGCTTCTTTCCTCACCGAACGGATATCTTGAGCCCTGAAGCGTCATTCGAGGAGTTCTTGCGTTCACTGGAAATCAGCAATGCTCGATACCACCGAGACACATTATCAGTGCTACAATCCCGTACCCGCCGCGCTCGTCAGGATTCCTCTATAGCAGAGCTTGAAAAATACTTCGTCTCTGTTCCACGTTCTATCAATGCAGCCCACAGTGCATGCCGACAGGTGAGCAGCTTTCCCCACGCACTTACTGTTCACCACTTGACAGGGATATTACCATGATACATAGCTTTCGCTGTTGTTACGAGAGAAGATAGTGCCTGTACAGCTTCAAAATGACATTGCGCGTCGTATTGAAAGTTGTCGGGAAGCATGTGCTGTTGCACGAACTCGAGAGCGAGAGTTACATATAAAATTCGCAGACCTGCTTCCCCTCGTTGGGGTAGTGTCGTTGCCAGAGGTGCGTCACTTCCCATCATCTTAACGGCCTGAGGACAATCCTTATCATAGAAAGACTTTGAGCGCACCATGGAGCTCCTCTCTCGGCCGCTTGATATTCGGGCTCGAGCAAGCCACCTCAAAGTTCTTGAGTCTCGCATGCTGCGCATTACTGAAAGGCGTGAAGCGGCGCTCGCAGAGGCCCGGGCCCTGTTTTCACTCGCCTCGAAACGGCCATCTGAAGGACAGGTTGACGACGCGATGCATAATACAGAGCTAACTCGAATGAAGCTCTCATGCCGTGTCTTGGCCTTGCAAAAACAACTGCAGACCAGGCTTTTGGATTCTATGAGAGTATGTTCGATCTTCTACCCTTCTTTAAAGATGAGCTCAACGCAGGTGTGAGATAGTACGAATTCGAGCTAGCGAACACCGAGCCAAGCACTACAACGTTGCCGAATGGGCGCCCGCTTATTCTGTCTGATCTCGACGCTGCCCTCGAAACTTGCGACGCTCTTCGTTCGCAAATGAGTGCGTTAATCAAGGTGTGTCTAGATGGCCTCATACCCTTGTGTCACTGACGCATCGGGGACACAGATGATCCATGACATAACGACGGACATATCAAGCATCCGTACTTTGCTAGCCCTTAGCCATTCGAAATAAATGTTGTCGAGCTTATGCGACGCCTCGTTCTTCAAATCCGTGCGATACATGTGCATGCTGTGCCCGTGCTCGCGTCGGACACACGCCGAACTCCCGTTGCCGTCCACCCGAATGCGACCACTCAGAGTGTGAACGGATTTTCGAGTACACCTTTCCCTTCTGTTCCACTGCCGAAGAGAAAGGATACTGCCTGTACCTGCGGCCATCGCATGCCGGTGGAGATTAGAATACTTAGTATCGTCTTTCCATTCTTTGCCACTCATCATCTCGCAAGTCACTTGATGGCAGGCGAATCAAAGAATTTAGTATCGGAGAGACGCGCCTATGACATCCCCGCTTCGTCCAGCGGTCAATCTGAAAGACTTTGGTGTTCAACTAAGTACTAGGAAACTGGAGGTGCGTGATCTGAAAGCGCTTTTACTCGCGCATTCCTGTTTTAGATTTGTTTGTCCCTGGTTTTTCTCCGTTTTGAAAGTCCATTGTTCATCATACGAAGCTTAAAAGCTTACATAGCGTCGCAGTCGTACTGGACACTCGAGCCTAGTTTTACACGTCCACCCTCAACCTATGTTTTCCACCGAGCTCGCTCGACTTCAGCGTATGAAGGACAAGATTGTCCAGACAGAGATCTTGGCCGACCACGGCATATTCGAGTGAGCCACCCCGAGTAGTCATCAGGACTTACCGCCATTTAAGGTTCTGATCTACGTGTCGTCTTCAGCTACTTCGAAGATCACGGTATAACCCGTGAAGTTACTTGGCGCCAGGACTTCTTGAAGCTCTTGAAGCAGAGTAACGAAGAGTACTGCCGAGAAGCTCTTGAGGAATTGTGACAGGTCGCATCTGCGACACGCGAGCACGAGCTGAGACCCAAAGGGTCGCTCAAGCAAACCCTTCGCCACGCTGCTCAGACACGAAAAGCACTAGCGAATAAGTGGTCGTCCACGGTGCGTACTATCAAATTGAGCCAAGCTCACTCGACTAAGTTCTAAGGACACATATATAGCCGAAGAGCAAAGTCAGTGGGGAGACTCGCCAGGAGTTTGATCGTCTACTCGAAGATCTGAGGCTCCTTGAACGTGACCTCTTCAAGATATATGGGGGCATACGTTGTACCATCGCGTTGATGACCAACAAGCACATCTTCGAAGTGCTCCTGCGCCCGCTCAAACAGGCTGCGCCGTCGCGGGTACATCGACGCACGCTCCATCCTCTCATGAAACAAGTCCGCGCCCTCCGGGATAGGCGTGGACGGTTGGTAGCAAGGGCGAACGACATTGTCTTGAGAGCAGAAGAGCAACCTACCGAGGATATGGACGCCCACATGAAGGAGATGTATCGCCTTCAGAAGCAATCGATGAGGCAGGGGTTTAAGCAGTGCGAACTTCTTGCGGACCTCGAGGTATGTCGTTTATAACGACTACACTGGGCATGGCATTGAAACAAAGTGTTAGGGTCTGCTCATCGTTGCCGAATCCCAGCCACGCCTTTTGCGGTGCAAGCGAGTCAAGAGAGTCCTATCAACTGACGAGATACTCACGTGTAAGGATTCTGGACGGACTTAGGGTTAGGGTTCATGGACTTAGGCCTCAGATGCTAGCTACATGGTCTTTAGCTTTCCACCACATCACTTGTTGCTACTTCTGTGTTATCTCTGGCTATAGATCAGGATCTAACGCAGCTGCGACCGGTGTGAAGAAGGCTCAACCCCCCGTATTCTTACACTTTTTTGCGTTACCTGGATCTCCCTCCCCAGGGAGACACTGTAGCCTGGGGCAACACTGCTGTGGCCCCTGCGCCCTCACCACTCATCCTCTCCTGGCGATCCATACCTCGTTCGATTCGTCTCATCGAGCCCTACCCAACGGTAGCTCATTCGCTCGATTTGGTGGAGAACTGGTGGAGTGGTGGAGGGTTTCCCCTTGGGTGGGGTAGGAGATGCTGGTGATGTGGCGGCGATATCCCGGCGAGTTCTTCGACGTTTTTCCTCGTCTCTGGTGCGTTGGAAAGCCCTTGTCCATCGCTTTCCAACGATCCCACTCGCGTCAAGATCCGCCCAGCCGTTGTGCTGCTATCGCCCCCATCGCCCCCTGGTCGCGTCGAGCGCTTCTCCCGGCCATATCTCCACGAGTTCACGATAGTCTTGTGCGCGTGAGGGCTCCGTCGATTCTCCTAGTCAAGGGCTTTCCAACAAGCCCCCATACGCCTGAATCTGCCCACTCGTTGGTCGTCAACCGGGTGTTCCTCGACCCCCTCCTCCTCATCATCCCCATCCATCTCCATCCCCCATATCTCCTCGACCCCTGGACGGTTTCAGGCCGTTCTGGGCTCGTTCCGATCGCATCGACGAGCTCTATGAGCCTATCCCATCGCCTTGGGACGACATCCAGGTGTGTGCTGCACAAGCTGCGCCCTGTCCTCCCCTCGCTGTCCAGGTTGGCAGAGGCATTCAGTTGCTTCCTGCTAGCACCTGCTGCGCAAGAATTCCCCAACCTCCATCACCTTCTGGGAGTGCCTCCCTCCACTCCTCCCCATCCCATCCTCCTTTGACACCATAATCCCGGTGTTGCCGACGCACTCAAGTCGCTCCTCCTTGGGACAGGACCTTGTCGAGAGGCCTTGCGGCGATGCACATTCCGCTGCTACGAGCCTCCTTGGTCCGCCATGTCGGCTCTGGGCTAAGGCTCAGAGGTGGGGCAAGGGTGTATACCGGGCGCCGTATGAATCGAGCTGGGTGGTTTGGGACATTATGCAGTATGTTCGCTTTTTTGTGTTTTCCTTCCCTTTCTCCTCTCCCACCTTCTCTCCTTCCTTGTTCCGTTGTGGACCCGTTGTACGTGTCCAGAGGGGGAGAATGTAAGGATTCTGGACGGACTTAGGGTTAGGGTTCATGGACTTAGGCCTCAGATGCTAGCTACATGGTCTTTAGCTTTCCACCACATCACTTGTTGCTACTTCTGTGTTATCTCTGGCTATAGATCAGGATCTAACGCAGCTGCGACCGGTGTGAAGAAGGCTCAACCCCCCGTATTCTTACATCACGGCTGCAAGTGTCTACGCAAAGAGTTGGGCCCAGCTGGATGCTTACTATGAAGTGAGCATGTTTCCTGGCAACGCTTGGTCGAGCACGATTTGACTTTTCGGCGGAGATTTTGGCTATGATAGACGAAGCGTTAACAGCGGTTGAGCGGTCTTGAAGAGTTCTCGTGCCTTGGCGTGACTGGCACGATAAGAAGGTCTCCATGAGCGACACAGGATCAACCGAAGAACGACGACTTAGCTATGATATTGCACAGGCTCGCTATATGCTTTGTAATTCCAGGAGGTCCGGGCGGCAAGGAGCTGGTGAGATGGAATGCATCAGCATAGCATGTACGAGTAAGGACTCGCGAAGTTTCAAGTGGCATACGGTCATTGTCTGTCCTGATCGTGAGTGTTGTGGGGCACACGCCATATCTAGCTCGCCATGTCAGCGCAAAAACACGTTGTGGACCTGGATATGCACCCTGACCCGGAAAAAGGTTCTGACGTGCCGTTGGGCAGATCAGACGTATCAATAGTTGCCGTCTATTGCGATGCTCGCTTGAACGGAGCAGGCAGAGTTGTTGAGATACAGCCACGAATGGCGAGAACTTTGTACATGTCAGTTCACATGTCATATAAGAGGGGACTGGAGACCCGCGGCTTACCGTTCCGCAGCGCCGCTGTAGTCTTGTTGCTATAGGTTTACAGCGATGAAGAAGGAACAAGCCTGAAGCGGACGCGTCGCGGAATAAGCCCTAGTCGGACGACATTTCCCTAGTCTCATACTAACCGTGTTAAAGTTTATTAAACTCCTAGAAAGCTGTCCGATGTATTGCTTAACCACTGGACCATGTCATGCTTCACGGAATGCGGCTGCAGTAGAAGAGTGGAGGTAGTCAACGTTGTGGGCACACTAGGAGTACGACGATTGCGAAGATAGTACTGCCCGTGTCAGTTGGCGCACACCTCCGATCTAAGATTCAAGGTCCGCGCGCTAACCCTGGACCGCACCAATTTATCTCAGTGTACATGTTTCTGTCGTCGAGTGGACGCCTTCTGTACTTCAGGCTC
>NW_007360331.1:1409277-1417647 GCF_000271585.1 Trametes versicolor FP-101664 SS1 | reverse complement strand
GATGTGCTGCGCGTGTGCACCGTGCGTACTCGTCGGGTACCAGGTCCGCCAACAACTTCCCATGCGCTCCGCCTCCGTCGGTCTGTGTACCCTCGCAGATGGTTGGACGCTCGATCTCAGTGCGGCCGCCGCAGACCTAGCACCCCAATCGTTCGTTTCATTTCCTCACTGCTCGGTCTGTACATATGTGCTCACAACCATTCAATCCGAAGTCAACTTAGTTGGATATGCGCTCCTTCGTCCGCGTCCACGGCTCTTCGCCCGGACGTACAACGGCGAGCGGCCCGTCAGCGCCTGCCGCAAGAGCCAGCATGTACGCTTGTTTCGGATTTCGCGCGTCAACAGCTGTCCCTCAGCATCGCTTGCGACTCCACAAAACGCATGCCGACGGACGATAGTTGTCCCGATGATGCAACGTGCAGTACGGTGTTCGTTGAACCAGACGAAAGCGTGATGCGATGGGATAATTCTCGTTCTGTCGGTCCGTCTTGTCAACACAGCTCGACGTCTGAAGTAGCTTATATGTCTTAACCCATTCTTGCCACACAACAGGCGTTTCCGGCGAGTCTACATGAACGGTACGGTGCGAGTGTTGGTTGAGAATATGCAATGAGCTCTCCACTCCATTAATGTAGGCCAAGAGCATATTATACAGGCTGATTCGTGTCATCGGTGCACCCTACTTCAGTCCAGTTCCGCACGAGCCACCGACTGATCGGCGCGCACACGCGATCCCTCCACCTTCAACCTCCACAACATGCGCTCGATGCTGGCAAGTTGAACCTCTACAGGTATATCCTCCATCCCGACGCTGGCATCCGCAAGCCTATCCCGTAACTCGAGGAGTTCCGCATCGGCGACCTGCAGCGCTTGGGTCGTGGCCGCAACATAGCCGACGGCGAGGTTCCGGAACCGCTTGACTTCCTTGAGGACCAGGCCACGGCGCTTGAGATCCCGCAGCTTTGCTCGGTTGAGCCCGACGAGGGTCCACAAGTTCCAAAGAAGATCATCAGCAACGATATGTTGCAAGATCGCCTCGCGCGCACAGAGCTCGTGGATGATGGTGAGCGTTTCCTCCAGACGGTCTAGGTCCAACGCCGAGGTACTAGCCGCCACAAGAACACGACCAACTTGGGCGGCCAGGGCATCCGTTGAAACTTGAAAGGTACGCGCGAGGACGCCATTGGTGTATGAGGCACCTTGTACACCGTTCGAGCTGATCGTGTAGTAGGCGTGGGTGTTGAACGCTGCGATACTGCAATTTATCATGAGCCAATATATTTGTAAGCGGTAATCGGTTTAGTGCACCTGTCCACAGTTCCGTGTATCTTGGCCGACAGTTGCTGTAAACCCCGACCAGTCAATTGGGCGTCGGAAACGAAGCCGCTCAGCGCGTCCGCAAGGGCGTCTCTCCCAGTCAAGTTGCTCGCCCGAACGAGGCCGATCAGGTCCCTAACCGCTAGCTCGGCGTGCTTGACGTTCAATGCCAGCACCTGGCCACTAGCCGACTGGCCGACCAGGTCGTCGAGGAGGCTGTTTTGCACCTTTACGAGACCAGGGTAGTCCACATGATGGAGGATCGGATTGTCCGCAGACCACGACGGGATCGTAGGGCAGAAGGGAAGGTGCATCATGCCCGGGAGGTCACATAGGGATACAAGGCTGTCGTGTGCGGTGTC
This sequence comes from Trametes versicolor FP-101664 SS1, assembly GCF_000271585.1. Classification (NCBI taxonomy): domain Eukaryota; kingdom Fungi; phylum Basidiomycota; class Agaricomycetes; order Polyporales; family Polyporaceae; genus Trametes; species Trametes versicolor. Next base: position 1,415,968 of record NW_007360331.1, on the reverse strand, counting down.
GATGACAAAGCTGACCACGGCAACGAACAAGAAGATAGCCAATGTCGAGAATAGCAAGTAAGAAGCAGGCATCTTCAGGAGCATGAGGGTACGGCGAGCGACACCCAGCGCGTGCTGCCAAAATTCGCAGCTGGGGGTGATGGCCTGCACCTCCAAGGGCGGGGTTGGGGCAGGCTCCTGTACCTTTAAAGTGGCCAATGTCAGTAAGCGGGGCCGAAGGGCATGCGACCGGAGCATACCTGGAGACCCGTGTCTTCGGGATACTGTTTCATGACTTGCAATGACATCGTGTGCTTTCTCGTAGGGATGAGAGATGTATAGTGGATAGGATGACTGCGTGATGGGGGGATCAGCGTATCGGCCAGCATTATATATGTATCGCTGTTACTGTACCATCGACAGCCCTAGTCTCAGCCGTGTTCCAGAACAAAGGTGTACAAGTTATCGCTTACGAGAGCAAAAAACGCAGATGTGGCCGTGGAGACAAAGAGCAAAAAGACACATTGCAGCCATACTAAGGCTAGAATGAGAGCTAGACAATGCAAAAATAAGCGGACATACTGGTTGGATCTGTACCTCGCGTATCGGCGACATGAGACAAGGTGCTTAATGTAGGGACATTGTCCTGCGCATAAAGCACAAGGACGAGCCACCAAAGCGCGCAGACGCTTCTACGACTAACCACCTCGGAATGATCGCCAAATCCAACTTGCACTGAACTCGGGGCACAGGGACCACATTGCATGATAAGCAAAGAACTTAAAGTCAAAGCAGGTCCCTTCGAGCGGCACATCCAAAACTATTGTCTTTCGCTCTCCACTTCAGCCTTGCGCACGAGAACAACACGCTCATCTCCCTCAGACTCAGACGTGGTCTCACGAGAGCCGAAGCCGGTTTGTGCATTGTGTAACCTTTGACCCCATCGACTTTCACCTGAGGCAAAGAGACACAAGGCACATGCACATATAGAACTTTACATATAGCATGCGTACGACGTCAACAGTCTCCCGCAATCCTACCACTTCTAATCTACATAGTATCCACTGACCTCCTTTCAAAATGGCGAGTATCGCAACCTCGGGATATATGTAAGTTCCCAGTATTTCATTGGTCCCCGCTGAAGCTATTGACGGCACCTAAAGTCTCATTTATGTACGGGTTTACGAAGCATTCTACATGGAACATCGCGGCAATGGAGAAGACGACAATAAATGCGCTGATGGAATTGTGATCATGGTCAACACATGTCTCGTGCTAAAGGGTGCTACCACCCAAAGGAGTGAGAGTTAAGCACATTTTCCCTCTCCGAGACTGGAGTCTTACCGGACTACCTTCTAGCCATATTGGTCATCTTAGACTACGACAGCTTGGATGTTGTATTTTGTGACGTCATCACGAACTCCTGGTGCTTTTATATATGGGAGGTGAGCATCAGCGTCCCTTCCAGAGCGGGTCAGAATACTTCCTCATAGACTACTAGGACACACACGAATGCCAGTGGGCTATCGATGATTTCAGATTATACTGGCTGCGGTTTTATGATGCCGATGAATTCTGCCGCTTCACCGCCGAATTCCAGCGAGCACTCTCAAGGTACGGCAAGGCACGTTTATTCTTGAGCATCTTGCTGATATGCACCAGCTCGTGAAACTTATCGGGACCTTCCCTGCTGCGTCAGTGTCTTACCCTTCATGATCATTGTCATCCCCGTCTCGCGCTCGGTTTCTACTACAATGTTCACTAGAGCCTGTCAATATGTGAGCGCTGTGGTGGAATGAGGACGACGAGCGTAGGCTCGATGTCGCCTGTATATATACTACTTAGCTGCTAGAGTACAGGAAATATCACGATTATTCTACAACAAGCGCGTCGGTATTCCGGGGCTTACTAATCAAGTCTCGCGGTCGCCCGACACCCCGAGTAGGATGTCGGCGTCGGGCTCGCGCCACGCTCGGCGGCGCTCACCCTCCGACACTCCCCCTCGACGCCGGGCGTCAGGCGCGCATGCCCATAAGGGTGATGAGCGCTTGATGGTGCGGGCGCGGGAGAGCCTTGGTGAGGGCGTCCGCGACGTTGTCCTCGGAGGGGCAGTGGATGACTTCCACCTCGTTAGAGGTGATCCGCTCGCGTACGAAATGATAATGAATATCAATGTGTTTCGTACGGGCGTGCAAGACTTGAGCGTTCGCGGACACGATCGCGCTCTGGTTATCGACGTAGAGCGTGGTCGGTCCGGTCGGCTGCAAGTCGAGTTCGGTCAGTAGCATGCGGAGCCACGCGATTTCGGAGGTCGCGAGGCTCGCGGCCATGTACTCGGCCTCCATCGAAGACTTCGCGACGGTCCGTTGCTTGCGCGAGGACCAGGAGACGGGGCCGCCGGCCATCATGAAGATCTGGCCTGAAATGGAGCGGCGGTCATCCGGGTCATTGGCCCAGTCGGCGTCGGAGTAGCCGATGGGCTCGAGCGATGCGGGGCGGTCGACGTCTCGGGTGTACACGATGCCGAGGTCGCGCGTCGCCTTCAGGTACCGGAAGACGCGCTTGGCGGCCGTGAGATGCGCAGGCGCGGGATTGCTCGAATATTGGCTCAGCTGTTGGACGGCGTGAGCAATATCGGGGCGCGTACCAAGGGCGGCGTACATAAGTGAGCCGACCATGGCCTGGTAGAGCACGCGGAGCTCTGCGTCTTCAGGGCCGTCATTGGCGCGGAGGCGGACGTGCGCATCGAGCGGCGTGTCGACCGGGTTCGCATTGGCCATGCCGAAGCGCTCGAGGATGCGGTCGATGTACTGGGATTGCCGCAGCTCGAGTGTGCCGGCGGCGCGGTCGCGCGAGACTTCGAGGCCGACGACCTGGCGGATCGGGCCAAGATCTGAGATCTCGAAGTGAGCAGTGATCTCGCTCTTGAGCGCGGCGGTCGCGTCGGGCGAGGAGGTCAGCATGGTCATGTCATCGACATGCACTGCGACAATGCAAAGGTCGCGATCGCGTGCGCGCGAGTACACGCACTGGTCCGAGATGAGCCGCGTGAAACCGAGCGGCTTGAACGCAGTGTCGAGCTCGATGTTCCACTCACGGCCGGACTGTTTGAGTCCGTAGAGCGTGCGCTCGAGGCGGCACACGTCAGGGCGGCCGTTCTCGTATAGAGGCGGTTGGCGCATGTAAATCTCTTCGCGCAATCGCCCGTTGAGGTAGGCGCCGACGATATTGACAACTTGGATATCGAGGTCGAGAAGCGTGCCGAGTGCGAGGAGAACGCGCAGGGTTTCGAGTTGGACTACGGGCGCGAAAGTTTCGATGTAGTCGACTCCGGGGATTTGTGAGAAGCCTTGCGCGACGAGGCGCGCCTTGTACTTCACGATGCGGCCGGTCGTGTCGCGCTTCAGGCGGAATACCCATTTACAGCCAATGGGCTTGCGATCGCGCGGGCACTGCGTGAGTGTGTAGGTGCCGAGACGCTGGAGCTGCGCGATTTTGCGGTCCATCGCGTCCTTCCAGTCGGGCCAGTCTGGTCGTGCCTGAGCCTCCGCAAGCGACTGCGGGTCGTCATTTGCGTTCACGGCAAAAATGTAGTCTTCTTTGTCATCGTCAGCAAAGGCGGTGGAGTTGGGCGCATTATCAGCGGGTGCAGGCAGTGCGGGTGGCGCTGGCTGCTGGAAGCGCGGTGCAGGTTTGCGCGCGTTCGGGTTGTTTGCCTTTCAGTAGTCGATGTTGGCTGCAGCGCGGCGAGTGGCGCGCGCGTATACGGGAATTTGCGAAGGCGAAGGTTTCGGGGATGCGGTGATGGGCTTCACAGCGGGTGTGGCTGGTGCGGGTGCGGGAGCGGACGCGGAGTCCTCGGGCAGGTGCGTACTAGAATCCTCCCCCTCAACTGCCAGAGGAGGCGCGTGCGGGATCTCCCCCTCAAACTGGACGCCGGTCCTGTCGAAAATAACGTTGCGCGAGGTGATAACCTGGCGCGTCGCGGGGTCGTAAAGGCGGTAGGCGCGGGACTCCTCTGAGAAGCCGAGGAAGCGGCATGCGCGTGACTTGCGCGCGAGCTTGTGGAGAGCAGTGTCCTGCTGCAGCACCCAGCACGTAGCGCCGAACTCGCGCAGGTGAGAGACATCGGGCTTGCGGCCCCAGAATGCCTCAAAGGGCGTCTTGTCGGGGAGCGCGCGCGTCGGGGCGCGGTTCTTGAGATAGATAGGGTAGTTTACGGCCTCGGGCCATAGTTTGATAGGGAGGTTCGCTTCGAAAAGCATCGCGCGCGCGGCGTTCAGTACGGTCAGGAATGAGCATTCAGCTATCCCGTTCTGCGCGGACGAGTGTGGCGCAGTGAGCTCTAGGTGGATGCCATGCGAGCGGAGGAATTGCTTGATCGGGCGGTTAACAAATTCCTTGCCATTATCGACTCGGATAACCTTCAAGCGCGCGTTTTTCTGAGTTTTGAGGAATGCGCGGTAGGCTTTGACGGAGTCGAGTTGATCTTTCTTGTCACCCGAGAAAAAGCGGACGGCATAGCGACTGCAGACGTCCGTAAAAATGGTGAAATAATATTCACCGTGCGCACCGCGGTGCCGGGCCGGTCCCCACATATCGCATACTGCGAGATCGCCAATCTGGCCGACTCGAGTGAACGACTGCTTCGGGAACGGCTTCACGCGCTGCTTGGCTTCGATGCACGCGCGGCACTGGTCGCTTGGCTGGACGGTCTCGTCCACGTCCATCCCAGTCACGAGTCCACGGCGTGCCATCGTGCGCAGGTACTCGTAATTCATGTGCCCGAAAGTTCGGTGCCACTCGTCCCAGGTGCGCGCATCGCGCGCTGCAAAGGCGGCGTTGTAGTCGGTAGAAATATTTAATTTATACAGACGGCCGCTCTTTGTACCTGTAACTAGTAGCTGTCCGTCCGCTGACCTTATCTCCACTTCATTTCCCTTGAACAAGACATGCGCGCCCGTTTCGGTGATGCACGCGACGGAAATGAGGTTGTGCGTGGCGGACGGGATGTGGGTGACGTGCTGGAGAGTGATGGGGATGGGGGATCTAGCGTCAGCGTGAGATAGGATCTTGATGGTGCCTTGCCCGATTTGTGCGACTTCTTGCCCTCTGACACCCTGGATGGTCTTCCTGGGTGTGTCGGCATATTGCCGGAATTGGATGTGATCGCGCGCGACATGGACGGTCGCGCCCGAGTCGAGAAAATAGATGTCTTGCGTGTGCGCGGCGAGGGCGGAGTTGCCTTGCGGCTGGCTGGCTTCGTCAGCGACCCAGATGGTGCCAACTACTTGTCGTGCGGGCGTGTTGCTGTCGCTGTCGTACTCGTTTGCGACGTGTGCGTGCCCGTTGTCATCGTGCGACTGCGTGCGCGAGTTGCGCGGGCGGCGGTCGTTGTTCGAGCGCTGGTTGGTGCGCGGCTTGCCTGAGCAGCATTCGCGCGCAAAGTGGCCGCGGCGACCGCATTTGTGACAGGTCGCGTTGGATTTATCGATGGCCTTCAGCGTGGTGTTGTGGTCGTCATCGCGCTTACCGCGGCGGTCTTCTTGGAGGATTCGCGCGATAAGTCTGGCGGCGGTAAGGCGGGCTGGCTGGCCGAACAGCCCCTGTTGTAGTTTTAATGTATTATAAACCGTTTATATGCCTGCGGCGCATTACATTATAAACCGTTCCGGTTCGTAATGTATTACGAACACCCCGGGGGCCCGAGGCATCTGCCCGGCACCTGCCAAATATGGCAGGCAGCCCCGGAAGCGCTGTTATCAGTGCCCGGCACTCTCCAGTGGCTTATCTCTTATAGATAAGGCCTCTATCTCATCAATCCGAGCTCCCCGGACATCCGGATAGCCCCTCCCACCGGCGCTTTGGCTCCCGCCCTGCCACATCCCAATTAGGAAGGTGTACTCAACACCTGCACCCAGGGCAAACTGCCTGGTTCATAGCTCACTCATTAATCCACGCATCGGCGTCGCACTGGGCGCGTTTTGTGCGCATTTACAAGGGCTACAAATCGTCGCCAAAAAGTCACGATTCCGGTATGTATTGGCGGCGCTACATCGCGTTTGAACGGGCGCTTTACAGGAATACTGCGCGGACCATAGCGCGCCCAGTTCCTCACACGCAGACGCGCACCTGGTATCCCCACAATGCCCTGAGCAGTGGCCTTCGAACGCGCCCCTCGCGGCGAAGATCCGCCCACGCGATCGAGCTCGGCGGCCTGTCCACCTCTGGCAAGGGGCTGGGCAGGCCTTACTGGGCCATATCTCGCCCAAAACACGGCGGATCTCTATGTTTTTGAGCTTGAAACAGAGCTTACATATGGCGCTTTACATTTAATCAGTGGCTCCCGCATTTTATAAAGTTAAACGTTGCCAATACTGCTGAGCAGGTGCTGGTGGGAGAGGTGCCTCCCGCGTTTTCGTTTCAGAGCGCATTGCCATAAAAGTGGGTGTGTAGCTGCATGATATGTCCGAGAATACGTGTACGGACTTTCAGCACAATCGAATGTGTTTTGATTCCGGCAGAGCGTTATCAGTTCTGGCTTATATACCTTCATATCTGGCCTCTCAGAATAGCTATGTCTGATCTGGTTCCACAAATATATAGAGCATTTAAACCACATTATAACGCAAAAAAAAAAGCTCAGAAAACGGTTGAAAACGCGTCAAGATAGTGACTTTACAGTGCTACAGCCTTGCCCTGCTGTAGCACT